>NW_027282074.1:0-377167 GCF_046629955.1 Centroberyx affinis | reverse complement strand
GCTGTCGGCTGTAGGACGTCGGTCCCAGGAGACAGCTGCTCTGTTATCTCTGACTGATCTGTCTGACCGGGTTCCACAGGCTGACAAGAGCACGGTGATGGTGTTGGAGACAGGCTGGTCATTTGCAATGAATGCTCATTCTGCTCTGCTGGCTCCATCTGCTGCGGCTGCTCTGCCACTCCAGTTTGTTCTGCCTCAACACATACTATTTGCTCCGACTGCGTACACTGCGCTGGCCGCTCTGCCTTTTCTGGCTGTGTTGACCGTTCTGTCAGCTCAATGTGTGGTGATTGGTCCAGATGTTGTGGCTGTCCTGACCGGTCGGGATCCTCAAAGTGTTCCATCTCTTCCTGGAGTGAATGTTGGGTCTGCTCTGATTTTTCAGTCTCGTCTAGCTGCTTTGACTCAGACTGTTGCAGCTGCATTGACGGTTGTTTTGTCTGCTCTTGTTTGTTTTCAGAGTTTTCTGTCCCCTCTGCATTCTCTTCTTCCTGTATCAGAGGCTCTTCGTTGTCTTCTGGCTGTTTAGGGACCTCTGACTGTTCAGGCTGCGCCGTCTCATCGGCATCTTCACATATTGTTGGCTCTTCAGTCTGACTTGTTGGCTCTGTGGGGAGCTGTTCTAGTAATTCTGAGTGACACCTTTCCTGCATCTGCTCTGACTGCTGTAAATTAATCAGCTGATCTGGCTTTACTGTTGGTCCAGTGGGGTCGATTTGAAGTGGCTCGCCAACAAGCTCCCTAAAAAGTACAGATGAAATACGCAATGTAGTTCATATGACAAAATACACATGAATAACATGGCATAATTAACATGATGCAATAATTTATAGTTACAGCAGTGCTTACTTCCTTCTAGCTGTAAGTCAATTGTTCCCATTTTTTGAGTGACATCCATAATACTCACATATCACTTGGACAACTGATTTCAATGGTTTTTGCCTCTTCGCACTCTTCATTACAGGACACATCTGTCCCAGTCGGCTCCTCATCTGCCTCGCCTCCTTCCTCATCCTCCTCTTCCATCTCAACACCATTCATTGACAGAGAGCTAGGCTCGTTCTCCGAGTCTGTCTGTCCAGTCAGCAGAACGCCTGGCTCCTCCTGTTCCTCTTCCAATCTTAAGTCTACAGCGCTCTCCCCGTCCGCCCCATCTTCTTGAATCTCCTCAGGACAACAGAGTGACTCCACGGCTTCAACTGCATCTTCCGTCACTGCCTGTCCCTTCTCTTCCTCTGAATCTTCCCCCAGTGGGATTTCTGCAAGATAGTTTGGAAACAAGTGAACCTTATAGTCTTGAACTTTAACTCGCTCAAATTAAGGAAATGTGAGTCAATAAGATGTTGGAGCTAAGCAACCATAAGTATACATCTTGCGACAGTCCACTAGAGTTAAACCGCCTACAGAATGTGGATGAATGTGCAGAAATAAACTAAGCTGCAGTGGGCGGCTGATGGACAAACACTTGTCCTTTGCACACCTAATTCTGAAGTATTTGTCTATGGTTTCTATGTGTAACACTCACCGTTACTGCCTTCTAACGCCGCTTGTGCTGGATCATCCTTTTCCTGTGCTGTCTGTTCTTCCACATCTGCAGAGTCACATGGCTGGAGATTGCAACACAGGCCACCAGTCAGGAACATATGTTGTGTGAGCAAACTTGTGATTGCCAGTGGGTTCATCAGTTCACAGCCGCACTCTTAAGTCTCATATGACCATTATTATGTCTGCTATGTCCCTCCCACCTCTGCAATCTACTACAAAAACCTAAACACATGCAGCTATAGAGATAAACATAGAGGCGGCGAGGCCAAATTTAAGGCTATACTCACCGGAGAAAGGGTTAGTAATACAGGATCTCACACACAGTCACATCCTGGCTAGACAGCGTTGAGAACATCATACCTTCGTTCTGTGTCTCTTCACATACGTACCTCAGAGACGTTTCCCCTCCACTCTACATTCGGGATCGGAGGCATCTGTGAATCAAGCCCATCTTGTTTCTCCGTGTCCTCCTGTAAGAAAAGCTCAGCGTCTATGTGACTGGCGTCTAGACTAGTCACTCCACCAGAGTCCAGCTCATTGGCCAAGCTGCTGTCAGTCATGGGCGAAGGCGTCTCTGAGGAGGGATCAGGCACGTCCCACTGCACTGTGGCACAGGAAAGGGGAGCAGCAGTGCAGGTCACCGGCCATACTATTTGCTCCCACAGGTTTTCTGCCTCCTCCGCAGTCAGTAGTCCTTTTGGGGGAGGACTGAGCTGTTCTGTCCTGTGTGTCTCGTTCCTCTGCGCCTCTGTCTCCTCCCACGCAATGTCCTCCTGCTGTCCATTGAGATGCTGGTGGTCTGCAGAGGACCATGAGTCTCGCTGAGGTTGCTGATGATCTCTAATATCTGGTAGAGAGAAGCACAAGCTTTCCTCCGCCATTAGCTTCTCCTTCAGTCCGTCCTGTGGTCAGGATGCTAGGGGGTTCGGTGGAAGGCGCTGTAGCTGTAAATGTTGTGTAACTATGAAGTGTCCTCTACTGTACGAACGCTAACCATCTTGTAATGAGGTCACACAACTGCTGTCATGGGGCAGCCCTGAAGTGTGTCACGACCTCCGGTGCGGCCCAACCTATAAACAAAGGTCTGTGAGGAGAGAAAACATTCATTTTAAAAAAAAGAATTAAAAAAAGAAAGAGTAACAGTGCTATTTATATAGCAATAAAATTATTTCACCATGCCTCCACCCTAAAGCAACCAGAAAAATTCTTCCCTCCACTTCCAGGGTCTGACACATGTGTTTGTAAAGGATTAGGCTAATGCCAAGTAAAACTAAACAAACAATATTGTTTTACTGGACTGGTTCTTCGTGAACAGCTTCCAAAGTTACATCAATGCCTCATATAAAAAGAAACATATTTGAGGAACCTAATGGAGGGGCATCCGATTAGCATGATACCATGATACACAAAAAACTCTAACTATATAATATCTAATAACTCTACTATATTTGGTAGAAGAGTAAAAATTTTGATTCAGATTTGGACTATCAACACAATAGCTATGTATTTATGATCTGTGACAAAGAGTAAATTCAAAAACCACTGAGGAGAACATCAAACAGTCAAGTAACACATACCTATCCAAGCTAAAACTGAGATAAATACAGTCTTAACTGTCCTGGCATAAGAAATATCCTACGCACACTCACCGCTTGTATATCAACATAATCCGACTAAGATTCTTTGGGAGGAATACCTGTCTTTTTTTTTTTAGCTCCAACTCACTTGTCAAATCTTTTGGCGTGGCATTGCGGATGTGCAGTGCAATGACTTATACCAAAATGTTTCAAAAGCACATTTGTACTTCCTGACCACAGAAACAGAAAATCAGCCGAGCAAGTGAGCATGAGAGAGTGAGAGAGAGAGAGAGAGAGAGAGAGAGAGAGTGAGAGAGCGACAGTGTGTGTGTGTGTGTGTGTGTGAGAGAGAGAGAGAGTGAGAGAGAGAAAGAGACAGGGAGGAGGTGTACGGTAAAGATTAAGAGAACAGAGAGGCAGAGGGTGGGGTTTGGGGGTGTTTTCGGTGACCAGTTTAACTGTCTGTGTTTATCATAACATCATACTGTACTGCAAGTTATTATGGGTAATGCATTGGACAAAAATGGCATTTATTTAAGTTGTCAACCAAAACATCAAAAGCGTCTCTCAGCAATACAAAGGCAACATCAACCAAACTGTCATCCATATTTGATTCCTTGACTTGGCTCTCAAAGCTCTACACTGTGTATTGTTAAACACAGTTTAAATGATTTCACACTTTCCACATTTCTCTCTTATTCTCTTCCGTTTTCTGCCTACTTTAAGATCTCGCCCTAGTCTATCCATCTCTTTCTCTCTCTCTTTTTCTCTCTCTTCTATCGCTGTCTCTATCTTCATTATTCTGTTCACGTCATGTAACCAACATCCGGGACAGGTCTTGACCACATTTCCTGTGTGGGTGCTCACTTCTCAGTTCCTGTCAGGGTGCAACAAGAGCTACATGTAAGGCCAATGAAGAGACTCATAGATCAACAAAGGGCATCGCCTGCAAACTAATCCTACTGCAAACTAATCCTGCTGCCGAGCCGCGCTTACAAAGTGGAGTGATTGAGATTGAGAACACAGAACTAAATCGATGCATTAACTTTAAAAATAGTGTAGCCTCAATTGAATGTTTCTGAATGATAAACTGTCAGTTTAATAATAAACTGAACTTTCTGTTTCAGTAAGGAACTGGGTGTAATTTTGTCCATTCCAAGTTTATATTTTCAGTTTCAACGGTATTGATAGGAATCTCTCAATGCTCTTTGAAAGTGAGGAATTCACTGTTTGACATAATAACACCGACGATCTTCTGTGTTTGATGTGATCTTTGGCAGTGTTGTTGATGATAAAAACTTTAGAAAAGATGTTCAGATATGACTGCAGATATTTATACAACTTTTAACAGCACTTTTTCAACGTCATCAAAGAGAGAATGAGAATAAATGAAGTCAGCTGATACATGGGTGTGAGACAATTATAATACCTACAATTTAAACGCCTTGTGAAAATATGCCGCAGACTACCCTCTCAGTGGAGAATGGCTCTAGAAGTCACATGTGGGGCATGGGAACATCACACAGCACATCACAGGCCTGGAGAGACGGGTGACAAAATATTACACAGATCCCTCAGTGTCAGGCCAGGCAGCAGGATGACACAAACAAACACAAAACAACGAGAGACTACGAAATAAAGAGACAGCCTGACAATACGAGGGATGATGAAAGATGAAATACGCATGACTAACTTATGAGTGTATTTGTTTTTATAAGTTATAAAATTTGCCTGAAAAGAGAAGATAAACACTGCCTAGTATCATTACCATGGGTAGAGAACTAAATATTACTACTATCAAACCTCAAACAACAGTGTAATATTCATAAGGAGTAAATCTTTAGACTTTGAAGCAAGACTTACCCCCTCTAGGCTCTTAAAGGCAACATCATATGATCAGTCGGCTTGTGAGGCTTTAAGTCAAGCCTTGTGGGAGGGAAAAGCACAACAGTCTGCTATGCAAGGGTTGTAGCGCTGTCAATGAGCGTAGCCCTCACAGAGACGTTCACACGCGCACACACACACACACATGCACAAACACACACACACACACACACACACACAGACACACTGTTATCCCTCAGCTGATTGTCTCTGTGGCTGCTGCACTCACAATAAACAAGTCTCACAGCCACGCTCTTTGAGTCAGTAAGCCTTTTAGCCTGTGGTGTCACACAAGTTGCATGCAAGTCACAAGTCACAAGCCCTAGTCGGGACCCGGCCCTCCTCCTTTGTGCCCCCTGTCCATTTTGGATAGATCACGCTCAGACTTCCGCCTCCTCCTTCTGTTCTGCTCCCCCTCTAAACGGATATGCCTGGAGAAGCCAGAGGAAACTTAAGAGGAGGGATAGAAGGAGAAAGCTGCAAGTGGCAACAAAGAGGAAGAAAAGGCACATTGTGATTGGCAGACGACTCCCGAGCTCAGAGACACCTGAGAGGCCCCAGGCCACGCCCCCTGGCCTGAAGGCATGCAGGCACACACACACATACAGGTCAGGCCAGGGGAGTGGCCCAACTTCATTCCTGCAACTGACACCAGGAATGATGTGGTAGAACCAGAAGGCATCCTAATTAAATTTCTACTAGGGCCGGGCCAAGGGCCCATGGGGTGTTTCTCTTTCTGTTAGCCTACTGGCTAGGTCTCTGACATCATGCAGGAAGGCCTGGTTAATACAAATCTGTGTTGCACACAAACATGAAACTGATGTTATTTCAAGGCTTGTTTAAAAGTAATAGGTTGCATTCTTATGTTTGTAAACTTGCTTTTATGCAATGTCTTTTATCCTGTTATCTTTCGATTGTGCTGTTGTTACCCTCTTCTTATTTTTTATCTTATGATTTAATTGTTTTGGATTATTTCATGAGTAAGATATTTCCCTGTACTTGATTGTTAAAGCACTTTTAAATTATGTTTTAAAAAAGTGATAGAAATTATTATTATTAGCATTATTATTATTAGCATTATTGCTGTTGTTGCATGTGTGCTTGTTACTGTTATTAGTAATAGTAGTACTAGTAGTAAAGGTAGTAGTAGTAGCAGCAGTAGAAGTAGTAGTAGTAGAAGTAGCTAGCAGCAGTAGTAGTAGGCTAGTAGTAGTAGTAGTAGTAGTAGTAGTAACAGTAGTAGTAGTAGTAGTAGTAGTAGTAGCAGCAGTGGTAGTAGTAGTAGTAGTAGTAGCAGCAGTGGTAGTAGCAGCAGTGGTAGCAATAGCACTGCAGTAGTAATATTAGCAGTAGTAGTAGTAACGTTAGCAGCGGTCAGGTAGCGGTAGTAGCAGTAGTAGTAACGTTAGTATGGCAAGCCGTTTGAGCATTTATTCCATATTCTTGATATCAAGCGGCAGTGCGCTTTACTAGTTCGACATTTTGTCGAACTAGTAAACTAGTTACGCACATTTTCGCCTTACTAGTAAACTAGTGAGACAAAATTTTCTTTACTAGTAAACTAGTAAGACAAAATTTTTCATACTAGTAAACTAGTAAAGTAGAAAAGTCAACTAGTTTACTAGTTACGGTTTTATGGCAAGCCGTTTGAGCATTTATTCCATATCCTTGATATCAAGCGGCAGTGCGCTTTACTAGTTCGACATTTTGTCGAACTAGTAAACTAGTTACGCACTTTTTCGCATTACTAGTAAACTAGTAAGGCGAAATTTTCTTTACTAGTTAACTAGTAAGACAAATTTTTCTTTACTAGTAAACTAGTAAGGGCCAAAATGTCCACTAGTTAACTAGTAAGGTCCTATTTTGTCCACTAGTAAACTAGTGCGCCTTAAAATGTTTACTAGTTTACTAGTAAGGTCCAAAATGTCAACTAGTTAACTAGTAAGGTCCTATTTTGTCCACTAGTTAACTAGTGTGCTTCAAAATGTTCACTAGTTAACTAGTAAGGTCCAAAATGTCAACTAGTTAACTAGTTGCAAAAAATGCTAATGAGGAGGCGGGAAAGGGGCGGGCATTGAAGCTTCCTATTGGCTCTCCAGCAACAATTCCACCCAATCAAAATGTAACCCTTTAAAGGGACTTTCCACTGCATGGACTTCCTACTGCTGGACTTTCCACTGCAGTTTTTACTGTTGTTTGTGCCAAATCCTTGCTCTTTATCCATACAGAACAAAGCATGCAAATGCATGCAATGCATTTTTCTATTAACAACAAAAAGAAAAGACAACAGAGCACCAGAAAATACACCATATATTGCATTATATCAATAGCCTTTTAATAAAGTTTATCCAACTAAATTTGTGACTTTTGTCCATATTTTATATGATATATAAAATGAATAGGAGCAGTTTACTCGGTTAATTATGAAAACAACGATCAGTACCTGAAATGAAATGTAAGATTATCACTAAATTTTAATAACTGTTGTCCACAGTATAACCGGGCATCAAAACAGCCAAACCAGTGACAAAAAAAGCTGCTTGTATGAAAATCGTTCAGCAGCCTGTGTGTTTCTGGCTTTATCTATCAGAAATGATCATGTATTATTTCATCACTGAACACAGTGTAGGCCTACAACATAGCCCCCTGTCCCAATCATGTTTGGATATTACAAGTTTCTCAGGGTTAGGGTTAGGGTTAGTGGATGGTCAAAACACGCCTCTCTGATCCCACATCAGTAGAGTATATTTCAATATTATTCTGCTGATATTACTGGATTACAGGATCTTATAATGTCCCTTTTGTTCTCATATTCTGACTTTTGTGTGGTAGTATTATGAAAACATTTATCTGAGCGTGTTGAAAGGCCAACTTGCGTTTCCATACTGTTTTCTGGGCCAGATTATAGCTTTTTGTTTAACTGTTGTTAAATACAAAAACAACTGATCTGAAGGTTCGTGCGCTGTGCTATTATATTATGCTGAACTACTATACTGACTTATGTTTGGAGGTCAGTGGATGTAGGCTGCTGCCGTATTTACAATCGCCAGTAGGTGGCAGTGCCAAAATGACCTGAGTAGTTTTTCTTTTCTTTCTTTTTTAATTGAAAACTTGTCATATATAAGGCAACGGATCAAGAGTAATTATTAGAAATCTACCTGAAAATGCTGTAATTATGAGAAAGCTGTCTTGTAATCAAGAGAAATCTGCATTTATCTAAGGTGGAAACCTCAGTCTTAACAGAAACACTGTCTGTCCCTTTCCCTGCTGTTATTTCTATGTTTGTAGCTCATTACATGCTTGGAATTTGCAGATTCAACCAACAGCTACTGCTTCAACCAACTTTTGTATGGGATCAAACATCATTAGACCAGCCTCTGTTTTTAGTTTAGTTTGATGTGAAGGAAAGTAAAGTGTTGCCTCTAATAAAACTACAATTAATTCTTGTTCCATAATAATGTGATTAGAAAAATTGATATCAACCGTGGCTACTGCTGGAACTGGAAAACTGCCGTTCAATACATTTGGGTTTATTGTGGTGTGGATGAGTTGTATTTTGAAACAGACAATTGTTCTACATGACCTGAACGATATACTGTAGCCTAATGAATCAACATTTACTCAAACGTGACGTTTTAGTCATGGGAAGCTGCTAAAATCACTCTCTAATGCCATAAAAGTATGCTGCTAAAACTCAAGTTACTGTGCAGAATGGCTCTGCCATTCTCGGTTTAAACTCACCAATCAAAATCCTTGTCCCGCCTGCTTCATTTGCATGCGACTTACTAGTTAACTAGTGCGGTCCACTAGTTAACTAGTGCGCTTCAAAATGTTTACTAGTTAACTAGTAAGGTCCAAAATGTCAACTAGTTTACTAGTAAGGTCCTAAATGCTAATGACGAGGCAGGAAAGGGTGCACTGAGGCTTCCTATTGGCTCTCCATTTCAAAATTAAAAATGCCAACCAATCAGGACTCAGGATTTTGTCATTGTCCCACCTGCTTCATTTGCATGTTGCGCACTAGTTAACTAGTAAGGTCCTATTTTGTCCACTAGTTAACTAGTGCGCTTCAAAATGTTTACTAGTTAACTAGTAAGGTCCAAAATGTCAACTAGTTTACTAGTTACACAAAATGCTAATTAGGAGGCGGGAAAGGGGGGCGTACAAGGAAGCTGCCTATTTTAAAATAATTGGTTGAAGTTTTTGCCAAAATGGGGCCATTTAGCTCATTGGTTAAGGACAGTTTTCACAGAAGTTCAATCGCAAACATGGCGGACGCTGTCCTGAGACGTATCAGAAGACGATGTACTGCAATTGAACGAGCATATCACCAAGGATCTGCCGGTCGAACAGAAGTGCGCGCTATCGATATCTCTATTGCTAACCTGAGAAGAGTTGGAGACGCTATTAGCGCGCAGACTCTGCGGGATATAGTTCAGAGTCTCACAGACCTCAGATCTGTCATCACTGCGCCCCCAGCTTCAAATGCATTACGCGCTGGTTTCCATGCAGGACATCGTTTGCATTCAGGTAGGCAATAATATTATTTCACTGTTTTGCTTTGTCAGATAATGAGCCTGCTGACATCTCCGATTCTATAGCGAAAGGGATGCCAGCAATAAAAACGTCCTTTATCCCGACGTGTTCATAGTAGCCCTAATGTTATTATTATTATTTACATTTATATCTATGTAACAATCACCCCTACAGTGGTTCAAACTTTCTGCAGATGTTGTGAATTCTCTTTAGCAGATCAAATGTGAAAATTGGAGCCCATCAACTTGATCTGTATGTTGATTCGACCTGTTGGCTAATGATGTCAATTCATTTTCGTTCTCCTTAATTTGGCATTTTGCAGAAGACTCTTGTTATTTTATGACTCAAGAGTCAGGTTTAGAAAGTGTATTTGGTAAAGCCTGTTTAAAAAGTTCTAACATACAAAGGCTTATATAGGCCTATTAGTAATCGTATTGCTTAATAAAGTTCCTGGATTAATTCCCATTAATAAAACACACATAGCTAATACTAGCCTAATTAAATAAGGTGAGATGTGACTCAGCAACTTACACTGTATATGTGACTTAGTTTATGGTAGGGGAGGGTGGTATTGCAAACCAGCTACTTTCTTTGTAGCCTACTTCTAGGCTTTATGAAATGTTTAATGCAATTAACCTACTATTGTTGTTATTAATTTATTGATATTTTTCATTGTATTATTTCCATATTTCAGGAAGACGAGGGAGACCTGCCCTTGATATTACAAGGGAGCAAATTGAGCTGCTCCTCACTCAAGGCTTCACAGTGAGAGCCATGGCAAGGATGCTGGGCTGTTCCTCCTCATACCTGCATAAAAAAATGAAGTCTTTCCAGATTTCAGCAAGAAACAGATTCACTCCCATCAGCGATGCTAACCTAGAGGAGCACGTCAGGAGACTCCACAACCAGTTTCCACGATCAGGCTCAGAAGTAAGCATACTGCAACATATTCCCTTGTAGGTTTTATGTACGTATATCCTTTTTATACAAAATGTATTTATCTTTACTGTCTTGAATTATGACCTGCTTTCAGATGATGAGGGCGTACCTGCATGCTGACGGGATTTTAGTACCAAGAAGAAGAGTTCGAGAGACCCTTAGCCGCATTGATCCAGCTGCTGCAGCCCAGAGATGGAGCCAGACTGTGGCTAGGAGAACCTATTATGTGCCATTTCCTAATAGTTTGTGGCACATAGACGGCCATATGCGTCTCATTAGGTAATCTGGGGCCGGCTCTTGTATTTCTATGTACTGGTGGAGAGTTATGGAGCTATATTGAATGGGTAGTGCAGACTCAATTTCACTGTGCATGTGTTAAAATCCAGGTTTTTTACAGAATATGACAGCCATGACCTCTTCCAAATCTAGCCTCTTTGCTTCGTCTTTCATTATCTTACTCTTCCACCTTTTTAATCTCTTCTTTTTCTTATCCAAAATATATTAGTTATGAACCTATTGGTGCAAATGTAATAGAATAATCTACAATGGTTTACATGTAATGAAGTAATCCATTATTCTATTTCATATTAAATATTTTACAGGTGGGGGTTTGTGACGCATGCTGGTATCGATGGGAACTCCAGACTAATCACTTACATCAACTGCGGCACAGACAACACAGCTTTGACAGTGCCGACTCATTTTGTTGGAGCCACCTGTCGGTATGGGTTACCCTCCAGAGTCCGATCCGACTACGGCGGGGAGAACACTCCGGTTGCTCTTTTGATGAACCTTCTGCAGGGACGAGGACACGCACCGCACATTACAGGCCCGTCTGTACACAACCAACGTGTTGAACGCCTTTGGAGAGATGTTTTCCAGCAGGTTGTGCACTACTTCTACATGCTTTTCTATTCGTTTGAAGATGAACAAATCCTGAACCCTGAAGATGACGCTCAGAAAATGGCACTGCACATAGTTTATAAGCCAGAAATCCAAAAACGACTAGATTTATTCAGACGTGCTTGGAATAACCACAGAGTCAGATCTGCAAACAACCGCACACCAACACAAATCTGGATGGAGGGCATGCTAGCCAACAGTGAGCAGGAGTCAACAGCTGTCGACAACGTATTTGGAGATGACCCTTACAGCCAAGAAAATCTGGAAGCTGGCTTGGCCAGACATGGCATACAGCTCAACCAGTTGCAAGCAAACAATGAAGACCTTGAACGAGCAGTGATTGTGTCACAACCGCTCATTAACCTGAGCTATGAACAGCAGCAGCATCTTCAAAATGCAATGGATGGAATAACAGAGTTAAAGGACAGGTATCTGGTGTGTGTTAGAGAGATTCAAAACATTCTTCAAAGAACATAATATACTTAATGTGCACACACCAATGCAGTAAGCATGTGTGAACAAACAAGTATGAACAAACACACACAGTAACATTAACATTACCAAGGGGAAAAAACTCTCATTGTAAACATGGTTTCCTCAGTTCAGACTGTGCAAACTGACTGGGAGTATTTGCTAATCAAATCTTCTCATGGTACTGCTACTGTAGTCCTGCCTGACATGGACTACACTTTTCCAAATCCCAAAGAGTCTCTTATGGCCTGGAAAAGCATCTGATGCAGTTCCTCCTCCTGTGTGACGCCTCTTGGCAGGTACATGCACATCATGCAGGTTGAGGCGTAGGGCAAACGCCGCTGGCCTGCCTCCTGATGGTAGAAGTCGATGCTGGGCTTCCCCAGGAAGCCCAGGGCAGGAACTTCATCTGCTCCAGTGATGAAAATCAGAAGGTCTTCGAACGTTAGTTCAGTCACTTTGTCTGCCAATGAGGAAAAAAGCATTATGAGAAGGGCTATATTTTAAGCCAACCCTTTAGCAAAAGCTAGGGTATGTAAACATAACTGGCTTTAGAGTACAATTTTGGGACAAAAGGTGCATTTGATGGTGTCAAAATCTGTATGTGCCCCTTGTTCTAATGGCTTTGGCCACTGAATATTTGTCTTCTGTCACATTACATTTAAAGTGGACCTTTTTGTTTGTGTAGTGTGTAAACAAATTATTAAGATTTTATAATTAGTGCTCCAAACATTTCATAAAGAAATAAAATGTACCTTCAATCATGTTAAGAACCATCTCCCAACTGTAGATGGTGTCCTCCTCTGCCTCGCGGTGGTTGGTTCCTCTGCTACTGTAACTGTAACTGAAGACGGCCTTGAAGGCTGCCTTTGACAGAGGCTCCTGCATGTTGGTGAACGAAGGCAGGAAGGCAATCCAGTTGTCCTTGACCAGGTCCCACAGCTTCCCAAACGCATTGAGTCCATCTGTGAACTGGCGTATCATCTTGGCAGTTCTATAAACCAACAGAGATAAAACATGTACATTACTGTGCAGAAGTTTGGAATCACTTTTATTTTTTTTGTTCTTTTGTTTTTTAAAGACTGACTAGATCAAAAATGATAATGTTGAAATGTACTATTCTACTACTCTATGAAATCACTGTTTATTAATTCTATCTTTACATGTGCTTGCCAAGGCCCAGTGTCAGCAGCCATGACCAGGACAGAAAGAGAATAGAAAGCCAGTCTCTGTCCCAAACAAACAAATACATTAGAATTTCTCAGTGATTCCAAACTTTTGAACGTTAGCGTACAAAATCAACACAATACAAAATCTCACAGATAATTCTACATATGTAAACGAAATATAACAATCACTAAACGATATAGTCCATGTTTACATTACAATATTCAAGTGAATGATCTAGTAGTGTACAGTAATTTCATGTTTTTACATTGGCAGTGTTTTGTAGTAGTTACAGCTGTAAAGGTTATTTCATTTGTATATGTATTTACCTGAGAAAGATGTAGTGCTTCACCACATATGCATAGATTTTTGGAATGTCTTCAACTGTGGCGCTAAAGATGCCCGGGACACCGCACTCAGCAATCCAGTCCCCCAAGTCTCGCTGGAGTGCAGTTAGGTCCCCTGCAGTCCTGCACTGTAGGATCTTAGAGAGAAATCAGAGTGAGAACAACGTAGTTGGAGTCTCAGATTGAGTTATTATTTGTCCTGTTCAGATTTAGTAGACTTGAAATGATATCTCATGCTTTTGTCAAATTTGACCAGAACTGTTTTTTTTTGTTTAAAATCCTAATAAATACTAAAATGATAATGATTAAGCACCCTTCTGACTTTGCTTTGCACATCTGGGTCAGGCAGCACATGCCAGTCAAACTGCTCCAGTTGGGGTTCCTGGCCACACATCAGCTGGAAGAGGCTGGGATCCAGGGCTTTGATACATGGACCTCCATGTGCAATCGACCAAGCGATAAGGTTGCCACCTTTGAAATATTTCTGTTGGTCTAATGCCGCTTGGTCATAACTAAGAAAGACCTGGCCAGCCTTTCCCTCGAAAATGCCGAGAGAGGTCTGTACCTCGATCATCAAGAGTCTAAGAAAAGAGAAAAACAGAAAAGAGTAAATACAACAAATTGTATTACTGTGCAGTTCACCTGAACACATGCACACATTTGTTAGAAAACATGTATTCAATAAATTACTTGAGGTATTCAGACCTGAAAAACTCTCGCTGTGGTCCCCCCATGTCATCGGCATCTTCTCCTACAAACTCAATGAGTGGTGAATGGGTCCAACAGAAAGTGACTCTGGAGATTGCTTTAACGGCACTTTCCAGAAGCTTTTTCCTCCTGATGCAAATGGTGGACACCAGGTCGTCAGACAGGTGATCCTCTTGAAAAGTGCTCAAAATGATGGCAAGATCCACTTCTTCCTAAAATATATAAAATGTATGAAGTACATCAGAAATGACTGGCAAAGAGGGTTGGTCACTTGGGACCGATGATCTTTGAAATGTATTTAAAAAGTGGCAATATCCAATTCTTCCTCAAGTATGTAAAATGCATATTGTAATTAACAATTCTAGAAAAAAATAATCTCCCAGTTGTTTTCTGTAGTGAAAAAAGTAAAACATACCGATGGAGGGACTGCAATAATGTCCTCCTCTTCCTCTTCCTCTTCCTCATCAGTGGCAAAACCGCTGACAGGAGTCCTGAAAGATCAGATTTCTTTCTAAGTGTCAGTATTACATATTCAGGCCTTTCAAAAACTCATTTCAAACTAACTCAAATGTTTTTGCACAATACCGGAATTGTACTGGGATTACTCTACTGGTGTATTCTGATATTAATCTCTGTAAAATCTCTGTAATATATGAGATCTGAGACTGTTAATATATAGTGTCACACATGGTTCCTGTTTGTAAATCTATAAAATACCTGTTTAGTGGTTCCACACGTGCCCTTCTGTAAAAGACCTTGAAAGTACAAATGATGCATGAAATGATAATGTCTAAATATACCGATATTTTCAATATTACTGTGTAATGGTTTCAATGTTTTCTTTTAAAACCGAACTGTAAAGGCAGCCTTACTAATAGACATTATAAGTTAACATATATCACATGCATCTGGGATGAAGATGACCAAACTTGGGCTTGTTTATGTCATATATATGTTAGGAGAAAGCATATAACAAAAATACTGAACTGCTATCGTCGCGTAAACATTTACCTCTGGGGTCCCAGCATTAACCCACTGTGCAGGATCCAAACTTGCCTCCTGTTGATTGACAAGAGTCACCGATGAAATCTAACTCACTGAGGTTAGCTTTAACCTTTACTTTTTTACTTTTTAAGTAGGATTATTCAACATTAACAATTACTCTTTACTTCAGTCTGCATTATCAAAAGTACATACAAAGAGTATCATTGTTTTACAATAACTTACGAGTGATGGGTTCAAGTCTGTCCTTGGTGAGCTTTCATCAGTTTCCATTGGTGAAGAGAGGGACATGGCATTTATGGGAGGGGACTGGGAACTTCCATGAGAATTATTGTTAGATGTGGCCAGTGGAATGTTGGTAGGTACTGTAGGAGCAGGGGATGTGACCTGGGGGGCAGCGGGTGAGGCTGCAGGTCTGACGGCTGATGGTCCGGGGGATTGGGTTGGATCTACAGACATGGCTGGGGGGGCAGCGGGTGAGGCTGCAGGTCTGATGGCTGATGGTCTGGGGGATTGGGTTGGATCTACAGACATGGCTGGGGGGGCAGCGGGTGAGGCTGCAGGTCTGACGGCTGTCGATGAAGCAGTGGGTGTGGCCATCAGTGGTGTGGATGATGAAGAGGCGGGTACAGACTGTGAAACTGTCTCAGATCCAGCTGGCGGGGATGTTCCTGGTAGGGTATGAGTCCTTTCAGCTTCTGAGGTCTTGATGGACAAAAAGGAGTGCCTGATTAGTGACTGTTATCAGTGTGCCAATACTCAAAAGGAATGTTAGCCCAAAACAACAACAAAAACTAACCTCTGATGGCAGTGTGATATCGGTCTGGGGAATAATATAAACCCTGCTTCTGCCAACTGCTGTCTTCAGCTCCTTCAGTGTATTTGCCTGAACTTCAGTCAGAACCCTGGACTTGTCAGCTCTTGCAAGATGAAATCCAATTACATTTAGGCTAACCTTGGGAAAGCTTTGGCAGATGTAATTATTAAAGTCTGAGAGAGTCCAAGAAAGTGGTATGATTTGTCTTTGTGAGACTGCCCCAGGCAAATCATGTCCCGGTACCCCTGTAAAAAAAATAAAAAAAATGTTAATAACAATGACTCAATATATTTTGTCTTACTAATTATTGACTTTATTGAGATTATAAGCCTCATTGTGCCTTTATAGGCCATGAACGACATGCATCCTTGTATTTGTTATGTTTTGAGCACATGATGGCAATATTTGTGCTATATGCACAAGGGCTACTTCATGATAAACACTGATTTTTGGATTGTTGAGGGATTTGTAGCAAAGTGCTGACCCCTTTTGGCCTACCAGTCAATTAAGTGTGCGTGTGTGTGTGTGTGTGTGTGTGTGTGTGGGTGTGTGTGTGGGTGTGGGGGTTGTTTACTTAGCCCCCCAACCCCTCCTTGAAATAGTGTCCGGAAAGGAGTGGGAGGATGGGGGGTGTTTGCTTGACCAAAGTGGTCAGGGCAAGTCCTGTTCACTACATTAAAATAATGGGATTAGAATGAAATCATGTGACTTTGTCATATTTGTTGTCCAAGGGATGACCCTGCACTGAAATGAATTTGACACACCAAATAAATGGCATTTAAAGATGCCAGACTGAAATAATATTCAATGTAGGTAGTATGATGTTAAATGAAGCCAAATTTATACTATGATATTATGCATTTTGATGCAGTTAAGTGGAGCACAATGTTTTCAACACTGCACACTGGCCATACAGATATAAATATGCTTCATATCCAACACTGGTAAATCTACAGTAATGTTGATGGGTGTGCATTTTCTGTGTGTGTAAATAAATAAACAAACATAACTCAGTTGCATGCTCACATTCCAAACCAATACAGTGTGTACATTACCTAAGCCTAGTCTGGTCAGTGCACAGCACTCTGCTTGAGGTGGAAGGACAGCTTGATCAGCACGTGGCAACAGGAAGAGCTTCACTCTCCAAACTCTGCTTGTTCCATTTGCAGGTGCTTCTGTATTAAAACAGAATGTAGCCTGTTACATAATGTTATACAACTGGACCAGTACCTCCAGCAAATTAGGACGTTTAATTTCACTGTTACTTCACCAAGTACAATTTGGCCAGGAGGAAGAAAAAATGACAAATGACCATTTTCTTATAATATGATAGGTTTCTCTTTCTCTACTCTACCTCCCCACCTACAGTCCACCATTATGAGAGGATGATTAAGAATGACCACATGATTTTGGGTTTCTCTCTTGCTATGTCCACAGCCATAGTAGCCTATAGATATAATGTTTGGATATCATATACGGTTCTTATGATAGCTTTTATTCTCTCCACTATTATCTCCCTGTCTACAGCATAGACCGTTGTACAGTATCTCATGTTTGGACAAATCATGTTTAATAACTACGCTAAAATATTTTCAGACAAGCCCTCTGACATCAAGAAGCTGGTATCCCTTGAAGCACTGTATGATCAAGTTATCATATTCATGTGGTGATAAGCATGTCTTAACTACTGTGGGGAGTTTCTCCAAAACCTACACTCAATTATACACTGTTACTGCATAGAATGCATGTTCTAAAAAACACTCTCAGTTAAATACTGTCATGATAATATCTGATTAACATTCTTACAGTAATTGGTTTAATATACTTATCCTGACACATTAAGCCTACTTTACCTAACGTTACACAGCAGCCAATAACCAACTAGCTGCTAACTGTTCTGGCTCCAACATTAAGTGAAAAAGCCAACAGCACAGGATGAATTCAGAAGCCACTTGCAAGTTAGCAGTGAAAACCCTTTTCACACTTGCATTAGCTCCAGGCTAACCTAGGTTAGCTCCAGGTTAGCCTAGGTTAGCTCCAGGTTAGCCTAGGTTAGCCTGACTTTTCAGGTATAATGCCGCTGGGGTTCAGACTTGGGTTAAGGCCGGTGTAAACCCAGTGCCTAGTATGTAGTATTATGTGAAAAGGGCAATTCTGACATTTCTTTAACTCAAGTAAACTTAGCTTTAGTTAATGCTAATGTTCATCTAAGTCAAGACCATGCTACAGTTACCTGCCATTGGACTTGCTCTTCTTCGCCTCCGAAATGTGTTTCTTGTGGCTCTCAAAATGTTGTCTTCATCGCTCTGCGATGCCAGTTCCCGTCTTGCAACATCAAGCGCACTCCAAACGCGATTAACAACATTATTAAAACCACTTTCTGTGGCAGGCTCACGTGCAGTCCCGTTCATGACACCTGGATCACTGGCCATTGACGTCCCGTTGTTTGCTGCCACCCTCTGGCTATATTTGACCGTGCAAAAAGCGCATAGAGTCCCTTTCAGCTGCAGTACTCATGACTGTGTGCCATTATATGGCCTGCATATTGAAGTTGAGATTAAGAATTAAGTGCTGCATCATATGAGATGATTTAATGTGATAATCACGATCTAGTCCATCTATTCATCTATCCATACATTCATCTATCCATTCTACATAACTTAATTAGGGTGACCTGACATCTGAAGTCTCAAAATGGGACACCTGACAGTTTAAGAGCATTGCCAGTATGGCAGGTCCATCATCCTGCTTGTCTCAGATATTCTTACATTTTATCTATATAAGATATAGTGGCAAAAGATTACACTGATTCACTGGTATGTCTGGATACTATTCTTTTAGTATTTCCCACAAATATATAATAATGATAATAATAATAATAATAATAATAATAATAATAATAAAATATACAAGTAAATAATAAATAAATAATAACACAAAAAACCCACAGATAACATTAATAAAAAAAAATTTCTGTGTAGTTGCACAATTTCGATACATAAAAAGATTAATGTTCCATTCATTTTGGTTTTCATGTGTGCAATGAGTAGTGGTACATTTAATGTACCAAAAAGCATTTAATTTCTTGCCATTGCATAGTAATAAAAAATAAAAACAAAATAACACACTTCATGAAATAAAACTCTGCTAAAACTCAAGTTACTATGCAGAATGGCCCTTTAAGGCTCTGCAGCTCTCAGTTTAAACTCACCAATCAAAATCCTTGTCCCGCCTGCTTCATTTGCATGCGGCTTACTAGTTAACTAGTGCGGTCCACTAGTTAACTAGTGCGCTTCAAAATGTTTACTAGTTAACTAGTAAGGTCCAAAAAGTCCACTAGTTTACTAGTTAAAGCCAATTTGACCTTACTAGTTAACTAGTGCGCTTCAAAATGTTTACTAGTAAACTAGTAAGCATCAAAAAGTCAACTAGTTTACTAGTAATTTTTTTTAAATCTTACTAGTAAACTAGTTACACAAATTTTTTCTTACTAGTAAACTAGTTACGTCCAAAAATTTCAACTAGTAAACTAGTGGCGGTGATTTTCGCCGCACTAGTTGGCCTCTGCGCGCAACTAGTTAACTAGTGAAATTTTAAAATTTAACTAGTTAACATGTAAGACATTTTTGCACTTCACTAGTTAACTAGTTGCGCGCAGAGGCCAACTAGTGCGCCGAAAATCAGCGCCACTAGTTTACTAGTTAAACATTTTGGACGTAACTAGTTTACTAGTAAGAAAAAATTTGTGTAACTAGTTTACTAGTAAGGTTCAAAAAATCCTTACTAGTAAACTAGTTGACCGTTTGGCGCTTACTAGTTTACTAGTAAGCTGCAACAAAAAGCCACTAGTTAACTAGTGGACATTTTGGACCTTACTAGTTAACTAGTGCGCAACATGCAAATGAAACAGGCGGGACAATGACAAAATCCTGAGTCCTGATTGGCTGACATTTTAAATTTTGAAGTGGAGAGCCAATAGGAAGCCTTAATGCACCCTCTCCCGCCTCCTCATTAGCATTTAGGACCTTACTAGTAAACTAGTTGACATTTTGGACCTTACTAGTAAACTAGTAAACATTTTAAGGCGCACTAGTTTACTAGTAAGGTCCAAAAAACCGTAACTAGTAAACTAGTTGACTTTTCTACTTTACTAGTTTACTAGTAAGAAAATTTTTGTCTTACTAGTTTACTAGTAAAGAAAATTTTGTCTCACTAGTTTACTAGTAAGGCGAAAATGTGCGTAACTAGTTTACTAGTTCGACAAAATGTCGAACTAGTAAAGCGCACTGCCGCTTGATATCAAGGATATGGAATAAATGCTCAAACGGCTTGCCATATGCCGCTTGATATCAAGGATATGGAATAAATGCTCAAACGGCTTGCCATATGTGCGTAACTAGTTTACTAGTTCGACAAAATGTCGAACTAGTACAGCGCACTGCCGCTTGATATCAAGGATATGGAATAAATGCTCAAACGGCTTGCCATAAGCGCACTGCCGCTTGATATCAAGGATATGGAATAAATGCTCAAACGGCTTGCCATATGCAGCTTACTAGTAAACTAGTAAGCACCAAACGGTCAACTAGTTTACTAGTAAGGATTTTTTTAACCTTACTAGTAAACTAGTTACACAAATTTTTTCTTACTAGTAAACTAGTTACGTCCAAAATGTTTAACTAGTAAACTAGTGGCGCTGATTTTTGGCGCACTAGTTGGCCAATCCATCTGCACCAGATTTCACATGCTGGACAAGAGTCCAGGCCTGAGGACATCTACAGGCCAATTAGGAGTCATAGTCATTGCAATGACAACAGAAATTACATTGTTTAAGTCAAACACAGCATGTAAGGAGGAGCTGGGGTGGAGGCGGGTTGCAAGCGGCTTGCAGAGGAAGCAGCAAGGGTAGGCAGACTGAAGCAGCTTTAAATAAGGCACCCTGTATGAGATTTGCCAATTGCATGCATAGAAGGGAATCAGCTGAGCCATCAGCTGATGTGGGCTGACTTTGAGATCAGCTGCTATCAGCTGATGTAGGCTGGGTTTGTGAGCTGAGCTTGACTTCGTGGCCTGCCTGAACTAACGCTATGCTCAATTTAAATCTGAATTGTTAGTTAAATTTGAGTTAAATCAAAATCATGTGAAGTACTTTAGCAACTCTGTAATTCTGCTGTATTTTCAGGCACCCTCCACTCACTAAGGTAACTCCACACTGGGCCGTGCAGTGTAGTTATGTAGTAGTTATAACTCCTGGAAAACACAGACAAGTTCAACTGATCTTGAGGTTGAGTTTTACAGTTACCAACAATTACATCTTTTTGTATCTTTTGCTGTTCAGTTCTTTATGCCAACTACATACTGTTACGCCACATAGATGGACTAGTGTAATCATGCTGAGTGAACTCATTGCCCATTACAACAAAGTAAGATGAGTTACAACAACTTCAACTTGAAAAAAGACTTGAAAACTCATAATAATCCGTTAAATTAACTCAATAAAATACGTCAGCCTCGGCATTTTCTGTCACACGCATGCGCCCGCAATATGACGTCATGGTCACATGACGCGTAGTGTTGCGCACTCTGAAATCCAGCAAAGAAGTTGGCCGCCATCTTCCTCAGAGCTGGGACCATCGAATCAAGTAAGTACATTTAAATGTAATCTAGCTAATGTTAGTTCATCAGTAGGCAATGCAAATTAATCATCTAGTCTCTGTCTCAGACGGTCCGTCACCACAACTTTTGATGCATATTTCATGTTTAGTTCGTTTTGAAAATACGTTAGCATGTTAGCGAGCTAGCTGTGGTTGGAAATTATGAGCTGCCGGAGTGAAATGGAGAGGATTTGAGGACATCTATAGGCTGAAGTGCGTGAAGATTTTTTTTCCTTTCCAAGTATCTACGAGGATGTTTGTTTGCGTTCAGCTCAAGCTCAATCTGCCGATTTTGAAAGGACAGCGGTGAGCGGGAGGAAGGCGACTGGCGCCATCTTGGCTGTTGAAATCTTCGCTGGGAGAAATAACATAATCATTGGGATTTCACTCTTAAAAAGATTAGGTCAAAACCTAGTATATGGCTGGACCATGTATGGGTGTGCCATGTGCCATGGCCGACCAATGTTGTAACTAACTCCGCTGTAGACTGTTAATATTCCAGCGCATCCCGTCTCCTCTCTCCGTCAGTGTCCTCTCCACCGCGCCCACAGCCCGCATTGATCCTCCCGATCCAAGCCCCGGTCGCTCTGGTACCCATCAGTGCCGAAAACGCCATTCGGACCCCCGCCAAAATCTCGGCCGGATCACTGGGAACAAATCGGCGCCCAGCTATCACCACTGGCCAGAACCGTGCCCTGGGGAAACTCCGGGAAGCGTCGGCAGTAAGCCCTTGGCGCGCCGAAACCTCCATGCTTGTCTGTATCTCTCTCTCCGACGACAGAACAGAGGGCTGTCAGGTGGACTGAGCTCGCGCATATGCATCAAAATATACGTCGATATGATATAATTAGGGCAGGAATTATTCCACGGCCAAACAGCCAGTGCCGTGGATGCCCCAGAGTGTGGCCGTAATCTAAAATTAACAACTATCCACACGGCCAGTTTGGCATGCCCTGTTTTGAACTGGCTGTTGTGCCCTTAAAAGAAAGCTGCGGATTTCCTCATTTAAAACTACATGCAATGCAGCAAATAAACAAACTAGTTTCCCAGTGTCTCCGTCATCATGCTGGACATCAACAGTAGCGCGAGATTGAATAAATGGTAAATGGACTGCATTTATTTAGCGCTCTTCTAGTCTACCGACCACTCAAAGCGCTTCACCCATTCACACACATTCATACACCGATAGCAAGCTACCATGCAGGATACTGGCGCAACCATCGGGAGCAATTTGGGGTTCAGCATCTTGCCCAAGGACACTTCGACATGTGGACTGGAGGAGCAGGGGATCGAACCACCGACCTTCTGATTAGTGGATGTCCCGCTCTACCTCCTGAGCCACAGCCGCCCCTAAGATTTCACCCACTCCTGCAAATATATGTGTAACGTGAACTTAAACATTAACAGCTAATTATTAATTAAACTGAGAGGGAGAGAGAAGCCATTGCTAACTGTTAAGCTATCGCTAACTGCTAAGCTATCGCTAACTGCTAAGATATCGCTAACTACTAAGCTAAGTAACTAGCAGATCTGAAAAGCATGTAAACAACTGGGATTAGCGAGAAAGTCGCTAAAAGAAGGAGAGAGCTATGAGTGCTTGAGCAGAACTAGTGTAAGTTTAAATGTACAGCGGGTAATTAGCCGCTGTAATGAATAATGTAATAAACCAGCCTGGAAAGGGCTCCGTCGGAGACCAAGCAAACACAGGACAACTCAGGAGTATGGAAAAATAGATACGTCTTTATTCAAGCTTGCTGCTGTCACCCCCATACTGAAAAAACCTGGTCTTGACCCTGACAACCCCAACAACTACCGGCCCATCTCCAACCTCCCATTTCTGTCCAAAATCCTCGAGCGAGCTGTTGCTGCTCAGCTCAAATCCCACCTCGACTCCAACAACCTCTACGAACCTTTCCAATCCGGCTTCCGTTCCAAACACAGCACCGAAACTGCCCTACTGAAAATCACCAACGACATCCTTCTCTCTGCTGACTCTGGCTTCCTCACCATCCTCATCCTCCTCGACCTCAGCGCCGCCTTTGATACCATCAACCATTCCATCCTCCTCGCACGCCTCCAACACTCCCTCGGCATAACTGGCACCGCCCTCTCCTGGCTTACCTCATATCTCTCTGACAGACATCAATACATCTCCATAAACAACTGCAAATCCTCCACTGCCCCAGTCACCCACGGTGTCCCCCAGGGT
Organism: Centroberyx affinis; assembly: GCF_046629955.1. NCBI lineage: Eukaryota > Metazoa > Chordata > Actinopteri > Beryciformes > Berycidae > Centroberyx > Centroberyx affinis. The sequence goes on along the minus strand of NW_027282074.1, from coordinate 353,408 downwards.
TCAGTGCTTGGTCCCCTGCTCTTCATCCTGTACATCCTTCCCCTTGGACAGATCCTCCGCCATCACGGCCTCCGTTTCCACTGCTATGCCGATGACACTCAACTCTACCTCTCCTCCAAGACCATCACCTCAACCACCCACTCCACCCCTCACCTCCTGCCTTGCTGACATTAAATCATGGATGCAACAGAACTTTCTCAAACTCAACTGCAATAAATCTGAAGTCCTCATCATTGGCCCACACTCCCTCACCCGCTCCGCCCACACCTTCTCGCTCAACATCGACGGCTCCATTGTCACCCCCTCCACCCAGGTCCGCAACCTCGGAATCATCCTTGACCCCACCCTCTCCTTCCTACCTCACGTCAACCAGGTCACAAAAACTGCCTTCTTCCACCTCAGGAACATTGCCCACCTCCGGCCCTCCCTGTCCTTTGCCGCTGCCGAAACACTTATCCATGCCCTCATAACTTCCAGACTCGACTACTGCAATAGCATCCTCTACGGCTCATCCAACAAAATCCTCAATAAACTACAATACGTCCAGAACTCTGCTGCCCGCCTGCTCACCTCCACCCACCGCCGAGATCACATCACCCCTGTCCTTCACAACCTCCACTGGCTCCCGGTTAAATACAGGATTGACTTTAAAATACTACTCATCACCTACAAAGCCATAAACAACCTGGCCCCTCCCTACCTCTCCGACCTCGTCCCCCGACACACCCCCACCCGATGCCTCAGGTCTGCGGCCACAACCACCCTAAAGACCACCAGGACCAAGCTCCGGACCTGGGGTGACAGGGCCTTTTCAGTTGCCGCACCCTCCCTCTGGAACGCCCTCCCCAACCACATCCGTCAGGCTAACACCCTACCATCCTTCAAACAGGCCCTCAAAACCCACCTCTTCAAGCTCGCTTTCACCTGCTAACCTCCTTCCCTCTCTCTCCCGTCCGTCCACCTCATGATTCCTCTAGTTTTAAGCACCTACTTTTATTCTTGTCTTTACTATTTTTTTTATTTTTAAATGCACTTATTAAATGATTTTACCCTGTTTGTGAAGCGTCTTTGAGTACTTAGAAAAGCGCTATACAAGACTAATGTATTATTATTATTATTATTATTTTATTTAGAAGATCTAAAATTCATAGGAGGGAATAACAGGTGAGCCACAAAGGTCCGCAACTACACCTAACATGGGTGTTCCTATATACTGCCTTCAGGTAAATCACTGCAAACTGAATCAACACAGCACTCAGGATTCCACACACGTAAAAGACCGTACACAATGCATGCGAATACACCGCAACCCTGAACTCCACGCTAAAGGGCTACCCACAGCGCCCCGGTTACGCACTCCAAATAGGGGCAGTGAAATGAATCCCCAATCCCAGGGTAGTTTGGCAACCCCCAATAACCCTCCCAGTTTTCCTCTCCAATTGCTGCAACCTAACAAAAGACAAACACGGGTAGGGAAGGGATACACAAATTACACATAGACTAAACACAAATGAAATAAGGGTTAAAACTTAACTCGCCCGGCTGGCGAGACCCTCCCCCGGGGTCTAAGCTTGTAGCACAGTCCGACTCCCCGGGGAACAGTGGCTTTGGTCGGGCAGTGCTGGCAGCGCACGGCGGCAGGCCGAACGCCGAAACACAGAGCTGGGGAACGGAGGCGAGCGCACACCCTCCTGAAGTCCCCGGCCCTAAGCTAACTAAAGGAGGCAACCAGCCTCCCCTCCTGACTCTGGAACAGCTCCCCTACCTGACTGTCTTCGCTGCCGGCAGCACTACCAGCTGCGAACGGCACCCTCCCCTCCAGGATGTGCGAGCTCGCAGGATCAAACACGGCCCTCCAGCAACAACGAAAACTCCTGGCTCTGTCTTTTTAACCCCAGAGTCTCATACAGAGCTTGCCAGCTGAGCGGCTGTAAACAATCAATTCATGATTGCACAACCCCCCCCCCCCCCCCCTCAACCGTTTCCTCCCACAACAGGTTTACCACAATAATATAGCAAAATGAACAGGGTTGAGAGCAGCAAAAACGCTATCAGTAGCAGTAGCCTGCATATGAGGCGTTTAGGGAACATCGGTAAATTGTAGCGTCTACCGATAGTCTGCATGAGAGGCGTTTAGGGGACATCTGTAATTTGTAGCTACAGAAAATTAACTGGGTTACACTTACGTTATCGTGTTACTGGATATGTAACTAACTTTGCAGTCTGAGCCATCTTACATATGTGCTGTATCACACTGCAGCACTTAATTTATCTCTTAGGATATTTATTTAGTTGAGGAAACAGTACTGAAAAAAGGATTTTAATAGGCTAACCATTGGTTTTGGCCTCGGTGCCCTACATTTTGGCCGCGATGCCCCAATAAATTTGTATTTATCAAAGGCCAATGTGGCCTTGCCCTAAAAATGACTTAATTCCAGGCCTGGCTTCAGTTAGCTTCAGCTTACATGTATGATATTGGTCAGCCTGCTTACTGTGTGGGAGAAACGGGCTCCCGATCTCAGCGGAGAAACAAGATGGCGGAGAAAACGAAACTTACATTTCTGGCTCTTTGATCCTATGATGTGCCACGGCCGACCAATGGTGTCACTTCATCACTCAGTCAGTGAGTGACAGACATTCATGTTTATAGTGCTGGCCCCGCTGTTGTGGTCCAGCCAAAAAGGGGAACTGCCGGTAAGTGGGGTTTGCAGTGAAATTATGTGCGCATTGTTTGGTGTATTTTACAAGACAAAGTGAGCTTGCACGTTTGTGTTTATTTGCCGCACGCGGCCTTCACAGTACAAGCAATCTCGGAACCCATTGTCTATCAATCTGATGACGATTAGACTCTGGGGGCGATGGCCAATATTTCGGGGTTTCCGGTGTAGCCAGCAGATATCCCGGCCAAGACTTCCTCTTCCATGCGCCGGTCATTGTTTACAGTCCGATTAGCAACTTGAGACGCGAGAATGGAGTTGGAGTAGAGAGACGACGTCTCATATGCAGATCTGTTTATGGAGATTAGCCAAAATGTCGTCTGGACCTAAAACACCTACAAAAAGTATTGATGTTTATTGTGTGGAGAAACGTTCCATTCTCGCGTCTGAAGTCCACTGTCAGTGCCAGGGGCAGGCAGGAGTGGGAGAGCGAGTCGCTCTGAAACTTTCTCGCACTGAACAGTTCCATTATCTGATAAATATATAAATAGTTTGGTAGATCACCTCCCAAACAAACATGTTTAAAGCACATTTGTGATTGTTGATATGGTTTTTTTTATTTATTTTGCTTTATTTTGCTTGAGTAAAGACTCATTAGTACATTCAGTGTGCTACTATCTTGCTGTTTCTAGCACTTGTTTTCTGGGCTGTCCGACTGAAAAGTCAGCTCACCCTTGTGCTTCCCTTTGTATGATGACTTCACCAGTACTTCACTCTGAATAAAAAAAACTGTTCTGTTAAATGAATCTGTTAAATGAATTTATTGTAAAATAAAAGGTGAAGCCTTCTCCTCCCCCCCTCCTTCACTGAACACACATAATCAGTTTTGCTTCTGTTTTTGCAATGTAATCACTTGTCATTCAATTGAGTTTCATGGCCAAGTGGGTCCACTTTCTAATAAACTGAACAGTGTCTACATGTCTGGATACATTAAAATCTGGATTGCAAAAACATTTTTCTTAGAGAAGAGTATGTGGACTCTTATTTTATTGTGTTTTGTGCTGATAACCATAGAAGTTAAAGTTTTTCTTTTTCTTTTTTCTGTACAGGATCACTTCAGTGCAGGCTGTGCGGTGTGGGGCAATTGTCCCTCAATGAGGTGGTCGTGTAAGTGTTGCAATTACTCCTCACCCAGCCAACGCACACTAATTGTCCATTACAAACTGAAGCACTGTCATCAGGCAAGGAACTGTCCTCTTCCCTGTGTCTATGCAGACTGTGTGTGCTCCTTCAGGACAGAATCATCTCTGAAAAAACATTTAACTAGAGACCATAGTCAAGCCTGTTCAAAGCGGGTGACCTCAAGGTTAAATTGTGAACTGTGCAATATCTCAGAGACTTGTAGTGATACACAGTATTTTGCACATCTAAAAATACACATACACAATAAGGAAACCGTGAAATGTCCCTTTAAAGTGTAGATTTCAGTCCAGCGTATACAGTACTTTTCGTGCACATAAGAGCAGGAAACATCACCTCTGTACCGTTGACAATTTTCGGACAAACTTGTATCAAACTTGTACTCCAGGCACTTCAAACTCTGAAAGTACAGACTTTGAGACACATTCGAACCATCTAGACTTAACAGATGATTACATAGAGGATCAAGACCTGCATGATTTGCTTCAACACAAAGTTGCATCTCTCTTACTGCGTATGCAAACAATTTTACATGTGTCTAAGACAACAACTCAGGAAATTATAAATGAGCTTTGTAGTATTAGCTCAGTTATGGAAGAGCGCCCACCAAAAGTAATTGAAAGTGTACTGATCAAGCACAATTGTGCAGTAAACAGTGTAGTCACCACTGCTATAACAGAGATAGTTAAAAAAGCAAACCCCCTAAGTTTCCTGTCAAAGGACGGACCGTTTGGCTCTGAATACAAAAGAGCAACTTTTTACAAGAATAATTTTAAAGTGATTGAGCCGATTGAATGTTTTAGATGCATCTTCCAGATTGGGTCATTTCAAATTTACCAATACGGTATAGGTCATCTGTACAGTCAATCTATCTCACATGTCTGTATTATAGCAATGATGTGAAGAACTACGGGTATGGTGCCATTCTTGAACCACTGCTAAAAGACCTTGGAGTACTTGAGCAGGAAGGATTGTATGTTCAGAAATTGGGAACAACTGTTAGAGGTACTGTGCTATATGTGTCCGCAGACAACTTGGGGGCCCACATTTTGCCAGTTTTGTTTAGCTAGTCGACAAGATATTGACCTTCATTATGTGAAGGAGGGAGTGTTTCCACTCTGGACAGTTGAAGCTCACAAACACGACCTTCTGGAATTGAACAGACATCAGTTAGTTTCCCTGAATGGAGTAAAGAGAGACTGTGTTCTCAATAGACTTTCTCATTTATTTCCACACAATCCAGGGCTTCCCCGCAGATTTTATGCACAACCTTTTTGAAGGAAGAGTGCCAAGAGAGTTAAGTCTATGTATAAAGTCTCTAATATCCAAACAGTACCTTACAATAGATTATCTGAATTCCATCATTGAATCCTTCCCTTTCAAGTTTACGGATAAAACCAACAGGCCGCAACCAATTTCAAAGTCTTTTGCATTGAGAAGTTCTATTGGTTGGAATTGCCACGAGAATTGGACACTATTGAGACTATTGCCGTTATACCAGAAGATGACAAAACTTGGCAAATTCTATTAGATTTGAAAGAAATAGTTGAACTACTGGCTAGTGGACATTTTTCGGATGAGACATTGTCGTACTTGGAGTGTAAAATCTCCGATCACAGATGCCTATTCAAAGAGGTGTTTCCCAATTTCCACCTTCTGCCCAAGCACCACTTTTTGGGACATTATCCGGAACTGATTCGAAGATTTGGGCCCCTGATTGATTTCTGGACTATTAGGTTTGAAGCAAAGCATAGCTTTTTTAAAAGGGTGGTGCACGATTCTCACAATTTCAGAAACATCTTGCTCACTCTAGCAACAAAACACCAGCTTTCTTTATCTTACCATCTAGACTTGCCGAGTCTTTTCAGACCTAATCTGGAAGTTGGAGACATTGCGGTTGTTTCACCTGATACACTAGAGCACTCTATGAAGCAGGCTGTAGAGCTGAAATATGGAAACATAACTCTTGTATCTCTTGCAACCCATGCATGCCTCTATGGCACCAAGTATTCAGAGGGTACGTTTCTGTCCATGGGGCACACCAGTGGCCTGCCTGACTTTGGGAAGCTAGTTAAAATTGTAGTTGTGTCCAGCAAAGTGCCTTTCATCATTGAACCGTATCAAGCATGGTACATAAAGCACCTGCAGAGTTATAAGCTGATGAAAAAACAGTCTTCTGAACTGCAGATTGTGGAATCACATGAACTAAATGGATATCAACCCCTGTATCCATACACAACAGGAAAAGGACTGTGAAATTATCCAGAGGTGGCACCCAAGCCTGAAAAATCACCTGTACTGGACAGCATCATCTTCCAAGACAGGACCAGAGAGGGTAGCTAAGTGGATGACAGTGATCAACCATGTCAAAGACATTCACACACATGAAGACCCACTCTTCCCCAAGTGTCAGCATCCTGACCGCATTTCAAGGGACCAGAGCAAGTGGATAAAACCAGTTACTGACATGGCTAGCACCCACCCACTGTTTACAGGTTTTGAAATTGTATGAAAAGTTAATTTTGTTACACTTTTCATACCATAAAATAACAGAACATGTCTCTCTGAATGTGAAGAAAATGTCCTTTTTTAATCTTTCACATAGGGTCAAAGGAACTTTACAAGTTAGAGAAGGTCCTCACCAACAAACGGGTTCCTTAAGGACGTGCAAAAACTGAGCCCCCACCACCAGACATCCTCACTAGAGGCCTTCCACAGTGTCATCCTATGATTTGCCCCAAATAGTGTGGTGTTCCCTTTCCTTGGAATGCATTACATACTATCAACTTGCATACTATCTCCTTTTGTAGGATAGGACATCAAATTTGAAGTATTTTTTAGTGTGACCACTCATGCCATTGCTGCTGTTTTTTTTGTTTTTTTAAGGCTGTACCTGTCTACGATGCATTACAATGAGAATGCAGACCGCCTCCAGGCCACATCCTCCACTGGTGCACCAGCCATTGAGATCACCTTTCCCAAGGCCAAGAAGGGGGGATACAGTGTCAAACCTGTCAAGACAGAGCCAACATTCTATAAGTTACAAACGCAGATTTATTAGTAATCTGAATATAAATTTGAAATGCAAAACATACATGCAGCACAATGGCAATTTAAAAAAATGAACTACTGCTCTGTGAGAGCGTTTTCCCGGACCCTGCACCCTAAGAGGTCCTCAAAATCCCCATCCCTGATGAACTGGGCACCCAGTTCTAGCGACCAACCAAAGAGGAGGCCCTCGCCGGATTTGTGTCCTGCTTCAGTCGAGGGGGGATCTGAAGCCAGTGTAGACACCCTCTACATCTTGGTACTCCTAGCGGATGCGGAGGACGACACATGAGGGTATAATGACCCTGATCCTCCGGCCCAGCAAGCCCCAACACCAGCTCACAAAACTCCTGTAAGCCAGGAACCTTTAATGTCTGGAGATGGGACACAGACACAAATACACACACAATTTACAGCTTTGTTGTTTGTGGTTGAGGCATGCAGAGATGAACAAACACCTTTTAATGTGATTTTGCATACATGAACATATACCATGATATATAAATATCGGAAAAAGAACTTTATGATTTATTGTGGTTTATTTCTTCCATTTAAAACACATTAAAGTAGCAACCCAAGTAACCCCCTTTTCCAACCACTACTAATCCTTAGTTTTCCAACATGTCTAAGATTTGAGATGTATTGTTATCTAGGTTAGTTTTAACCAATAATATGATCCAAGCAGATTCAATTTGGAAACGCTTATTATATATACTGTATACAATATTTACTTACCTGTATAATACTTAAAAAATGTAGAATATTGATCACAATGCATTTGTAATCACTTCCAGCATTCCTGACATAACCAATAGCATTCCAATAACTTACCAACCCATGATGAAATTAAGTTTGAGCATTACTGATATGGGATTCTATTGGAAATTATTACAAATTTATTCTGACCATATAATTAGATATAGTGTCCCCTTTGGGCCAATCAGTGCCATTCTTTGTTTCCAAGTAGTGAATGACCACGACTATCCATGTGCCAAATTCGAAAAAAATGTATCGGTCTGAATATAAAACACTAATCCCTATTAAAGTAATAGGTTACCACTGTGGTGACTTATTACTTTGGATCATATTAGTGGTCACAGAATGCAACTCTGTATTGAAGGAAGTGCATAGCATTCACACAGATCCACCATGATGCAGGCTTGATGCTGAGATGTTGGTGTCACTACCAATAATTATCACTGGAAGGAAATTTTATTTTTATTGTTATACTGGCAGCAACTACTTGATTGTGTGCTCTATCTCTTTTCAGTAAGTGCTTCCATTCCAGTTACCCAATTTCAAAATTAATCTTATCACTATTTTCATAGCAACTTGTAGATAACATTGACCATTAAACATAATCATTATTGCATTTATTTCTCCAAAAATAAGATGAAAATAAAATAATCCACCTTCCACAGCATCATTATTCCAATTCTAAAATCAAGTCTAGATTGATGGAACTATTGTCCAAGACTTTTTTTTTCCTATTTATTTCACCTTATTTTTGAAGAAATGGTTAGTTGGCAATAAAACTGTAAGAGGTGCATAATTATCTGTTTAGCTAGAGAGGTATATGTACAGAGGAGTATGAGACGGTGAGAGGCATGCAGTGATGGAGAAATACCAAAGACAATGACACAAGGGAGAGAAATGGTTTTATGTACAGCAAATCAAACACTACCCTTTTTACCACCTGCTAATTCTGCTTTCCTCTGTGAGGATTGGCTGCAGGAGCAAGTGAAACATGTAAATAGACAAATAAGACATTTCATGATTGAGTAATTTGTATGGCTGGCAGTGTTTCAAGCCTTTTGTTACCTATTTTGATACTGTATGTTTTTGTTGTTTATCATAAAAAAACACTGCATTTATGGCAGCCTGATTAGTTTTTTCAACTGCACACATTTCACACATTACAAATCACTGTGTTAGCTGTTAAAAAAATTGGACTTACTTTTCCATTCTCCCGAGATGCAAGGGACCTGCTCTATAAATATTTAGGGCATTTTGCAGAGAATAGGGATTAAGGCAGACAGGATGAGGGCCAGGGTGGTCGACCATACAGGTTGGTGGCTCAGGGAGCCGGTTACACCTCATGACCTATTGGATGCAGAAGGTAGGATTACATAAAGGATAAAACAATTACATTTTTGTCTGAAAAATAAGCATGATTTACCTGGAATGCAAAAAGTTAAAGTTTATAAATGCTACACGTAAGCACACAAATGAACAAATGTAGCATTAATAAACTTACGGTTTTGTATTCAAGGTACTTCTTGTTTATTTTTTAGTTATCTGGGAAGACCTTAACCTACTGTGTTTTTATGTGGATACCTGGACACATTTTTTTTATCTTGAAAGCTTGTTTAAACATTGCATATCTATAGCTGATACTTGTCAACCTGCACAGCAACTGCACCTTTGTAATGTCTCTGCAGAAAACATTCTCTGCTTCTGTGGGCATCTTCTGGCAGTTGCCACAAGTACTCCTGTCAGAATAGTGCACAGACTATAAAAATGTGATCAGTCTCCATCCACGTCAAATATAACAGGGATTCCTTGTAAACTTGGATTGCTATAAGCAGGGTAAGACCTAGGAGATTGAGCAACAATTGACAGGATTAAAGAAACTCGGTCCATAAAGCCGGTTCCAATGTATGTTGCCATAGCTACTCATGGATCTGCCAGCCACTAGTCAGTAAATATAGATACAGCATTATTCATTCAAATAAATTGCTAACTTTAGATTGCCTATTCCTTAGCATACATAACTATGTAGCTATGCTAATTCATATTAGCAAACAATTAGCATACATAACTATGTATGCTATTTCACATTAGACTCATCATAAAGCTAACGTAAGGCGCAACAGTTTACAGTTAACCAACACGGCATCAACTTACCATTCTGAAACATTTTGCTGTTACCTGTGCTGTTGAATTTGTTCCTCCAAAATGTCTTCATTCTCTGGATTGGATTCAGGCTCAAACATGTACGGTCTTGGAGCGGTAGCCACTATGCTAACGTCTTCTTGTTTGTTTGCTCTCTCCAAAGGAGGAGGGGGCGGGCCTTCCAGAACGGCCAGCCAGTCAGAGCGGTAGCTTATTAGCATAAGAATCTGCTTGTGTAAAACGACCTATTCTCTTGTAGGTGGGAAACAAGCAGTGGAAAGTGAGTAGCTAAAGATATAGCTATGATTTTTTGCTAACGATTTTTACTGAAAAAAACTTCACAGATGTATTTTATAGACACCAGGTAATTATATAAAATTGCTTAAAAAGCAAACGATACCCCTCCTTTAAACGCACAATATGTAATTTTCTGCCACTAGGGGTCTCTCAATCAGAACAATAACAAAAGACGAAGTTCGATGACATCATGAAGTAGCGTGGGATCATGGGAGTTGTTGTCTTCATTGTTAAACAACCACCATTGCCTTTTTATTTTTAGGTTAGGATTCCTTCAGTGTTCATTGTTCAGGAGGTTTTTACTGGGAGCCGAATTATCTGCAGAGGTCTCCTCCCCTCCAAAACAAACGGACCTGGTAATTAAAAGAAGAAGAAGAAGAAGATTCCTTTATTGTCATCGTACAAGTACAACAAAATTTACCCTCTGCATTTAACTCATCACTAGCATAACACAACACAAGGAGCAGTGGGCTGCGAGCTGAGCTGTTTGTTCATGCTTGTTTCTCTGATAACTTAAGATCCAGTCATCCGATGACTAAAATAGTTAAAAACGACCAAGATCTAAAAAGTGACGGTGACATGACTTGAAACAGTAAGAAAGTAGTCGGCTGGAAATGTTTTAATGTCCGGCAATCAGGCCAACAGCCAGCGCTTATGGGAAACTCTGAAAGGGGCCAAGTTTGTGAGCACGATAACTAGCTAGCAGGCTAAACTGATCAGCTAACGCTAATGTTAAGTATTCAATACTCGAACACTGACTTTAGCTGATGAGCCAACAGGAATGTACAAAGTTAATTAAGCATATAACCTACCCCCATGGCTCCACATCCATGAATTTTCTCATCAAATGAGCGACCAAACCATCCTCCAGTCAAAGTCTGCCGTCCTTAAAAAGGTCCTGCTGTTTCGGTGTGTCTCTGAAGGAAAAAAAAGCTAATTCTCCTCTGACGTCAGCCGCTGAGCATGCACAAGGTGGCCAGGTTCACTCCTATTACCCAAGTACATTTTACTTGCTTTTGTCAGGTTGTACAGTCAATACAGTAGTTTAGTTAATATTACTTGGTATGATGGATCAAATTTACATATTGAAATGAGGATACATAATTACAAACAAACACCAAGTAACACATTAAATAAAAGGTGACATTTTCAAGTAAAAGCACTGAAATAATAATATCTTGTAGAATTTAAACAAATAATCAAGGTTATAATTACAGGGACAAAAAAAAGTTTTTTTCAGTGTACATTATTATTTCATGTAAGTCCACAGAGTAATGACATGTCATCATGACAGTAGCAGGAAAAGGTTGATACCTTCTTTCATTTTCCTGCTTTAGGCTTGATGAACAGCAGCAGCGTCATCGGAGACAGATCCAAGAACCTTCCAGACAAAAGCGGGAACCATGAAAAGATAAAAAAAAAATATATATATATATATATATCTTGTACCTGAAGAGTTTTGTTCCAAGTATCTGCCATTTGAGGAAAGTGACACCTACTCTTACAAAATAATTGACAGGACAAAATTCAATCAACTATGGCACTTTATGAAAGTTAGGGTGAGTTGAAGGCAACACGTACACCACTTGCTTTGTCTCTTTTGTGGTGCAGGGAATCAATTACCCCGAAGATCCAATTCCAAAGAAAAAAAGTAAATTCCCGCACACACGTATCACCTCTGCATTGATTTATTTTAAAAAAAGGTCGACATTTCAGTCACAAGGACCTTTCTCAAGACATATCAATCATAAAGTGACATTAGTGCTTAAATACAGCCCATGATTGCATAACAGTCCACAGCTGTGTTGGAGGTGTGTCCATGATCCCATACAACAGCTCACTCATTCAACATTCCCTCAACTGTCAAAACACACAATATTATGAAGGCGAGATTCAAGGATAGAGGATATGTTGATGAGCAACTAAATACAGCATTGAGTAAAGTATTTGGAGATTCAAGAGTGGAAAAAAACCCCTCCAAATTTTCCATGGTATGTGTCCTTGGATACTCAAACAGGTCACATCAAATCAAACATTCAATCAAAAGACATTGGCATATGATAACGAGTGACCCACAAGTTGGCGAACTTTGCAAAGAACCACCTAGGATAACCTTTCGTAGAGGAAGAAACCTTAAAGACAAATTGGTACACTCAGATTGCCTTTATACCAAACCCACTCAACTATTGTTACCCTTACCGGAAGGTAATTTCAAATGTGGTCGATGCATACAATGCCAACATACAACTAAGTGCACTTCCTTCTTCCATCCTACAACAGGAAAGGAGTACAGGGTTCGGGGCACAATTTGCTGTACAACCACTGGAGTCATATACCTCATCAAGTGTCCTTGTGGTAAAGTATACATCAGCATGACAGCCAGATCTTTGAAGACTAGAATGACGGAACATCGTTCTGCTATTAGAAATGCAAACAAAGACAGTCCAGTTGCCCTTCATTTTGCACGTATGAAACATCCCCCGACCTCATACTGGTATACTGGTATCGAGAGAATTCAAATTTCCAGACGAGGAGGCAACTTAAAGGAAGCCCTCCTGAAACGTGAAGCATATTGGTTTACTGAATTAGAGACTCTCACACCATTGGGAATGAACGAGGACCTGGATCTCAGGGTCTTCCTGTAAAATGTCCTGTCAAATCCCTAAATAGTTTTTTTATAATTGACCTGCGTGTTTTATATATAAAACGTTTTTGGCTGGACCGCACCAGCAGGGCCAGCCCTACAAATGCGAATGTCTGTCACTGACTGACTGACTGACTGACTGAGTGACCAAGTTACACCATTGGTCGGCCGTGGCACGTGACACACCCATACATGGTCCAGCCAATTTCTCACCCTAACCTTAACGGAATATTCTGCTGCTCCTGGATGTAACACCCGAAGACTAAGCCATTTTGTCTAACGGAATATTCTGCTGCTCCTGGATGTAACACCCGAAGACTAAGCCATTTTGTCTATTTCTCCAAGGTAAGTGAAATGCTTCATTAAGTTAGTACATTACACATTTACCAGAAATTGAAGTTAACGAGGGGTTCGACTGAACCAACTCAAAGCGCCAAAGACGAAGCAGCAAACCGGGTAGTTACTTTGGTAACGGCCAAAAAAAATCCTCAAATACCGTCACACACACATGATAGACGGTGAATTAACAGTGTTATGAGTCGGTGTTTACTTCGGCGTGTATCTGATCCCCCAACCAGCACTTATTTCAGTGAGAAATTGAATTTTTCAAACAGTTCGCCTCTCATTCCCACAGTCTTCTCCCACTAAAATGGCGCAGCTAACGTTAACGTTAACCAACTGAGGCTGGTCGCGAGTTGAGCCGACAAAATCCAAGATGTAAAGTTTGTACGGAAATACAGTTTTTCTTTATGGATTATATTGATGCCGAATTGACAAGAAGACTGTCTACATATGACGCCTTTTCACTTGTGTTTCTAGAGTTATGTGGCGTAATATTTTCTCCGGAGAGCAGGGAGCTTCAGTTTAATTCAAACTGCTAATATGTATATTTTTTCACGTTTTGTCACCACTACAGAAACAATAGGTAACTGGTAAAGTATGATAAGGTTGTCTGACGTTGACTACTGTTAGTTATTGGTTTGATTAATGGTTTAACCTCTTCATCACGAGTGCCCCCGGCCCCGGGGGCAGCTGAGCCATCTTGCAGCAAAATCGCGATGTAAAGACGGTCTATTTATAGAATATATGAATGTTATACTGTTTTGAAAACATCGGGTTTTCAGCTTTCAGAATCTGTAAACCAATTGTATGTTGACCAATTGTATGTCTTATTACAAAGTATTTTAACAATGAAGTCGTACAAATATAAACTTCGTAAATATAAGCGCAAGTTGTGATCGAAAGATCGGGGATAATTTTCTCGTCAGTCTACAATAACATGCTTGGTATCGCTGGAAAGTAGAAATTCCAGTCCGCCATTTCCGGAGAAAAGTAGCAGTCAAAATCCACATTTTACAGTCACACTGACAAAAATCTATGTTCTTGCCAAAATATTTCACCAAGGCTTATGTTATTTTCGCCAAAAACGGCATATTTTAGTTACATTTCTGCCGTCAATATGAAACAGATTCTCTGTCTCTCTGGTGAACGGGGGCTTTTCACCAGCCATTTCAGTCCACCCAGACTGAATCCTTATGGAGGGAGCTATGGCTCTTCGTCGCCATCTGGTGGCTGTATCAAAGTACTGACACCAATGAGCCTTACACCATTCTCTTCCTCTGACTCAGACGAAAACAACGATATGTCACACGTGAGGAAAGACTCCAGCGTTGTGCATAAATCTGCCTGTATAGAATGTAGCTCTGTGGCCCATATATGAATTATTGAATATTGCTCGATATTCATTGTTTTTATTACTATTTGTTTTTGGGATATTTATGTTAATTGTAACATGGCTATATTGAAATAAATAGTGTTTTGAAGTAAAACTCCCAGTAAACAGTCAACATGTATACAGTAAACATGTCCAAAACATGGAGACCGCCTGAGTATATCTTTATAAATTGTATCATAAATGTTGTATTTTAGTGTATTTTCATCAAATTTACAGTTACAGTTGTAGTCAAAGACTAGGAGAAGACATTCAGTTGCATTATTGTCTATTGGATCTTGGTTATAATGGTGATATTGCCTTTTAAATTTAGATTATATACTAGGCGAGGATGAAAATATGATTTTTTTCCTTTATTGCATCTCTATTTATTCTGGAATGGTAATAGATATAGGTTTTTTGGATTCATATTCCTTAGGTTCTTACCTATCAAAGGAGACCAGAATTATGCATATAGGCCTTATGGTTGAGGAGCTATTCATGATTCATTTGGGGCATGTCACGAAGTTAATAATGTGTGTTTGTACTGATTACTGACAGTGCCTGATCAGGCTAATTATCAGCTAAGTTGATCTTGAATAGGCATATACAGTCTAATAGAAACAGAGCACTGTAAGTTAGTAAGTGCTGCAGTATCTGCGCCGACGGTTACTAGCCGCCATGTGTACAATTTTTTCCTGATGTGTAATGTCCCTTTTTGTTTTTTACAGCCATGGCAGTGTATGGGTTGCGCCATAAGGTCTTGCAATGGCCTTTGTCTGAGATCAGTGGTTATGTGCACAAGACTGTTTACCCTGACAAAATGCGATCTAACGAAAAAGAGGTAAGACTATACTGTTCTCTGACACTTTTGTAAAGATGCTGTGATTACTTATTTGTCCAGTGTGTTAGCTTGACAAACGCATTAGTATTTTCATATTGTTTTAGGCATTGATGCACAACATGTTATCTTCTATTCCAGTTTGTCCATGTCATTGGTGACTCGCATTTGAGATCCTTTGTGGACGGCTATGTTGCCATGCCAGAGGGCCGGTTCAGCTTTGGCTTCATGTCTACACCTGGAGGAGACGCTGATGCTTTGCGAAGGGAAATATACCACGCTGATGACCCTCCTCTCACTCCTGATGTAGTTTGTCTACTTGCTCCAAGCAACAACTTGAACTCCAGCTGCACCATTGAGATGGCCGCAAAAGATTTTAAATCTCTTCTACAAGTTGCTTTGTATCGCTGGCCCCAGGTAGGTTTTCTAATCCAATGTGTGATAAACATATACACCCCCTAAATAGCAAGAACTCAGTGTTTCCATTTTCTGTGTCTCCATTTCTTACTAATTCTGCATATTTCTAGATACAAGAAGGAGATGTCAGTATAGACGGCGATGGTTACCAGCACATTTGGCTAAAAAGATGTTCATTGATATTTGCCAGGTAAATTTCTTGCAAAGACACAAATTCTGATTTTTCATGTTTACACAAATTCTGCACTTATGTTTTGCAACATATAATCATGTAATGTTGTTCAATTCTATTCACAGGGTGAAGCTATTCCTATGTACTACCCATTATCTTTCCTGCCTGTTGAGGAGCCTGCATTTCTGCCCCAAGATGATGAGACACTGACACCATTACATGACCCAGAAGACCTAGTTAATCCTGTTCCAGTCAGAGGGCATCCCGTTCAAGCACACAACCGTCCAACACAACGCCGCAAAACAATACATCACAGTCCTCAACCTCCAATCTGCCACCCTTCCATATCTACTTTTCCAGCTCAAGGTGACTACTGTTTTGACTATAATAACTTAATCACTAATACTATACAAACATACAAGTACTCAGTATTTCAATTTTCTTCCCAATGTTACATGTTTCTAGATGAAAGGATGGCGCATCGGGATCAACATCCATGTTTACCAGCACAAACTGCTGAAGAGATGGTCATTGACATTTGTCAGGTACAATTCTGAATTTTTGCACATTCATGTGGCTTATGACCAATGTACTTTTCTCTCCTACATGAAATTATGGTACACTGTATAACAGTTATTTGGAATTAAATGACTTAACACTGTTAAATTATGTTGACAGGCAGTTGACGTTCCTGTGTGTCATCCACTGCCAATCAAGACTGTTCGTGAGCCTTCACCTCACACACAGAGTGACAACACAAGAACAACATTATATGTCCAAGAAGGAAGTTCTGTTAATCAGGTGTGTGGGATTGGCAGGCTTTTGGATGTAGTGGGTCTGAAGGAGAATACTGTCAAACAGCATGTTAGACTGCTAACACACACACAGGAACCACCAACATCAATTACACACAACAAAGTCGTAGCAGAGAGACTAATAGGAGGTGCTGGTGAGAACAGTTCTATATTTCACATTGCTATTTCTGTAGCTGCCAAACATAATATCCAGCTTAAAAGTGGCAACCCCAACAAGGCTGATGGTAACTGCCTATATGAATCTATAATTGATAACATTAATTCAAGAAATTGCTTCATTGAAATCCTTACAGAATCACCAGCACATTACAGAATGGTGTGGAATACTGTGGGAGAAGATATAGTAAAATCAAGTCCATACTACCCTGCTAACTATTCAGAACAGCAATGGAAAGATGCATTTCACATCCTCAAAACAACAAAACAATATGACTTAGAATATTTTGGTGATTTAGCTATTCTTAATTGTGCCCATTCCATAAAAAAAGACATCTTGCTTATCAACACACCTTGGCAAATGGAAAATGCCAGTGCAGATGGCCCAATAAATGTGATTTATGCTAATGCATTAGACTCATCTAATGTTAGAGACACCAAAATTCCATTGGTGCTAGCTCACAATGGCAATCATTTTGAAAGTTTGATTCCAGTATCTGACAAAGATATTGAACAAACAATTGATTTGGTAGAGGCATTTAAACAAAACCAATATAAAATTCCTACATATTTGAAGGACACCTACAACTTGAATGACAACAATATCAAAACCAAATCACCTATGACTATGGCAGGAGTAAAAAGGAAAGACTTTTCATTACACAACTTAATTGCACTCCAAAAAGGAAAGGAGGACCACACAACAGATCTGTTTGATCAATATACTGAAAGTGTGCAGAATGTGTGCAAGAACTGTCAAAAGCAGTTTAGAAATTTGCTAATACATTTGCAGAAATCTAAAACATGCCAAACCCATTACGACATGGATTCTTTACAAAAACAAGCCAGGGCAAAACACAAATCAAAACATACTGAAGCTCAGGCTTCTTACAGGCGAAAGCAATTACTGGAAGATCCAATCGCCTTCAGACAAAAACATGCTATGGAGCAGGCCACTACCAAACAAAAAAATATAGAACAAGATCCCATAGGAACTAGAGCCAAACATGCCAAAGTGCAGGCAGCTACCAAACAAAAAATTATAGAAAAAGATCCCATAGGAACTAGAGCCAAACATGCCAAACTGCAGGCAGCTACCAAACAAAAACATATAGAAAAAGATCCCATAGGAACTAGAGCCAAACATGCCAAAGTGCACGCAGCTACCAAACAAAAAAATATTGAAAAAGATCCCATAGGAACTAGAGCCAAACATGCCAAAATGCAGGCAGCTACCAAACAAAAAAATATAGAAAAAGATCCCATAGGAACTAGAACCAAACATGCCAAAGTGCAGGCAGTTACCAAACAAAAAAATATAGAAAAAGATCCCATAGGAACTAGAGCCAAACATGCCAAAGTGCAGGCAGCTACCAAACAAAAAAATATAGAAAAAGATCCCATAGGAACTAGAGCCAAACATGCCAAAGTGCAGGCAGCCACCAAACAAAAAAATATAGAAAAAGATCCCATAGGAACTAGAGCCAAACATACTATGGTGAAAGCAGCTACAAGACAAAATTTCCTAGAAAAAAATCCAATTCAATATAGATTAATTACAGCAAAACAAAAAGCAGCACAAAGAGGGAAGACATTTGACTATTTAAATGAAACCCAATTTGGTAGAATAAAACAGTTCAGAACAGATGTGAGAGAAGGGCCAATCTTTGCTTGTGTCTGTTGTAGACGAATTCGGTTTTACAACCAAGTGAAAAGGTATAATGACATGCTCAAAAATCAAATAATTGAAAAAGCCACACATCAACATATATTATGCAGTGCTATTGGTGAAATTCCTGAAGACTTGAAAGTGAAGGATGATTTTTGGATATGTCATGACTGCTGCAAAAAACTAATGAAAAATCAAATTCCTACTATGAGTCATTTAAATAACCTTGGACTGGTGAATATCACAGACTATGAAGAACTCAAATTATCTGAATTAGAAAATGCTCTCATTGCTAGAAACATTCTCTTTCAAATGGTTTACCAGCTTCCCAAGTCGAGGTGGAGTGCAACTAAAAAGCAAATAGTTAACATCCCCATATTTGAACAAGATATTGTTAATACAATAGAAACATTACCTCGAACACCAAATACAGCTAGAATTGTAAAGGTTCAACTAAAAAGAAAGAAGTCCAGGAAAAACACTCACATTGACCAATATATTGATGTTTTCAAAGTCATGCGAGCCCTACAAACATTAAGAAATCTGGGAAATCCTTATTACCAATTCACTGCTGACCTTGACGAATTTCAAATACGATGTCTGCAGGAGGATCCTACTGGTTACAACTCCTTATTTAAAATTGACAATATAGATAATAAAAACAGTGACCAAAATGTGCAAAAACAAACTGATGGCAGCCTTCCCAGTCCTAATGATAACGTTGAAAGCGTTAATCTTTCTGACTGTGATGATGAAGAAGAAGACAGATACAGAACCAATGACCCCATTCAAAAGCAAAAATTTGACACAACCAGACCAACAGTGTTCCTTAATGACTATCCAGAACTAGATGTAAGACACAATGTCACCTACTCAAATGAAGACTCTGCCATCAGTTGCTCACACTATAATGAACCCATACAAATAGCACCTGGCGAGGGTAAAATACCAACCAATATTTTGCAGGAGCATGATTGGGATGTCAAGTCATTCCCATGTCTTCATCCAGATAGCAAATATGGCTTACATGATAAAGAGAGACAAATTCGTATTAGTATGCAACAATATTTTCAACAAAGACTACTAAATGTTGATAGGAGATTTGCTAACACACCCAGCTATGCCTTTGCTGCTTTTGCTTGTAATGAAAAACATCAGCTTGAAAGAAATATAAATATATCTTTCCTAAAAGGCAAAAAAACACACACAAGTACTGGAGGCCTGAAATATACACTAAATGACCCATACAGTGTGTTGGATAATAGTCCTGGTACACCTAGATATTGGCAAAAGAAAAAACTAGAATTAATCTCTAGACTAGAAAATCTTGGACCATTCCACTTATTTTTCACCCTAAGCTGTGCAGAAAAAAGGATGAATGAAAATTTCACACCTTTCCTGCAAAAACACCAAATTGAATACCATGTTGAAAATGGTCAAGAACAATGTTATATTGATGGTACACCTTTACAAGAATTCTACAAAAAGAAGAAAATATCTCAAAACATGAATTCATCAAACAAAATATTCTAACTTGTACTCTTAATTTTGATCATCGAGTTCAGAGTTTTTTTAAACACATCGTCATGAATCATCAAAGCCCATTCTCTGTACAATACTACAACTACAGAGTTGAGTTTCAGCTTCGTGGTGCTGCACATATACATGGAACATTATGGCTTAACTGGTACAAATACGTCGAGAAATTGGTGTGGGAACCAACTACAGACACTCAACAAAATAACCCCGATCAGTTACATGTATCTGAAGAAACCCAAACTGAAACAACAAAATCACTCATAAACAAAAGAGTACAGCAATATAAAACTGTATTTCAAAAAATTAAAGATGAGCAATTGGGTATAAAAGACAACACCAGAAACAAGCAATGCCAATCAAAACCTGACATCTGCACATTCAGAAGTAGCTACACACCCAACCAATGAAACACAAGCCAAGAACCCTTCTGACTCAGATGTGTCTATTAGAAGTAGTGTTACTGTACTGCCTACAAAAGATACAGAGGTGGATTGTGAAACACAAAAATCACAGCCTGGTCTGACTGATGGGCAACTACTACAACTTTTAGCCAATTTTGCTGATCATTGGATTTCTTGCTCTTTGATGGATCCCAGCACTAGACATCTTGTCTTAGAACTAAACAAAAACATCACCATTTCAAAAAATCCTGTCAGAAAAAAGGACCAAACTGTAGATTCCATTTCCCACGATTCCCCTCACTAAAAACTCTGATAACAGTTCCAGCAAGAATTAAATATCATAACAATGCAGAGCTGAGGGAAAAAAAACTTACTGAGTCACGAAAAATAAAGAAAACAATCACAAGTATTTTAGAAAATGAAGACTTCATGAAAAAAGCTGTGGCAAAACACCAGGGAACTATAGATACTTATCTAAAACTTTGTGGGCAAGTTATGGTAATTGAAAACATCTTAAATGAAAGACAATTGAATGACCCTGTCACAACCGTCATACAAGATGAAATCTTGATAACTGAACTCAATAACTTCATTCCATCAGAATACACTACAAGTTGGCAGCATATCAGCTCTAATGATCTCAAACAGTTCATCAATTTGAAAAACAAAGACATAGAAGGCATTCCAATTAATCAAATAAAAGCAGAACGACTCAAGCTAATTCTACTGCAGCAAAATCTTGAAGGGAATTTTCATGAGAATCTTGAGGCTCTCACTCTATCATCTCGTGGATATGAGGTCATTCTACAAAGAGATATTGATGAAATAATGATAAATAATTATAACCCAGAATGGATCAAAGCATGGAATGCAAACATGGACATGCAAATATGTTTGGATTATTATGCAGTAATCACCTATATCACAGACTATTACATGAAGGATGAGTCAGGAACACATTGAATTTATTAGAAAAGCTTTAGAAACTGAAGAAAATGTTACCTCCGAGAAAAATGCATATTGTTAAAAATGCTTTTTTGACAAACAGGCAAGCTGGAGAAATGTGAAATCTATTACAAACTATTCCCTTTCTTACACCTTGTCACAATCTAATATTTCAACATCTTCATTCCCACTGGCTTCAAACAAAAATAGAGCAAAGATTTTTTGCAACAAATCTCAGACAAACACAAGACAGGACTTTAATGAAGTTTTGAAGTTGAAGGAAAAGATGGAAATATTACATTGAAAAAGAATCAATTTTGGAAAAATACACAAGACGAGCTACAGAAGTTAGTACTTATCATATGCACAATTTGTTCAAAGATATGAACCCTGCAGCTCTGCACCAGAAAAATATGACATAATGCAAGATCTGTATAAAGAAAATACACAAGACACTGAAAAACATGTCTACAAACCTGCAACATATCATTTCAGAAAATGAAATAATTCATGAATATCCAATCTCTACCAAAAAGACTCTTCCCAAGTACATCCCTCTATACACATCCACTCCAGGACAATATAAATGGATGAAGCTTAGATCCAGAGTTTTAAGGTTCCATAAATTTAAACATACTGACAATCCCCATGAATTTTATTACTCAGAACTACAACTTTTCTACCCATTCAAAACGAACAGCAACTACTTCCTAATAATTTTGACAAGTGTCACGAATTATACATCAAAAATGAAACGGCAATTAAAACTGTCAAACAAAAAATCATGCCCCATCTGGACACAGTGATAGAGGCCAGGGAGCAAGCTGAACAATTCATTTCAAACATTGGTGATGATCTTGATGGTAATAAGGAACAGGGAGATGAAGAAGCAATGGAACAAGGAGAACAAGAACACCCACATATGGCTTTCAAAGTTCCTTCTGGACTGTTCAATGATGACCATGATTCACATCTGGAGATCGAACATTTAGAAGAATTGACATTCAGCATGACAGTGAACTGTACTCCAAAATCCAAACGTTCGACCTAGACCAAAGAGCTGTTTTAGACAAAGGCCTTCAATTTGCTAGGCAATACAAAGAGCAGGAAAACATGGAACCCTTGGCCTACTCCTCCTCTGTTAATTGTTCATGGAGGCGCTGGATCAGGTAAAAGCCATATCATTGATGTCCTCACACAAATGTTAGAAAAAATATTCAGAAACAGTGGAGATGATCCAAATCACCCCTACATCTTAAAGTTGGCTTTGACAGGCAACGCTGCATCAATTATCAAAGGCCAAACCATTCATTCAGCTTTCCAATGCCTTTCAACAATGACCTAATATCAATGGGTGACAAATTAGAGATACAAGAAGGAAACAACTACAAAACTTACGACTAATCATTATCGACGAAATCAGCCTTGTAAAATCAGACATGCTCTACCAGCTCCATTTTAGACTTTCCAAAGATATCTTTCAAAACAATTTACCATTTGGAGGTGTTGCATGTATGTATTTGGAGATATCCTCCAAATAAAACCTCCTCTTGGTGCTTTCATATTCAATCCACCCAAAAATGAGAAATCCAAAATGGTACATGCAATTGATCCCCTCTGGAAAAATTTGAAGTTATATCTTTAAAAACAAACCACAGACAGGGTGAGGATTGGCAATATGCTAATTTACTAAATAGAATCAGAATAGGCAAATACACAGACATGGATATAACACTTTTTGAAAAGCCGAATACATACCAGAGCCAGTCCAGGTTTGCCAGAAAATGCTCTCTTGATCACAGGAACCAACAAAATAGTCAGTACAGTCAATACTGCTAAATTAAACCAACTTCCAACTGAATTGATAGAATTACATGCTACAGTAACTAGCAGAACAAGAGCAACGTTTATTCCCAAGCAAGATGCTGCAGGAATGGTAAAAAAACACACCATTACAATTTTGCTTACAACTCAAAATTGGCGCTAAAGTCATGTAACATACAATATAGATGTGGTAGACAACCTAACTAATGGTGCCTTAGGAGAAGTCATTGGATTCCAAAAAGATTCACTCAACAAAGTAAAATATGTTATGGTCAAATTTTAATAATGAAGACTCCGGCAAAGATAGAAGAAAAAGTCTCAACTTTGACAGACAATATCCTGGAATGAATGCCACTGCAATTGGTTTACTAGAATTTGAATTTAAATTGAGAGAAGGAAGCGCCTCAACTGCCACAGCAATAAATTTTCCACTAACACTTGCCTGGGCTACAACTGCTCACAAAATTCAAGGTCACACAGTTAAAAAGCCAGATCAACTGATCCTTGACTTAGACTGTTGGCTTCAACCTGCAATGATATATGTCATGCTCTCACGAGTACCAATGCTTGTCACAACTCTTCATACTAGAGACTCTTCCTACAAACAAAATTAAGCCATGGCCACATGCAATTGATGAACTAGCTAGATTGGAACACATTGACATCAGCAAACCACAACACACTTCACCTTCAATTATCAAAATAATCTCCTTGAACATCCGTCACTACCAGCACACATTGACCATATAAAAGCTCATTATGAACTCATGTCTGCACAGCTCATTCTGTTACAGGAAACCTGGCTCCCAAACACTGTACATTACCACAGAACTTTATACACTAAACAACAAACAACAACACTTCAATGGTACAGGCTGTGGAAAAGGCATTGCAACCTACTTTCCTCCAGAGTTTGCCTTGTTAAACCAAGCTACACAAGACAGATTCCAAATAACCTCCATTACCTCAAATATCCTGATTGTAACCAATGTGTATAGATCCACAGATGCTAATATACATTTCTTAACACCTTGACCAACTTCATCCAAGACTATTCAAAAGCCCACATTGTAATGGGAGATATGAACTTCTGCCAAAGAAACAACCCAAATCATCTGTCAAAAAACTATTAGAAAACCATCACTTCCATCCAGCAATAGTCCCTCCTACATCCACACACATGGACGGTAGATGCCTTGATCAAATTTACATAAGATTGACTCCACAAGTTGACTGCAAAAACATAGCCGTGAAAACTTGCTACTTAGCCGTGAAAACTTGCTACTACTCAGATCATGAACCAATTTCCATTACACTTGAGATAAAAGAATAAATATGTTGTACACGTCAAGATCATGTCTTACCTAAATTGTTTTACATGTGTCTTGCTGCTACTACTTGCTGCTCTAACCCTAACCCTCGAATAAAAAACAGTACTAATACTTTCAACTTTACATACAGTATGTCATGCTCATACCTTCCACCATGTATAAACTGTATAATATGCTATATTATACAATACTATAAACTTGTTATACTATATACTTTCTATGTCAAGCTTACATTGTGCTATGCTCTCTCTCCTCCTGCTCTCTCTCTCTACCCTCTTTATCTCTCTCTCACTTTCTACCTCTCTCCCTCTCTGTCTATCCTCCTTCCTCTTTTTCTTTCTCCCTCCCCCCTCCCTCTCTCCCCTCTCCCCCTCTCTCTTTCTCTCTCAACCCAACCGGTCAAGGCAGATGGCTGCCCAACCAGAGTCTGGTTCTGCTCAAGCTTTCTTGCCGTTAAAGGGGACATTTCCTTGTCACTCTTGCCAAGTGCTTGCTAATGGGGGCATGTTGGGTCTCTATAAATGAAAGAGTACAGTCTAGACCGGCTGTATATAAAAAGTGCCTTGAGATTGAGATAACTGTTGTGATTTGATGCTATACAAATAAAATTGACTTGCCTATACTGAATAATTAATAAACTCTACCATTAACTATTTTTCCTGAATTTTATTACGACCCCTGACCGAATGATTCCTAGTGTACACCAGATCACCTTGTAAGATATCTGGACCACTGTCATGGCCTTCATCCTTCTGAGCTCGCAAAGCCCTTTTAGCAGTTAGCCGTTGTTGCACCTGATCATATGCTGCTGCCAGTGACTCCTGATGGTCTTGCACCCACTCTTCCACTGAGCAGTCTCCATCAGCCCCCCCCTCCAAACCTATTAAAAAATCCACAGGCAACCGAGGCTCTCGCCCAAACATCAAAAAGTATGGGGTCATACCTGTCGTTTGGTGAACTGTAGTGTTATAGGCATAAGTCACTTGAGAGAGATGCCGAGGCCACCGTCGCTTCTGCTCAGGGGAAAGAGTGCGCAATAAATCATGAAGGGTACGATTAAAGCGCTCACACTGACCGTTACCCTGAGGATGGTAGGGAGTAGTACGACTCTTCTCAATGCTGTAAATCCTGCAAAGCTGCTGAATCAAATAACTCTCAAAATTTCGCCCCTGGTCTGAATGAATCCGGCTGGGAGGCCCAAATAAATGAAACCAATGCTTTACTAAAGCCTCAGCCACAGTACTGGCTCGCTGATCCTTGGTAGGGATAGCCTGGGTGTACTTAGAAAAAACATCAGTCAACACCAGTACATTTTCTCTACCATCGCTAGCAGGTTCCAGCACTGTAAAATCTATAGCCAAAATCTCATGGGGGCGAGATGCTTTAACACTGCCCATAAAGGGTTTAACTTTTGGCTGGACAGCCTTAGACAAGGCACACCTTTCACAATCTCTGCACCATCTCTCTACATCCTTAAACGCATTTGGCCAGTAACACCGTGCCCGAACCAGCTGCCATGTCCGCTCCACTCCCTGGTGTCCATGCTTGTCATGTAATTCACGGAGAATGTTCTTTTGAAGGCACTGCGGCAGTACAAGCTGGTAAACTTTATTACCTCTCTCAGGGGAATAAATACAGTGATACAGCACAGACTCCCTCTCCTCGATACGCCCCCATTGCCGAAACAGCTCTCTTACTTCCTTACTGAGACCGTGCCTCTCTTGCGACCCTGGCATCCTGGCTTCCTTCCAATAATTGAGAAAAGGCCCAATGATAGGGTCTTTCTCCTGCAAGATCAGCAGATCAGCCATTGAGCACCCAGGTAAAGCACTAATCTCTCCCTGAACGCTAGGGAATGTTCCCCACTGCTCACCTGCCACATTGAACACGGCTCCCTCCATTTTCGGTGGTGAGTACTGACGTGACAGGGCATCAGCATTTCCATTCTTAGACCCTGGGCGATATTTGATGACAAGGTTAAATGAGGCCAACTGAGAAGCCCACCTCTGCTCTACAGCTCCCAGGTTAGCAGTGTTCAAATGACTCAGTGGGTTGTTATCAGTGAACACAGTACAGGGGTTACCCAATAGATACTCCCTAAACTTCTCAGTAACAGCCCATTTAAGAGCCAGGAACTCAAGCTTCATAGAGCTATAATTCTCCATGTTGCGTTCAGTGGGCTTGAGGCCTCTACTAGCAAAAGCAATGGGCCGCAACTTACCATCGTGCTCTTGGGAAAGTACTGCTCCCAATCCCCCGTGACTTGCATCCACCTCCAACACAAACGGTTTCTGAAAATCTGCATAAGCAAGCACAGGGGCAGAAATGAGGGCATCCCTAAGCTGATGAAATTGCTCTGCACATCCTACATCCCAAGCCGCAGCCAAGGGCTTTCGAGGTGTTTTACCCTTTCTACCAGGAGTATTAAGCTGTGCTACCACCCAATGGAGGGGTGCTGCTATGCTTGCAAACCCAGCAATAAATCTCCTATAGTAACTGGCAAACCCCAGAAATGAGCTGAGCTCTGCTAAGTTGGTGGGCTCTTTCCAGTCCCGTACAGCAGCTACTTTGTCTGGGTCTGTGGAAACCCCTTCAGCAGAAACCACATGGCCCAAATACTTGACCCGTCTCTGAAAGAACTGACACTTAGAAAGTTTCACTTTTAGTCCTTGTTTATCCAGTCGGGACAGCACCTCCTCCAACCGCTCCAGATGCTTCTGCACAGAGGAGGAAAACACTATTACATCATCTAAGTACAGCAGTACTGACTGGTGTCGGCAATCGCCAAACAAACACTCCATGAGTCGTTGAAATGTGCTGGGGGCATTACATAACCCAAAGGGCATCCGATTAAACTCAAATAACCCAAATGGAGTACAAAATGCAGTTTTTGCCTTGTCCTTTTCGGCCATTTCCACCTGGCTATAACAACTTGCCAAATCTAAAGTTGAAAACCACTGGGCCCCCGCCAGAGCATCCAAAGAGTCCTCTATCCTTGGCAAGGGAAAAGCATCTTTCCTTGTTTTTCCATTCAGCTGCCGATAGTCTACACACATGCGTAAACTCCCATCCTTCTTTTGAACCAGAACAATGGGAGATGAGTAAGGGCTACTGCTCTCCCTGATGATCTGACTCTCCAAAAGCTGTTTAATATGAGTCCGGGCCAGTTCGTACTGGGAAGGAGGGATACGACGGTAAGGCTGAGGTACCGGTGTCTCATCCACCAGAGGGATTTCGTGAGTAATCAGGTTGGTACAACCAACATCCATGTCATTCTTAGCAAACACCTTACTGTATTTACCTAACAAAGCCCTTGCTTGTTGCTTCCCCTCTTCATCTAGATTTACAAATTCAGGGAGGTTTAGCTCACAGGATGCACTAGATTTAACTGCCTCAACAGAAACATAAGCTGTGCAACCCTGGGAATCTACAGAGAACTCTACCTTGGGGTCACTTTCAACCAACACCCTGACAGTTTGAACTGTGGCTACAACACGGCGGGGTGTCAACCAAACATCACTTGTACCCACGTTAGTAATTGGAACATAAGCCCTCCCTCTCTCTCCTCGCACTAGCGAGGGTGAAACCAGGAGCCCCTCCGGGAGACAACCCTCATCGGGCTCGAGGGGTTCAACCAAGAACTCAATCTGTTCTTGTATGGGTATCTTTGGGCATGTAACAGGCACTTGAGTCACAGTTCCAGCTGGGATGCAGAAAGACTTCTTACCCTGCACTCTGACGAGATGAGGCTCAGGAGAATTAACCATGGCTTCCATCATCTGGCAATATCTCAGCGCTCGTCGCCACCCCGGTGGTGCTGATTTCAAGGCTGGAGCTTCAAAGAGGTCGGGACCATATCGTTTGTACAATTCATGATACAGAGTGTTAAATACATTCATTCCTAATACACCCGGAGTTACTACTTTCTTTTGCTTCATGTAACTGTCAGTAGGGTCTTCAACCACCAGCACTCCTCGGCGTGGCATGCCTACCCCTAGTATTGTAACATCCAACTCAATATAGCCCACATAGGGGATTCTCAACCCATTAGCCGCCTTCAGTCCTAACCACCCACAGTCTTTGAGGTTGTCATCTGTAAGATGGGAAAAATTTGCCTTAAAAAAACTCTCAGTAACAGTGGTAACCATAGACCCTGTATCTAGCAAACACGGGACAGTAACCCCACCCATGTTAACCTCCCCCTCAGGGCACTCACCAACTAGATGACTGATGTCTGAGTGGTCATTACAGTTAGAGCCTAGTAAGCCCCCTTCCAGTGTGTGGCTCTGCACACTGGTGGGCTCTAGTTTTCCGACAGCTTGGGCATCTGAAGATTGGCACTGGTCTCCTCCTCCTCTCTCTCTTGGGCTCTCTCACCCAGGGCTGAAACAGAACAAAACCGGGCAATATGGCCCGCTTGGTTACACCTAAAACAAATTGGTTTTCCATCTGCAGTTCGTCTGGGCTGAATGCTCCGGTTACCACGGCCAGCCAACTTAGAAGGGGCCAGTGCCTTAATAACCAACTCTAACTGGCTCTGCTGAGCCTTTAGTAAAGATGTCAATTCTGCATACCCAGATGGGCTTGTGTCGACACTTTCACAGGAGGCTTGGGCTTCATTAGACAATGGAAGAGGCTGGCTATATTTCTGCCTGAAGGGTTGAGCCTCGCATTGAGCTAGCCACCTTGTAGCTTCACTCCTAACATCACGAATACTCCATTGTGGATTAGTACGAACCAAGTCCCTTAGCCTAACTCCCAGAGCTTGATCTCGAATACCATCACAAAACTGATCGCGCAAATCTTTTTGTGCTTTCATACTAGCTTGCCCATCAGTCTTTACAATTTGGTCCATAAGCGCCATCAATGCATGGGAATAATCAAGCAGTGACTTGTTGTTTACGGTTGAAAAATCGACGTTGTAATGAAATATGAGAATGTAAACAGCCATAAACCTCCTTAAGACCATTAAATATTCCCTCAACACTCTCTCTCTGCTCAATAGGCAAGAACTTTATCTCAGTGTGTGCAGCACCCTCCAGATGGTTGAAGATAGTCTGGGCTTTTTCTTTCTCCGTTTTGGCTCTACTTTGCACAAAGTCTCTCATCTCCTCAACCCACTCGTCCACAGTGAGTGCATCTGATCTATCCAATTTCCCAGAGAATTTGGGTACCTTACGGTCCTCCTGGACATAAACTACTGATTTGTTTCTCACAATCATTTCTGGTTCATCCCCCATAGCTCCCATCCAAGTCCCATCGGTCTCTGCTGATGCACCTCTCAGGCTACGTAGTTCGTTCTCCAGCTCACGTATACGCCGCACCATCGCTTGCTGTTCCGTGTCCTCCATGGCCCCCCACTGACTCAGGCCACGGGAGAAATTATCGGGCTGGCACTGGCTCCACACTGCCGTAGTGGTCCACCACTGCTCTTGCTGACATAAACCAAAGAAAACTGAAAACACTTTTTTTTTTTTTATAAATCCCTCATGCAATATACCCTGGCACAGAAAAGAAGACAAAGAGGAAAATATATACAATATTTTTTTTCTCTTGGGCACGTCCTGCCGACAACGCCAAAATGTTACACCCGCTTATGCCTCTCTGCATAGGATATTCTCAGGAGGCAAGGTGTGGTGGTGCCCACTCCAAATAACTATGACAGAAACCGGTGTTAAATAGAAAATGCAAATGCCAGGGTTTATTACAAAACAAGGGACAGTACAAAACAATAACCACACTTCCCGCGCCCCCCGAGCCTCGCTCCGTATTCTTTGTATACTAGTTAACCGGGAAAGTTTATTCTCTACTAGTGATAAGGTCCACACTCCAGGACACAGGGCACTACAACGTTTCACACTAGGTTTTGTGGACACTCCACTTCACACGTGCAAGTATATAAGCAAACAGGTGAGACACTCCTATAAGTTCTCGGGCTAACAGGGTACAAGCTACCCGTGTCTTTCGGGGAGCTGACAAGTGTGGACCTGAACAAATAACAAACAAACATAAACAATGTCTTAGTCCGCCCTTACAGGACGACCTCCCAATTCTTTTCGTCCCAGAGTCCTGCAAGACCCGCGCGGACTAATAAAGAAAAACGTAATACAGTAAAACACACAAATCACGGTCAGCAAGAGCAGTGATATGACCCTCCTGCAATCACTGCAACACACAAACAATCATTTCACAGTTAATACATTAAGCATTCACATTCTTCCGTACCTAGATTAAAAACAATTACTTTATTTATTTATCAGACTAAAAATATATAAAAACACAACAAACAATCGGCTACTATGAATACCTGCTGCGTCGGCATGGACTCTCCCACACCAGGTCTACTTCCGACCAGCTGAAAGCACACTAACATGCTGCAATATCGCGCTGAAATGCACAGAGAATTACAGTCAAAAACACAATAGTCCACTTCAATTTACTTATAGACTAAAAACATTTTCAATCCCTTACCCCCATCGGACAAACACTCATCCTCGAGGACGAGACAAACTCCTCTCAGTCCTCCAACCCGGAAGAGAGCAACAAAACCAAATTGTAATGTTGTCACAGGTTAGTTTCCCCCCTCCAACGAATGCAAACGCCCGGAACTGATTTTGCAACAGGCACGTTTTATTCACACCACAGCTTAAAATGCGTCCGCAACGTCTTTTATGGCGAGTCAGTTTACAGCTCAACACATACTCCGAAAACAGTGACATAGGTTTCAACAGACACTCTGCTCCAACTCCCCCTTGAAACATCAAGAAAAACAACATATTCAATAATCCAGCGAATACAACAATCCAGCAAATACATCCGAACATACAATATATACACACCCATAACATCCACAATCCCAAACACATACCGGTCTCGAAGCTTTTGCTCCTACAGCTTGCAACCCAGATGAGCCTCACAGAGTCCCCGCACCTTCACAGTATAAACACAGGTACAACGCAATCAGCCTTTTACGCACTTCACCGCACAGCCCTCAAGCAGCCCACATAACATAGTGTAAACATACCATTTAATGTAGCCTCAGCTCCTCGGTGCCCCAGGGAAAAATATCGCCTCACACCGCAAGGCAGTCGGCGTCCAGCCAGCACAGTTTCCCAACTAAACTTGGCACTTCCTTATCACGTCAACAGCAGCGCGCCCGGCTACCGTAATACTGTTGCTCTGCGCGCAGCCACACTCGCAGCTGCTGCGCCTTACATTCACCCCCCCCAACATAGATCATCGCCCCGAGGATAAAGACACAGAGCTAAGTACCTGCCAGGTCCAGTTACCCTACATCACTGAACCCTCGTTTAGATTATCAATCAAGGTGGACAGAATATTTTAAGGTGCCTAACCACAGACTGTTAATGTGAGCCACTACCCGAGCTCCAGCCCTTCCTCCTCGCCTTGGGACCGCAGATCGTGGCAGATGAAAAGGATTGGAGTGCACGCCTGCCGTGCTTCTGGTAGACCGCCGCAGCACCACCGGAGAAGAGTCCCGTTCGTCTTCAGACAGCTCCGTTTCAGACCCCTGCTGTAAATCAACCGCTACATCCTCCACGTCACTCTGCTCATGCTCCACAGGCCCTGCCTGCAGATCTGCCTCCTCCAAATCACTGGCTTGCCCGAGCACTCGGTCAGGATTCTGCCCTTCCGTGCCCTCTTCTGAAGAAAACTTTGTTAGCCTCACCGCAGTTTCCTCTTCAGACCCCTCGTCAGCCGAGGCCCCGCTCTGCCCTAAGCCAGATTCCCCACCCATCCCGGGAGTCTGGTCCGCAGCCCGATCAGTACCACAGGGCCTGAGTTCAAGCCGGTGTATACTACTGGGAGCCTGGGAACCATCCACCGGAGCAACGGTGTAAACCGCCCCTTTGGGATTCGGCCGAGACAACACCTGATATGGCACTGGCAGCCACAGGTCTTGGATCTTGTGCCGACCCTTGAACGTGCGATTCCGCCGGTAGACCAACTGTCCCTCGTGCAGAGCACTTTGCCGTGAAGGGGGCCCGTTGCGTCGTCTCCGGGCCTCTGCATGCAGTGCCATTTGCCTCTGTGCATGACTGTGAGCTGCCTTTAACTGCCGCTGGTGTACGTAGATCCAATCGTCAGCCGTCCCATCAAATTCCTCCTCCCCTACTCCCAACAGAATGTCCACTGGCAGATTAGGGGACCTGCCAAACATCAAGAAATATGGTGTGTAGCCAGTGCCGGAATGTTCTGATGTATTATATGCAAAGACCACCTCCGGCAAATGCTCCACCCACCTCCTCTTCTTCTCCGGAGGAAGTGTCCTCAACAGGTCATGGAGAGTGCGATTAAACCGTTCGCACTGCCCATTTCCCTGCGGATGATAAGGGGTAGTACGGCTTCGGTTCATTCCATAAACCTTGCACAGATTCTGTATTATCTCTGCTTCAAAACATCTTCCTTGATCCAAATGAATTCTTTGAGGAACCCCATACTTATGAATCCATTCCTTCACCAAGGCCCTTGCTACTGTCACAGCCTTCTGATCTCGGGTTGGAACTGCCACCGTGAACTTGGAGAATACGTCTGTGAACAGCAGCACATTTTCACGGCCATCGCTTGAAGGCTCCAACACTGTAAAATCCATAGCCAGCACTTCCAGTGGTCGAGACGCCAAGAGACTCCCCCATTCTGTAACCACCTTTGGCAGTGGGGCCTTGGCCACAATGCACCGCTTGCACTTCCGGCAGTACTCCTCAATCTCTGCGTGCATCCCCGGCCAGTAGCACCTTGCTCGCACCAGCTGAAATGTCCTCTCTACTCCCTGGTGCCCATGACCATCGTGCATGTGCCCCAGGACTTCCGCACGCAAACTGCGGGGTAGCAGCAGCTGCTTCAGGCGCCCCCGTCTGGAATCCAGGAGCTCCCGGTACAGCACACCCGCCTCCTCAGTGATGTTATCCCATTGCCTCAGGAGTTCCACCGTTTCCCTGTCCTCCTGCGCACGTTCTGCCCGGGTGGGTTTCCATCCCCTCCCCCAATACTTATGGAATGCCGTGATCACCGCATCAGCTTGCTGCTGCGAACCCAAGAAGTCACTAGAATACTTAGGGAAGCTTGACGATACCCCCATGGTATTCACCGAAGCGGTGCGGTTGCCCCCTACCCCAGCTGACAGAGTAGTTTTCACTTGCTCGGCCGTTTGCCAAACCCCCGGGCCCTCAGCCTGTACATACTGCCTTGACAATCCATCAGCATTGGCATTCTGCCTCCCCGGCCGGTATCACAACTCGAAGTCAAACTGGGCTAGCTCTGACACCCATCTCTGCTCCACCGCTCCCAACTTTGCTGTTGCTAGGTGACTCAGGGGATTATTGTCTGTGAACACTGTGAATTTCCGCCCCAGCAGATAGTCGCGGAATTTATCTGTGACCGCCCACTTCAGAGCCAGCAGCTCCAACTTCATGGCGCTGTAGTTGTCCATATTCCTCTCGGAGCGCCGCAGCCCTCGGCTTGCATAGGCCACTGGCCTCCGGCCCCCCTCCCCGTCCTGTGACAGCACCGCCCCCAGCCCCTGATGGCTAGCATCAATCTCCAAATAAAAAGCTTTGGTGAAATCTGCATAAACCAACACAGGAGCCGAGGTGAGCCGCCTCTTCAGCATCTGAAAAGCACTGTCACATTCCGGGCTCCACAACTGATTAAAAGGGACCCCACCGGACCTTGAACCACGCCCTTTGTGGGAGCTCATGGCCGAGAGGGCATGAAGCGGTGCTGCGATACGTGAGAAGTTTTCCACGAATCTCCTGTAATAACCCGCAAAACCCAGGAAAGACTGGAGCTCTGCACAGTTTCCAGGACGCCTCCACTCAGCCACTGCACGTATTTTCTCAGGGTCAGTAGCCACCCCCTCGGCAGAGATGACATGGCCCAGGTAGGACACTTCACTTTGGAATAGTGAACACTTGCTCCACTTCACCTTCAAGCCATGATCGCGAAACGGTGACAACACCATACGCAGGCGAGCGAGGTGCTGGTTGAAGGACGTGGAGAACACCACCACGTCATCCAGGTACAGGAGCAGAGACTGAAAATGCTCATCCCCAAAGATGCGTTCCATGAGGCGCTGAAAGGTCCCTGGCGCATTGCACAGGCCGAAAGGCATGCGATTAAACTCGAACAGGCCGAACGGTGTGCAGAATGCCGTCTTCTGGCGGTCACCCTCCGCTACCACAACCTGGTTGTAACCGCTGGCCAGGTCGAGCATTGAAAACCATTGACCACCCCCCAGCGCATCCAGTGACTCCTCAATTCGGGGCAGGGGGTACACGTCTTTCCGGGTCTTCGCGCTGAGTTGACGATAATCCACGCACATCCTCAGGGTCCCGTCCTTCTTCCGCATGATCACCAGAGGCGAGGAGTACGGGCTGCAACTCTCCCTAATAACCCCCTGCTGCAACAGCTGCATTATATGTGCTTTAACCTCCTCATACTGACTTGGGGGAAGCCTCCGGTAACGCTGCTTAACGGGGGTGTTCTCTAACAGGGGAATCTCATGCTGTATAATCTCGGTGCAGCCCAATTCGCTATTACTCCTGGCAAATACATCTGCGTTTTCATCCAGCAAATCTCTTACCTGTGCTAACTGCTGCTCATCCAAATGGGGACAGTTAAAGTCAAATGGAAACTTGGGTACCCCTACTGATGGCTGCGCCACTGTAGCCTCCTGTATGTTTACAGAAACCTCCACTTCCTGCGGCCCTACCTCCTGGAATGCTACCGAGTTAACACCCCCGGCCACCACATCCGCTACACTTATGCGTGCCAGGCGAGTGTGTGGATTTAAGCACACATCTGTATGGCCCACGTTAACAACAGGGACCATTAGCTCTCCTCCCTGCATCCACATATAAGACGTGGACACCAACAGATTACCCGGTAGCAACCCCTCCTCCACTCCTAGTGCCTCCACTACCACTGCCTGACCTGTGGAGTTGTTACTCTGAAACCCTGAAGCTGAAACAAGGCACATAGACCCGGCAGGTACGACAACAGGTGCAGAGGCCAGCACTTTAGCAAACCCCTCAGTAGTGGCTGAGGAAGGTGGCTCACATGAAAGACCAGGTGGACATGATGAACAATCTTTGCATTTCTTTATTATATTCATCCCAATTATACCCGGTACCATTTTCCTTTTTTCCCGTGTTACCTCGTCAGAGGGGTCTTTCACAATCAACAGCCCACACTGGGGATACACCACCCCTGCAATTTCCACATCAAGTCGCAAATACCCCACGTATGGCAAAGGTGTCCCATTAGCCCCTTTCAAACTGAGCCACCCACATGCCTTCAAAGCAGCATCACCCATGTTTGAGAAATGTTGTCGAAAAAAACTTTCAGTAAGAACTGACACATTAGACCCAGTATCCCACAGACAGGCCAACGGGACCCCCCCCACCACAGCTTGTATTACTGGAACAGGACCCACCAGTGCTTCAGCTATCTCCTCTTGATCACTAGATATCTCCACTGAGCCTCCTTGCCTCCCATCCGTAGTTTGGCTCCCCACTACAGAGGGGGAAAGTTTCCCTGCTGCCCCTGTGCAATCTCCCCTACAGCTGCCCTAGCACCACCAGCCCCTCCGGTGCCAGCACTACCTGCTCGTCCCGGCATCCCCCTGCACATCCTTGCTATGTGCCCTACGCCTTGGCATCTGAAACAGATAGGCCTACCTGCTGAGTCGTATCTGGGCTCCTGCCTCATGGCACGGGGCCGCCCCCCCATCTGAACCTGGAGCTGTGCTACCTCGTTAGCTAGAGCCTCCATTTTATCGTTCTGCCTTTTCATAGCCTCCCTCAACTCCAGTAAAATGGGGTCCGGCTGTGCTGAAGCATTCACAGCAGAACACTCCGCTGCCGCTTCACAGGCATATGCAGTTCTCCCCCTCACATCGTCATCAGCCAACAATATAGCCTCCCCACATAATTTCTTTAAGCTAAGATCAGGATCCTGCCTCAACAGCTTTTTGAGCTCCCTGCGCAATGTAACATCCTTCACATTCTCAGCAAACTGATGTTTAATTGACTCCTCCCCACACAATTGACCACCCCCCTTACAGCGGCTCACTTCTGCAGCCAGGGACAGTAATGCATGAGAATACTCTCTCAACCCCTCCCCATCCCTCTGCTTTCTGTCAAAAAAACGCTTTTGAGCTTTTACCAATGAAGATGGGTGACCATAGGCCTCCTCAAGCACTTTTAACATCCATTCAGAGTTTTTCCTCACCTCAACTGCAGAATGCTTTATCTCCTGCTGAGCCTCCCCTTCCAAGTGATCATAAATATAGGCAGCTTTTTCTTTACCCTTATACCTGTGATAACTAACAGAATTCTCAAGCTCATCAACCCAGTCATAGAAAGTCAAAGAACCTGCCTGACCAGAAAACATCACAGCTTTTCTCTCCTTTGGCAAATATACAATCTCCAAGGAAGGTGGGGGGGGGGGGGTACAGGGAAGGAGGAAGGTGCGGCAGAAACTCCAGCAGGTGAGTCACTCGTTTCCTGTGCATCAGGCTTTATTGTCCCATGCAGCTGTGCGGTTAACTGTTCATTCTGCGTACGCAGTTCGTCCATCTCTGCCTTTTCGCGCACCAACCTCTCCCGTAATGCCCGAACCTCGTGCTCCAAGTCCTGAGTAGGCATTGCGTACCGACCAGCGCCGAAGCGCAGCCACAGCCCGAAGAAAGCCGACAGCAGAGTGTCCCACACTGATCTGGCCGATGTCTTCCCCTATGCCACTGTTTCTACAATTGCCACCGCAACTCCACCACCCACTCGCCACAAAAGACCCTGCTCACAGCGCCAAATTGTAATGCTGTCACAGGTTAGTTTCCCCCCTCCAACGAATGCAAACGCCCGGAACTGATTTTGCAACAGGCACGTTTTATTCACACCACAGCTTAAAATGCGTCCGCAACGTCTTTTATGGCGAGTCAGTTTACAGCTCAACACATACTCCGAAAACAGTGACATAGGTTTCAACAGACACTCCGCTCCAACTCCCCCTTGAAACATCAAGAAAAACAACATATTCAATAATCCAGCGAATACAACAATCCAGCAAATACATCCAAACATACAATATATACACACCCATAACATCCACAATCCCAAACACATACCGGTCTCGAAGCTTTTGCTCCTACAGCTTGCAACCCAGATGAGCCTCACAGAGTCCCCGCACCTTCACAGTATAAACACAGGTACAACGCAATCAGCCTTTTACGCACTTCACCGCACAGCCCACTAGCAGCCCACATAACATAGTGTAAACATACCATTTAATGTAGCCTCAGCTCCTCGGTGCCCCAGGGAAAAATATTGCCTCACGCCGCAAGGCAGTCGGCGTCCAGCCAGCACAGTTTCCCAACTAAACTTGGCACTTCCTTATCACGTCAACAGCAGCGCGCCCGGCAACCGTAATACTGTTGCTCTGCGCGCAGCCACACTCGCAGCTGCCGCGCCTTACACCTACCCTGCTATATATCCAGCTCCCTATCAGCAATCAAGACAGGTGGATACGGCAAGCCACAGGTACCACCTGCTACAGTTATTTGCATTATTCAATTTCTTTATCTTTACATGGGGCTTAGATAACCATGTTTGATATTAAAGTGTTCAGGAATTTGTGCTGAGTTTAATAATGTTAATGTTACAACGGTCAATTATATATATTGGATAGATCTGGGAACCAAAATTAGGGTTTCATGCATATGTAATGAGCCGTAACACTAGACATGCCAGCCCACGCACACACCCCTCAACTGATCACAACAAAACCAAACACACACATTTCCAATGTGGATTTCATGCATTTTACATGGTCGCGACACGTGTGCTAATGGAGTCTGACAACAACTTTGTTCCAAAGTTTGTCTCCAAAGACAGACTCAACTGCATCATCATCACAAGCCAAGTAGAAAGCCTGTTTCATCTGAAACAGTGAAGAGAGCCTTGCTGCCTTGCCTGCCTGCCTGACGAATACACACACACACCAGCACGTGTGTCTGTGTGTCCTGCCTGCTGCTACAGCCGCTATCAGCTATCCTGCTGAGTTTAACTCTAAAGAATCATCGGAACCTCGAGAGTGGGTCGGCGTTAGCCTTGAGAGACCCACAGCCCTGTCCAGCAGCCTGCGTGCTCCAGCCTGCCTGCTTCACTCTGTTGCGGCCTGCTGAGATCAACTGAACAGACGTCGGATCTTCAACCTCCAGCACCTCGTCGAGCCGAGACTCCGCACATACTCCCGGCCTCAGCGTGCTTCATCTCCCTCCGGACCTCCACTGGTGTCATATGTACTGATCATTGTCCGCTAGGCATCATATCATACATCACACATAGCTATTCCATTACATTCACACTTCACACACATATCACACACTTTATTACAGCTCCCTATAGTTATAGTAACCATTCAGTTATTCAAGGATTCATTTAAGTCAGTTTTCCAGATCCAGTTGCCCCTTACTATCGTTGCTGACTCATGTCTTCCATTGCTCATCTTCAGGGCTTGACATTAGCACTTGCCCACCCGCCAAATGCGGGTAGAATTCAGCAGTGGCATGTAACACAGTCACTCTAACTAGCCACTTTGGCGGGTAGCAAAATATCCCTCATGCTCGCGTGTGTAATGGGAGGCGAACAGACGGGTCCGGTGAGCGAGCGACAGAGAGAGAGTGAGCGACAGAGAGAGAGAGAGA
Organism: Centroberyx affinis; assembly: GCF_046629955.1. Taxonomy (NCBI): domain Eukaryota; kingdom Metazoa; phylum Chordata; class Actinopteri; order Beryciformes; family Berycidae; genus Centroberyx; species Centroberyx affinis. The sequence goes on along the minus strand of NW_027282074.1, from coordinate 314,121 downwards.
GAGAGAGCGAGATACAGAGAAAGAGAGCGAGAGAGAGAGCGCGCAGAGTAATTAGGGGCTGGGTGAATCAATGCGCTACACACAGTTCCACAATTAAATAGTGGAAAAAATATATATTGTGGTGGGCCGCCACTACATTTTCTGTGTGGGAAAACCCTGGTAGACCCTGGTAGAACGAACAGGTACGGGAGGGGTAACTTAGAGCAAGGGGAGATTGTCCACTAGTTAATCGCGGATGGCGTCGTTCTCTCGGATGGATAAAAAAATAAAAATAAAAAATGCTAAAATGGGTCGCCAAATATACTTTGGCGGCCGTTAATATACCTGGGCGGCCCGCCCAAGTAAAGTCTATGTGTGGGAAACACTGATTATGATGCCCACACACCATAGTCAACTTTAATCAAATAAAACGTAATTTCCCAACAACAAAATTGTGGCTAGTGAAAATGCTGAGTGGCTAGTAACTTTGGAAAACCACTAGCCACAGTGGCTGGTGAGCACAAAAGTTAATGTCAAGCCCTGTTCATCTTCCATGATTGTGTCTGCTGAAAAGTTGATTAAATTATCAGTATTGCATATTCACATGATCATCTATTCCTATTGCCATTGATTCATCAATTCATAGGTATACCTCTTGTATATACTGTACTATATTCACTTGTACTTACCTGATTATTGAGTATGCTTTAGTTTAGTAATAAATATATTATTTTGCATAAAGTCACCTCCTGTGCTCATTGTGTGCGTTTAAATTCAAACATGCTGAGAATTCACTCCTTCAGATGACACCTGTTGATGCTGTCTGTTATTTGGTGCCCTGTTCTTAATTCTCATTTAAGCTAACTCTAAATTATATTGATATCAGACACTATCAATACCTACCACCACTACAGTGTTACTGAAAAATCTAAATAAATATTAATTAAACAATCTATCTTGCCTTCTTTTCCAGGCTTTTAAGATAAAGTTAGCAAACTTAAACACATGAAAATTAAACAGCCATTCCAGTTTTTGCTCATCTGAACACCAGAATATTTCAGGGTTTTGTCGAACGATTTCATGGAACAGTAACTCTCTTAAGTCATCATAGTTTGTACAGTACAAAAGAAAATGGGACTCACCCACTTCACCCAAATCACACAGTCTGTTTTCCTCCGGGATATTTTTGAATCGACCAACCTCAATGGCCAGAGGAAGAATACCAGCTCTCAACTGTGCAACCAAAGATCTTTGGCTTCTAGATAAACGAGATGTAACATATAATTCAGGGCCAAAATTCTGTTTGATATGCACATATGTCCTTATTTTTGGCTTCAACAGAACGTTTTCAAACCATTTTTCTTCAGATTTCAGTGAAAGCTTATTTTTAATGGAGTTAACATTACAGCACAGATTATTCCTGTAGATATACATATCCACCTCCTCAAAAATTGAGTAAAGCTCTTTTGCCCATGGAGAACTGTGTGATTTGCTACTTTCTTATTTATTCTGTCCTCTGCCATTTTGATTAGACGGTTCCACAGTCGGATCATTTCACATTTACGTTGTACAGACCCTGGTACCCAGCCCATATCTCCCTGAATTGCTGGAATCGGAGCAAATCTATAAACTCCCAGAAAACATCGTATAGCTCTATTCTGTATGGTGTCTATAGTTTTAGATTCTTTTAAGCCCCACACCCCTGCAGCATGGTTCAGTATAGGGGAGACACATGCATCGTAAAGTTGAGTATATGTAGAATAGCCAAGATCATTACATATTTTCAGTTTGTTGATAACTGATCCCAAAGCTCTCCCAGCAGAGTCAACAAGGGACCCATCCAGCCTCATAAGTCATAAATTCATCAAGAAAGAAAACCAAGTATTTATATACTAACATATTCTAAAGCAACTGAGCCAAAACTAATTCTTTGTGTACTTCTTTCCATACCTTTCTTTCTGAAATGCATTATTTGTGTTTTGCTCTGTTTTATAGCTAATCTCCACTTATAACACCACAAACTAACCACATTTAACATATTCTGTAGGTCAGACTCAGACAGTAAAATTATATCATCTGCGTATAATAAAATACCCAATTTAACATCATCCAAGCATACGCCTAAATTAGCTTCCTTAATCTGTAGAGCTAAATCATTCACAAATAATGCAAAAAGGGTTGGAGAAAGTATATCACCTTGTTTTACTCCAAAAGGTGTGTCAAACCAGTCAGTAAACATATCATTGATCTCAACACAGGCAACTGGCCAGCTATACAAGGTCTGGATTGCTTTATGGAATCTACCATCCACCCCCACTTCCATAAGTTTAAAGGCAAGCAAATCTCTGTTAACCCAGTCAAACGCCTTTTGAAAGTCAACAAAACATGCAAAAGTGAGTTTGCCTTTAGCGATTCTAGTTCTAATAATAGTTGATACTGAATGTATATGATCGATACAGGCTTGTTTCTTTCTAAATCCATTCTGCTCATCGACAAGATACTGCCCCATTTCTAGATATTGTGTGAGCCTGTTGTTCAGTATATTAGAATACAATTTGTAAACTGTACTAAGGAGGCTGAGGCCCCTATAATTGAGGGGTATTCTGGGGTCATTCTTCGATGACTTTGGAACAGGTTTAATGATGGACTTGTACCATACTGACAGGATTATATCATGTTCAAAGCATGTCTTGAAAAGATAAAAGAGGACCTCTAAGAGATGTGGAGATTTTAAAGCTTCATTTGGGATACCTTCTATTCCAGATGCCTTATTCAGTTTTGCTTTGTCTATAGCCCTTTCAACTTCTTCTATAGTAATGTCGTGGTTCAGAAATGTATTTGGGTTATATCCTGGTATATTCATAGCCATCTCCAACTTATATTTTGTAGCACAAATATCATTTAAGAACGCGTCATCAAAACCAGGTGGAATATGATTTCCTGAAAATAAATCTGCAAAGTCTTTCTCCCATTTTCCAAGCACTACCTCTTTTTTGTTTTCAATGTCACCGTTATCTAGTGTTGGGCTTTGATAGGGGCAGGTTTGGTTATTAGCAATTAATAATTAATAATTATGGAATTATTAATTATTCATAAAATTATTGACGGGAGTCAATATTACGGGGCACCACCCTGGAATCAGGGACCAATAACCGTACCTTTAAGTCAGTCTCAAAATGGCTGTTCACCCCAAATTACAGTGTTTAAGTACCACTGTACATTTATGAGTGAACAGTGAAGGGTGAATTCATACACAGGCCCTCACAACCAGCAGTTACCACAACACATATGCATAAGAAATCACAGACAACTTCTCTTTAAAGGTATAACAGCGTTTATTTACTTTAGCAATATTAATTAATAATCAATAATACTTCAGTCAATCAACTACTATTACACAACTACAACTATGGATCTAAACTAGCAAGCATAAAAGACATAAACAGTATAATGGCATGTAGGGAGTTGTATGTATGTGTGTGTGAAAGGGAGAAGAGAGAGAGAGAGAAAGATGGCGGACGTGACCACGTGGGTGGGACGTCTCGCGAGAGTTCAAGATGGCGGCCGTGACCGCACAGTTTGAACAAAGAGGAGTTTTGGAATCAAGATGGGGTTGGAATTAGGCGGCTAAAACCAACTCCCTCTACTCCTCAGGTGTGTGTGTGTTAGTAAGAGAGAGAGAGAAAGAGCAAGAATAGAGGGGAGCACTCGCCGTCTAAAGCACCAATAATAGCCTTTTACCGCACAGAAACTCGGGGTACAACTGGGAAGTAGTACACCGGGTTACTGGTCTTTGAGCTAGTAAAATGCAGTATATTGGCTCTCTACGTGGCGATAAACACAATTGCAAGTCCAGTGACATGCAATGGCACACATTCAGCTTCAAAACATTACAATCAAATCAAGCAGCAAGCTTAATGATAGGTTTCACAGCACAATATGGACACGGCGGTCCAATGCGCTTCCCAATACGCACAACAGTAGCTTCTGATCAGTAAAGCTTTAATAACACACCTATACTAGTCTCTGCCCAGAACCAAAGCCTCTTACTTGGGAAAATCACTCTCGAGTGATTTGGTGTGGGTTTTCGTCGGGTCGAGCCGGTGGGTTCTCCAGGCGGGTCGGCGCGGCGAGACCGTTATTCCTCCTGGTACGGAGCGACGGTCAGATGGCTTTCCTCGTAGGCAGCGAAGAATTCTAGCCAGGAGTCGACTTAGTGGATTAACGTATCCTTACGTTATCTTCTTGGAGGGAAGGAGTGTCCTCAGCTGTAGTCTCTTCCAGTCCACTTCTGCAGGTCGGCGGCACGCACTGGTTACTCATACAGATGCGCGCAAGGAGTTAGATTGCCAGATACACAAACAGCTAATCTAATCCTTCTGGATCCAAATAGTGTTATGGCGAACACTAAACAGTCTGGGCTCGTCCAGCGAGTTGAAGACTGTGCCTCGGCTTAAACAAAAGAATAGTTCGAACGTTACAATGTACCACCTTGTTGTAGCAACGGGGTCGCAAGAAGGGGCGATGCGGAAAGGTAGCTCCTGGAATTTATATCCTCCGTGACGTCATGGGGGATCCCGGGGGGTCGCCCGAGTCTCGTCCAATGAGAGACCAGAGTTTGAATTCCAGCCAGTTCACACCTAGGTGTGAACTTCAGGGCCAGTTGGAATTTTTGGCGCTGCTTTTCCTTTGTCTGAAATCAAGCCCAGCGGGTGGGCTAGAGTTAAGGCTTTTGGTTTTCTTGTTAGGCCACAGATGTTGGCCCTATTGTTTTAATTAGTTTTCTTTTGTTTCACCTTATGGCGTGGCCCAACATCCCCCCTTTGGTCTGAAGAGTGGGGTGCTGGCCGCAGTCTTTAGAGCAACTCAAGGGCCGGACAGTCCATATAGGTGAGGTAATCCTGAGGGTTACGCAGTCCATATGTTCCTGATGATGGGAAAGAATGGGAACAGTCCATACAGTTCATAGAGTTCACAAGTTTACAGAGGGCTCTGGTGTCTGGGCAGACAGTGAGGCAACGTCTGGGCAGAGTTTCTATTTTCTTAAACTACAATAAACAAAACACATCAAGCACAGGCATCCACATTTTGGGTAAGCAATGTATTAACCCCAACACAATCTTTTGCTGCTTTTGATCCCTATTAAAGAATTTCAAGAAAGGGGAGGAAAAGGAAAAGGGAAAGGTGGTTAATAGTTAGTAGGCCTACTCCTTGGATTGGAGCTGGCCAGTGTGATGTTCAGACTGGTGTGTGAATCGTGGTGACACGAATATGAGGGAGTCCAATCCTATCTCTAAGTTCCTAAGGTCTATGAAAATAGGAATTGCATTGCCAAGGCTATATGCCAGATGTACCTGTAAGGGCTGCACAACAGTGGTAGTAGCTGATTTTAGGATTTGTTCAGCAAGGTCTAGGGAGGCCAGATAGGGTGGAATTCTTCCACCACTCAGACTGTTGACTGAGGAGCTTACTTCCCTAGTGAGGTCCTGCATCAAATCTCTAACTACCTACACACGCCCTGTAATGGTTCTTATTGGAGGAGGAGGCTCCGTCGTCGGGCCCCTTGGGGGGTCCGGCGGCGCTGACGGTTGACAGGATGTCTCAAGCTGTCTCGCCATCTCTGTTAAGCATCTCCTGAGCAAACTCTCCAATTCCTGCATCGAGTTATCTCGCCTGGGGGACTGGGGTTTTCTACCTTCATTCTTACCATGGTACTTACCTCCTTGTGGGGAGTGCTTCCCAAAGCTAACCTTTTGTTGGTAGGAGTTTTGTTGTCTGTGTCCAAACTGTCTTTGTGGTCGTTGGTTCTCTTCCCATTTGTCCTGTCGCTCACTCTGTTGGCGAGGCGGACGGCGCCCCTGGGGGGCAGTTTTTGCGGTTTCCTTAGGGCGAGGCACTTCGTTGCCTTCAAGCGCTAAGTCGGGGACTTCTGAGACCTGGACCCCCAGGACTCTGGCATCATCGTCGTACTGTCTGACTGGGCGCACACGCGTCTCCCATGACAACTGTGCATACCTCCGGATCGCCTGCATAGTGAGGTCGTTCACCCTGCAGTGCATGGTGACGTCATGGCGCACGCTGTCGTGGAGGTTGTGTAGGAACAAGGACTTAAAAGCCGGTTCCTCCTCCATTCCCGGGGCACTGCGCCCTTGGAAATACGCGGCTCTCAGGCGTCGGTAGTATTCCCTAGGTGGTTCCTGCTTCTTCTGCAGGATGTTGAAAGCACCAAGGGTGGCGGAGGCTGAGTCGGTGTACGGTGAGTATTCCTCCCGTAGGGCCCGACAGAGGGTCGAGTAGCGGTCTCGAGTCCTGGGTAAGAGTGTCTCCATGAATGCATGGACACTCCTGGCCGTGGTTTTCCACACCAACCTAAGTTTCTCGCGCGTTGTGGCGTGCGGCAGTTCAAAGAGGCAGCGTTCGACCTCTCTGAGGTAGTCGTCCACATTCGACTCCCGATTGGTTGGGTCGAATCTCTCTATGTCCCTTGCTAGGGACTCAATCAGACGGACGCGCGGTTCTGGTTCTCGGGGCGGCCATCGACCGTCCGAGTCGTCTGAAATTCCGGAGTCGCTCAGGTCGCTATAGCGATGAGTACTGACTCTTCCCTTTCTGGGGGGAGATGGAGTTCGGTCACGGTGTGGGCGCGAACGGCGCATATACTTCTCCTCCTTCCGCGGGGGGGACGGAGTTTGATCCCGGCGCAGTCGCGGGCTACGTGACGCGTAAGGCTCACTGGCGGACAAGGACTCAAAGCTTCTTCGGCCACTTGGTAGCCGCACGTACTCCTCCTCCTCCCTCGGAGGGGATGGAGTTTGATCCTGATGCAGTCGCGAACTACGCGACACGTAATGCTCACTGGTGGACAAGGGCTCAAGACCACTTCGTCCACTCAGGGGTTGAGTGCATCCTTCCCCCCTTCTCGGTGGGGAAGGAGTCCGGTCGATGCGCTGTCGCAAAAAGCGTGGCGCGTAAGGCTCGCTGGTGGACATGGACTCAAAACCACTTCGTCCACTCAGGAGTTGAGTGCGTTCCTCCCCCCTTCGCGGTGGGGAAGGAGTCTGGTCGAGGCACGGTCGCAAACGACATGACACGTAAGGCTCACTGGTGGACAGGGGCTCTAAAGCACTTCGTCCACTCAGGAGTTGAGTGCGTTCCTTCCCCCTTCGCGGTGGGGAAGGAGTCTGGTCGAGGTGCGTACCCGCGCGACGGGGGCTGGGCCGGTGTACGTCCCAGGAGGGTGTGGCGCTTAGTTTTACCTGGCGGTTTGCTGGTGGAGGTGCTCTATAGCTGTCTAAGTGGCCACTTTCAAACCGTTGGGTCAGGGCCATTACTTGTCTTTGAACAGCATGGAGTTCTTGACGCAGCTGGCTGATTTCGGCCGTGCCGTCGTGGTTTCTTCTTGTACCACGTGGGTCGAAGAAAGAACCTGTTGGGGAATTAGAGCTGGTGACAGGTGTTTCCTGACCAGGGACGTCAGCACATGTACCGACCTGAGGTCCTTCGCTTCTGGTCTCTGCTGGCCGTCGGGCAGCCTGGAGCTGCTCGACTAGTCCTTCACAGTGTCTCCTCATCCGAGAGGTCTCCGATTTAGCGTCTTCGGCTTCCTGACGCAGGTGACGGATAGACAGCTGTGCGGAGTCGTAGTCTTGCCTTAGGTGGGCAAACATCTCTTCATATGCTACAGCTTGTAGCTGCATTTTACGCTGGCACAGGAGGTTTATCCGCCCAAGCACTTCCGGCTTGGTGAGCGGGGGTGACCTCGCTGTTGGATGGTTAATATAATCTATTAACTCCTTCAGCTCATCCTCACACTCGCTAAGCGTATAGCTCTTGAGGCAGTTCCTTTCCTCAAGGGTGAGGGAAATAAGACCGGCGACGGCATCCAGTAATTCTGGATCGTCTACCTCCCGGGGAGCTGCAGCTCCAGACGCGGAGGGGTCTTGGCTACTCATTGTTATCTTTTCTGATAACACGTTTGGTAGCCCACTCTCTTGTTAGGACAAGGAGTGTTGCTGTGAGATCAAACAAACACACAGGGGAGAGGCTTTAGACCTGTGGTTTGCAAGCTGAGGTGTTAAAGCTAATTACTCTTTGCTATCTATCCTATTAGGATGTTAATGAGGTGACCTCAGTAGCTCTGGTGAGTAACAGCTAGGTTAGGGGATATTGGGGATCTCCAACTCAAGCTCAAACAGTCTGACAATTTGCTATTTGTCAATAATTACTAACCACAAGTACACACTGAAGCAACTCACAAACCACAACTGACTATATGCTTGGCAAGTCACCAAAAAAATAAATTTTCAAAAATCAAAATTTCAAAAATTTTTAAAATTTAAAATTCAAAATTCTGGATTATTATGCATAAATATTATAATAATGCTGGTATTAGAAGACCTCACACGGGGCACCATTTGTTGGGCTTTGATAAGGGCAGGTTTGGTTATTAGCAATTAATAATTAATAATTATGGAATTATTAATTATTCATAAAATTATTGACGGGAGTCAATATTACGGGGCACCACCCTGGAATCAGGGACCAATAACCGTACCTTTAAGTCAGTCTCAAAATGGCTGTTCACCCCAAATTACAGTGTTTAAGTACCACTGTACATTTATGAGTGAACAGTGAAGGGTGAATTCGTACACAGGCCCTCACAACCAGCAGTTACCACAACACATATGCATAAGAAATCACAGACAACTTCTCTTTAAAGGTATAACAGCGTTTATTTACTTTAGCAATATTAATTAATAATCAATAATACTTCAGTCAATCAACTACTATTACACAACTACAACTATGGATCTAAACTAGCAAGCATAAAAGACATAAACAGTATAATGGCATGTAGGGAGTTGTATGTGTGTGTGTGAAAGGGAGAAGAGAGAGAGAGAGAAAGATGGCGGACGTGACCACGTGGGTGGGACGTCTCGCGAGAGTTCAAGATGGCGGCCGTGACCGCACAGTTTGAACAAAGAGGAGTTTTGGAATCAAGATGGGGTTGGAATTAGGCGGCTAAAACCAACTCCCTCTACTCCTCAGGTGTGTGTGTGTTAGTAAGAGAGAGAGAGAAAGAGCAAGAATAGAGGTAAGGGAAGTGTTCCCATTTGTCAGTCAAAATGAATGGGGAAGTGCTGCCATTGTCAAAATTGTTACACGGTGTCAATGTGCTCGACATTTGGCACACCTTGAATGGTGCCAATTGGGAACAAACCCGACATATGGGAACACACCGCGCCGACGCGCCGGATCCTGACGGGGGCACATGCGTGCCATTTTGACAGATGGTAACCTTTTCTGACATTGGGGAATACATGTTAGGGGAGTGTTCCGGTGGGATTTTTGATGCCACGCAAGGACTGTGTGAGCATTGTTGAAGCTCCTCTTCCTCTGACGTATGGTAAACCGTGGTGACAAATGGGAACATTATTAAATATTACTGTTTTTATGGTCCATATGGAACATATATATATATGTTGACGAATAGGAACATTTTTGACATTTGGGTCAATTGTCACCAATCTGTCCAAATTTGACAGGGGCTGTACAACTAGTCAATCCTCACACCATCCTCACTTGATTATTCGGATAAACCTCACTGTTTTTCTCTAGTTGCCGAGGAGGGGATTCGGCGATGTGGACTTGTTCTAGGCCCCGCCCACACTGTCTGTGCAAAATCTGGGGTCTCTGGGACGTTTATCTGACAAAATATGCACATTAGAAATATAATATGCACATTGACACCAAATGTCAAGAATGTTCCCCTTTGTCACTGTGACATTTGGGAATATTTTTGACATTTGGGTTGACATTTGGGAACACCGACCCGCCATTCAAAAGTATGTGGTGAGGGTTTCCATGTGTCAGTGTACCCGGACCGCCGAGTGAAAGCATAGAGTATCAGTGGAGTGTCAGGACCACAAAGTCCCATTCTGACAGATGGGAACATTTTTCCCATATTTCCCATATCCCAAAATATAAGGGATATTTTGACATTTGGCATACTTTTGAATGGGGGGTCGGTGTTCCCAAATGGACAATGGCAAATGTCAAGAATGTTCCCCTTTGTCACTGTGACATTTGGGAACATTTTTGACATTTGCCATTGTCCATTCAGGAACACCGACCCCCCATTCAAATGTATGCTAAATGTCAGAATGTAAGGGATATTTTGACATTTGGCATACTTTTGAATGGGGTGTCGGTGTTCCCGAATGGACAATGGCAAATGTCAAGAATGTTCCCCTTTGTCACTGTGACATTTGGGAACATTTTTGACATTTGCCATTGTCCATTCGGGAACACCGACCCCCCATTCAAATGTATGCTAAATGTTAGAATGTAAGGGATATTTTGACATTTGGCATACTTTTGAATGGGGGGTCGGTGTTCCCAAATGTCAACCCAAATGGCAAAAATGTTCCCCTTTGTCACTGTGACATTTGGGAACATTTTTGACATTTGCAGAATGGGACTTTGTGGTCCTGACACTCCACCGATACTCTATGCTTTCACTCGGCGGTCCGGGTACACTGACACATGGAAACCCTCACCACTCCATTCGAATGTATGCTAAATGTCAAAATATAAGGGTCACCCTTACCCTGACCCATTTATGCAGGTTTTTAGGCACCTTAACATGTATGCAGAACCACCAAATTCATGTCAGCTCTTCACCGCAACACCTACTTTCAGTTTGGAAAGGTTGCAAGTTTCTAGCTCTAGTATAAACGGTCAAACTCCAGTGAAACGGCCTTAACGAGGCCTTAACATGACCTTTTGTCCATTCTGGAACATTTTTGACATTTGGGAACACCGACCCCCCATTCAAAAGTATGCCAAATGTCAAAATATCCCTTACATTCTGACATTTAGCATACATTTGAATGGGGGGTCTGTAATTCCCTCGAAGCACAGGCAGACACAAGTGGCTTTCTTGCTACTGGTTTATTTGAAGGCTTCTCTCCAAATCCACCGTGAAAACTCGTTGGCTGCATGCTGCAAAAGGGAATAGTCTTCGAGTCTTCCTTATAACCGTTCACATAAATTAAAGTCTATTTTGACCAGCATAAACTTTTCACCGGTGCATATATGATATCCTCGCTTGCTGCTTGCTTAAGAGTCTCACTCACGCGAGAGCAGCACGACGAGACTTGTACATAACTTTGGGCTGAGACTTCAAAATAAAAGTACTATTACTTGTACTAAATGAAATTATGTATAAATAACAAAGGCAACTTAAATTCACTCTCAATTATGACAGTCTTAGAAAAAGTAGACAAATTATATAAATTATATAAGCAATATAATTGCAACAGTTACACTCCCACCAAAATCACACAAACCTTAGTGTGGGATTTCTCTAAACACAATGGTTGTTGCAAGTAAACACTTCAACTTCTCAATGAAACATTTCCTGTTATTAACCATTTAACATGGAATTTCAGGCAAAACATTAAACCTTAGTCTGCCTCAAGCAGAGCAACAACCTTCTGTACAGGTCTTTCAAGGAACACCGTTTTAGTTGTGGGTTTCCCCTTTGTGTCAAATGTGGTGTTACTAACCAGCAATCTTAGTTTTCTCACCCTACTATCTGACCCTGGATAGATTTCTGTGATTCTGGCCAGCTTCCATTCGTTGCGTGGTGCCAGATCATCTTGTAGAAGGACGATGTCATTAACCTTCAAGTTCCTTCTGTTCTTGTGCCACTTTTGTCTTGATTGTAAGTTCAGAAGATATTCTTTCTTCCATCGAGTCCAAAACTCATTAGCCAAATACTGCACTCGGCACCACCTCTTCTGCAGATAAAGATCTTCTCTGACAAATTGTCCAGGTGGGGGCAGAATGATTGTGGACTTCATTGTAAGGATATGGTTCGGAGTTAAAGGTTCAGGTCCGGATGGGTCATTCAAATGTTCCGCGGTGAGTGGTCTGCAGTTAATAATGGCCATAACCTCATACAGGAACGTCCTTAGAGAGGTGCTGTCAAGCCTTTGTGCTGACTGGTCGAGAATAGCAGTAAGAACACTTCTTATGGTTCTTATTTGCCTCTCCCAAACACCGCCCATGTGACTTGCCGCTGGAGGGTTCATAAGAAACTCACATCCTAGAGCCTTCACTCTTTCTTGATCCATTCCTTTCATGAGTTCTGTAAACTCTCTTCTTGCACCAACAAAATTGGTTCCTTGGTCACATCTTAGTTGACGAACATTTCCTCTTATGGCAATAACCGCTCTTAAGGCATTAATAAATGCGTCAGTTGTCATGTCATCAATCATCTCTATGTGTATGGCCCTTGAACATAGACAGGTAAGTAAGAGACCATATCTTTTGAGACCCTTCCTTCCTTCTTTAACATAGATCGGACCAAAGCAGTCTATGCCGGTGTAAGCGAAAGGTGGAGTCGTTTCCGTTCTATCTTGTGGTAAGTCACCCATTCTTTGTTCTTCAGTACGTCTTCTGTACTTTCTGCACTTGACACATTTAAAGATGTGTGACGAGACTGCACTGCTGCATCCCAGGATCCACCATCCATTAGCTCGCAGTTCGTTCATCGTCATTCCACGTCCTTGATGATGTGCTCTTTCGTGAAGGTGCTTGATAAGTAAAGCTGATATGTGGCTGTTCTTTGGGAGTATTGCCGGATGCTTCACGTGTGGGTGCAACGTGGCTTGACTTAGGCGTCCTCCCACCCTTAGGATACCTTCTTCGTCCAAGAATGGACTTAACTTGAACAGCTTATTGTCTTTGGTCTTGGCAAGTACTTTCTTTAGTTTCAAGCTCTTTATCTCATCTGAGAATGCTTCTTCTTGAACTAACTTGATAATAGTAAGTTCTGCTTCTTTCCTTTCTTCTAGGTTTGTACTTTCGTTGGTTCTTTGCTTCACACCTTTGTATTCTTTGATTTGTCGTTTCAATCTGGCAACTGCTCTTACTGCCCTTGACCAATCAGAGAATTTCTGTAGGCGATCCAATAATGATCTGTCTTCCTTTGCCTTAGTGTTACACACAAGGGCCTTGCGGAGTTCAGGATCATTTTCCTTGATTTCTCCCACCTTGCGTTCTCTGTCAGGTAGTTCTTTTTGCCACAGAAACTTTGGTCCTGTGAACCAGTTTGAGGTCTTAAGTTGCTCTGCAGTCAAACCTCGAGAGGCATGATCTGCCGGATTGTCCTCAGAGGCAACATAAGCCCATTGTTCAGGCTTTGTACTTGACTTAATTCTCTGTATTCGGTTGGCTACAAACACTTGAAACCTTCTGGCGTCATTGTTTATGTAGCCAAGAACGACTGTGGAATCCGTCCAAAAGAACTCTTGCAGATCTTGGATTTCTAGCTCATTCCGGAGCATGTCGCTGGTTCGAACTGCAACAACTGCCGCAGAGAGTTCAAGTCTCGGTATAGTTGTGACATTGGTTGGTGAAACTCTTGACTTTCCCATTACCAGACAGCAATGGACTTCGTCTAACTCGTTAATGGCTCGCAGGTAAGTACATTCACCGTATCCGGAGACACTTGCATCCGCAAAATGGTGAAGCTCATACCTTTTAACGTTGCCGAAACTTGGAGGTAAGAAGCATCTTTTGATTTGCATTTCAGCCAGCTTAGGTAGGTCTCTGATCCAGGACTCCCACCGCGGTCTTAGGTTTTCCGGAAGTTCCTCATCCCAGCCAATCTTCTCTCTGCACATTTGCTGGAGTATTTGTTTCCCCAAAAGGACGAAGGGTGCCATGAACCCCAAGGGATCATACATAGAGGCTACGGTAGAGAGCACACCTCTTCTTGTTAGCGGATTGAGTTTTACTTGAACTCTGAATTTGAATGAGTCAGATGTGATGCATCACTCTACTCCAAGAGCTCTCTCCATATGTGGTAAACTCAAGGCCATGTCTAGATCTTTGATTGTGGCGCATTCTTCTTCTGGGATGGTTGCCATCACGTTCTCACTGTTGGAAACAAACTTGTGGAGTCTTAACTTGCCAGTGCTGCAAAGTTCTCTTGATTCTTTGACAAGTTGGATGGCTTCCTTCTCAGTTTGAACGCTTGTCAGACCATCGTCTACATAGAAATTTCTTTGAATGAAGCGTATGGCGTCTTCGCTGAACTGACCTTGCCCTTGTGCTGCCAGATGTTTTAGGCCGAAGTTGGCACAGCCAGGAGACGAGGCCGCTCCAAACAAGTGGACCTTCATTCTGTAGATTGATGGGGTGGTTTCCAAGTTGCCATTTTCCCACCATAGGAATCTTAAATAATCTTGATCTTCCTCTTTCACGTGAAACTGGTAGAACATTTTTTCGATGTCACACATGACTGCAACAGAACCTTTTCGGAAGCGGCACAGGACACCCACCAATGTATTTGTCAAGTCAGGACCGGTGAGCAGATGGTCGTTGAGGGATGTTCCTTGAAACTTGGCAGAACAGTCAAATACTACACGTATTTTCCCTGGTTTCTGTGGATGATAAACTCCATGATGTGGAATGTACCAAGCCGAATTGTTGTCAATTTCTTCCTCAGGGACCTTCTCTGCGTCGCCACGTGAAATGATCTCATCCATGAAGTTTACGTAGTCTTTGTAATACCTTTGATCTTTCTTTAGTCTCCTTTCAAGACAATTCAAGCGGTGTATTGCACATGTCTTGTTGTTAGGTAATTTTGGTCTTTCCTCTTTAAACGGTAATGGCATTTCGTAGTGACCATTGTCCTTTTGTGTGATGTTTTCTCTCAACTTCGACAGGAACTTGAGATCTTCTTGAGACACAGGATCATCTTCTCCAGCTCTTTCTGAGAAGTCTGATTCAAGGGCTTTTATGATGTCTGAGGGAGTAATTTCTTTTACTTTGGTTCGGCTCACATAGTGTACTTCAGTTTTGAGATTGATAGAAGGCTCCATACCTGGTGTCACTTGTCTCACTACTATGCGATGGCTGATTCCGATGGCGTCGCCGTAGTCTACACAGGGATTCCCGTGGCCAACAATACTCCATCCAAGGTCTGTACGCTGTGCGTAAGGCTGATTTTCTTTGCCAGACACAACGTCCCTTGGAAGTAGGGCTTGTGAGCAGTTGTACCCAATGAGCAGACCTACTTCGCAGTCCTGCAGAGATGCTATCTCTTCTTGGAGGTGCTCTAGATGGGACCAAGCTTTTGCAGTTTCATTTGTTGGTATGTGAGTTCTGTTGGCTGGAATAAACTCACATGTGTAGACTGGTGGTAAGGGGATCTTCTTACCAGAGTAAAAGCCTCGGACTTGTAGGTCGTTTACTCTTTGAGAACTTACTACTGTGGTTCTTGAGGTCATAGTAGAGAGCTTGAGCTTGACTTGTTCTTTGTTTGCTTCCAAAGCTTCAGCTACTTCACTTAGAACAAAGGTTGTGTCGCTTTGAGAATCCAACAGAGCATATACAAGGACTTCCTTTGCTGGTTGAGTTATGGATGAAAGCCAGACAGGAATTATTGCAGCTGTTTGTGTGTTAGCTTCATCAAGTATTACTCTATTTGAAGTAGCGACTGTGGTTGTTTCCTTGTGTTGTATTGATTGAGGTTTTTCTTTGTAGTTTTCTTGACTTGTACTTGGCTTCTTTTGACTTGGATTTTGCTTGGCTTGTGACGGTCTTTGTTCTTCTTTGGCTCGCTCCTCGTGCAGACAGGTAGGATGCCGCTTGTGGCACATGTCGCAAACACTCCTACTGTTGCAACTCTTTGAGTAGTGACCAGACTTGAGACAACCAAAGCATAGCCTTTCAGCTTGAACGAATTTGATTCTGTCTGAAACTGCTTTCTCCATGAACTTCCTGCATTTATGCAAAGTATGCCAGGTCTTCTTACAGAAAATGCATGTTATGACAGTATTTTCACTGGAACTTGTGGTCAGTGACTTTGCTCCGAAGCTTTGATGTCTTTGGCATTTTGGTTTTTCAGCCTCACCTTGTTTCAGTGACTGCAGCGATGTGACAGGGTTGCAGGCAATTTTTGCTTCCCTTGTCAGAAATTTGACAAATTGGCTGAAGGAGGGGAATTGGTTACTCTCTTCTTCTACTTCAATAACCTTCCGGTTCCATCTCGCTGTTAGCCAATCCGGTAACTTTGAAAGAATTTTCCTGTTTTCATTACAGTCATTCAAGATTTCCAACGCCTTGATGTGGACCATGGCAGCCTCGCAACTACGGAGAAAATCGACGAACTCTCTGAACTCAAAGCTGTCCTTAGATCCCATCTTGGGCCACGCTTGGAGCTTGTCTCTGTACGATTTCGCAATTGTAAATGGATTTCCGTATCTCTCCTCCAAAATCTCCCATGCAGCAATATAGGCAGATTTGGTTCCGAGCAGGAAATAGCCATCGAGTGCTTTCTTAGCTTGTCCACTTACATATCTACGGAGGTAGTATATCTTCTCTTTGTCTTGAATGTTCTTCTGGTCGATCAGTGTTTCAAAGGAGAGTTTCCAGTCATTGTATTTCAATGGATCCCCACTGAATACTGAAGGTTCAGGAATTGGAATTCTGTTTGCACTTAAAGCGCCTGCCAGCACCTTAACGAGCTCTGTTGTACTTTCATTTGAGGAGGTGGTCACAGCTTGTGGTACGGGAGACGTATACAGGGACAGAGGACTTGTGGGAGCAGGCACTTGGTTATCTGCTACCATCTCATGTTCTAGTATGTCTTTCCGCTCTTCTTCTATGGCCATCACTTGATCGTACACCTGCATTCTTGCTCGTGCTGCATTGAGACCTTTCACTGCCTCCAAATGCTGTATCTTTCTCCGTTTTTCCTCCAGAGTCTTTTGTAGAGCTGCATGCTCTTCTTCCTGGTTAGCTTTAATTTTAGCTTCCTCTTCCTCTCTCTGTATTCTTCGTTTCACCTCTTCTGCTTCTTGTTCTAAACGACGCTTTACAACTGCTGCCTCTTGATTAGCTATCTTCTTTTTAGCTTCTGCTTCTAGGTGCTGTATTTCCAATTGTTCTCTTTCTTGTTCTTGTAACACTTTCAGAACTGCTTGGCTTGCAGCAGCGTCAGCAGCAGCTTCTTGTCGTTTTACAGAAGACCTGCTTGAATGCTCTGAGGCACCTTTCAAAATAGAAGTGACAGAACCCGATTTACAAGTACTTGAGTCGAAGAGAGAGCCTGCTTCCGGCCAATCTTGTTCTTCTTCTTCTAGAATCCTTCGGTCCAGTCGACTTGAGGCTCTGGATACAATGAACGTAGAAATCTCTACACACAGATCCACTCTTCGACGCGTGTCCTGGTCTGGAGTTGAGACTTTACGTAGT
The DNA here is from genome assembly GCF_046629955.1 of Centroberyx affinis. Taxonomy (NCBI): domain Eukaryota; kingdom Metazoa; phylum Chordata; class Actinopteri; order Beryciformes; family Berycidae; genus Centroberyx; species Centroberyx affinis. The sequence goes on along the minus strand of NW_027282074.1, from coordinate 296,868 downwards.
TCATCATAAACACGCTGGACATCTACAGAAAGACTTGTGACATCACCAATGATATCATTAAGCAGATCATCAGATAAAGGCTCTGTTGGTTGTGATAATGGCTGCTTTGAAGATTTAACTTGTGTTCTCCATTTGTTGTAAATATAGTTAAACCTTTGTTGAAGCGCTTTAATTTGTTCGACTTGCATTTCTCTACCCTTCTCTGTTAGAGTTCTGGTTCTCTGACTTCGTCTTAGCTGCTGCGCTTCCTCTTGCTGGGCTGCAGCACCACTCACTCGACCTTCTTCAGGTCGGTCTTGGGAATTTGCACTATCCCTAACACTGTCCCTTACCTGAATTGTAGGCTCACTTGGCTCTGACATTTTAGAATCATTGCTTTAAATTGACTCAATTTTGTAAATAGAAAATGTACATAGTAAATGAAACCTCTAAATCAACCTTTAACACTTACTCAAATGTAAATGTCTCTTAAATGTAAATACTTAAAGGCTTAAACAAATCAAATGGTATGATTTCAATAACAGTATTTCAATAGAGTTCAAAATGCACTTAGAAATTGAAAATGTGCAAAAACAAAACCAGCTGAATTCAACTTTGGATATTACCTTTCAAAATACACTCAATATATATATAACAAACTTCTGAAAACTTCAATATCAAATGGCAAATAGCCTTCACTTATTTCCAAAAATACACTTTAAATTTGAAATATATAAAGTTCAATGAGAAAATGTATTTACTCTTTAAATTTGGCACCTTAAATGTGTCTATAAATGGCAAGCTTCAACTAAATTACATGAGCAAATAAGTCAAAACATTTACCACACACACCACAGTAACTATCATTCACAGTAAGAATCCTTTGGCAAACCTTTACAAAAGCCCTCTTCTTAGACCACTCTTGACTTATTAGTGTCCAAGTTCTTTATGGCTTTGTCTTAATAACGTTGCTCTTTAACACTGTGTGCGTCTTCTTACTTCTTTATGTGGTGTATAGTGCATGTTTTCAACTCATCTGTCAGTCCTTCAATGACAGCTCCGTGCGCCGTAATCACGTCGTGACAAGCCCGCTGGTCCTTTGAACTTGCCGCTGTCACTTAATGCCCACTCGCGTCGATGAACAGTCCGAGGTTTCACTGTAATTCCCTCGAAGCACAGGCAGACACAAGTGGCTTTCTTGCTACTGGTTTATTTGAAGGCTTCTCTCCAAATCCACCGTGAAAACTCGTTGGCTGCATGCTGCAAAAGGGAATAGTCTTCGAGTCTTCCTTATAACCGTTCACATAAAATTAAAGTCTATTTTGACCAGCATAAACTTTTCACCGGTGCATATATGATATCCTCGCTTGCTGCTTGCTTAAGAGTCTCACTCACGCGAGAGCAGCACGACGAGAGTTGTACATAACTTTGGGCTGAGACTTCAAAATAAAAGTACTATTACTTGTACTAAATGAAATTATGTATAAATAACAAAGGCAACTTAAATTCACTCTCAATTATGACAGTCTTAGAAAAAGTAGACAAATTATATAAATTATATAAGCAATATAATTGCAACAGTTACAGGGTCAGTGTTCCCAAATGTCAACCCATTGTCCATTCGGGAACACCGACCCCCCATTCAAATGTATACCAAATGTCAAAATATCCCTTATATTTTGACATTTGGCATACTTTTGAATGGGGGGTCGGTGCTCCCAAATGTCAACCCAAATGGCAAAAATGTTCCCCTTTGTCACTGTGACATTTGGGAACATTTTTGACATTTGCAGAATGGGACTTTGTGGTCCTGACACTCCACTGATACTCTATGCTTTCATTCGGTGGTCCGGGTACACTGACACATGGAAACCCTCACCACTCCATTCGAATGTATGCCAAATGTCAAAATATAAGGGATATTTTGACATTTGGCATACTTTTGAATGGGGTGTCGGTGTTCCCAAATGGACAATGGCAAATGTCAAGAATGTTCCCCTTTGTCACTGTGACATTTGGGAACATTTTTGACATTTGCAGAATGGGACTTTGTGGTCCTGACACTCCACCGATACTCTATGCTTTCACTCGGCGGTCCGGGTACACTGACACATGGAAACCCTCACCACTCCATTTGAATGTATGCTAAATGTCAAAATATAAGGGTCACCCTTACCCTGACCCATTTGTGCTGGTTTTTAGGCACCTTAACATGCATGCAGAAGCACCAAATTCATGTCAGCTCTTCACCGCAACACCTACTGTCAGTTTGGAAAGGTTGCAAGTTTCTAGCTCTAGTTTAAAGGGTCAAGCTCTAGTGAAACGGCCTTAACGAGGCCTTAACGAGGCCTTGACGTGACCTTTTGTCCGTTCTGGAACATTTTTGACATTTGGGAACACCGACCCCCCATTCAAAAGTATGCCAAATGTCAAAATATAAGGGATATTTTGACATTTGGCATACTTTTGAATGGGGTGTCGGTGTTCCCGAATGGACAATGGCAAATGTCAAGAATGTTCCCCTTTGTCACTGTGACATTTGGGAACATTTTTGACATTTGCAGAATGGGACTTTGTGGTCCTGACACTCCACCGATACTCTATGCTTTCACTCGGCGGTCCGGGTACACTGACACATGGAAACCCTCACCACTCCATTCGAATGTATGCTAAATGTCAAAATATAAGGGTCACCCTTACCCTGACCCATTTGTGCAGGTTTTTAGGCACCTTAACATGCATGCAGAAGCACCAAATTCATGTCAGCTCTTCACCGCAACACCTACTGTCAGTTTGGAAAGGTTGCAAGTTTCTAGCTCTAGTTTAAAGGGTCAAGCTCTAGTGAAACGGCCTTAACGAGGCCTTAACGAGGCCTTGACGTGACCTTTTGTCCGTTCTGGAACATTTCTGACATTTGGGAACACCGACCCCCCATTCAAAAGTATGCCAAATGTCAAAATATAAGGGATATTTTGACATTTGGCATACTTTTGAATGGGGTGTCGGTGTTCCCAAATGGACAATGGCAAATGTCAAGAATGTTCCCCTTTGTCACTGTGACATTTGGGAACATTTTTGACATTTGCAGAATGGGACTTTGTGGTCCTGACACTCCACCGATACTCTATGCTTTCACTCGGCGGTCCGGGTACACTGACACATGGAAACCCTCACCACTCCATTCGAATGTATGCTAAATGTCAAAATATAAGGGTCACCCTTACCCTGACCCATTTGTGCAGGTTTTTAGGCACCTTAACATGCATGCAGAACCACCAAATTCATGTCAGCTCTTCACCGCAACACCTACTTTCAGTTTGGAAAGGTTGCAAGTTTCTAGCTCTACTATAAACGGTCAAACTCCAGTGAAACGGCCTTAACGAGGCCTTAACATGACCTTTTGTCCATTCTGGAACATTTTTGACATTTGGGAACACCGACCCCCCATTCAAAAGTATGCCAAATGTCAAAATATCCCTTACATTCTGACATTTAGCATACATTTGAATGGGGGGACAGTGTTCCCAAATGTCAACCCAAATGGCAAAAATGTTCCCAAATGTCACAGTGACAAAGGGGAACATTCTTGACATTTGCCATTGTCCATTTGGGAACACCGACCCCCCATTCAAAAGTATGCCAAATGTCAAAATATCCCTTACATTCTGACATTTAGCATGCATTTGAATGGGGAGTCGGTGTTCCCAAATGTCAACCCAAATGGCAAAAATGTTCCCATCTGTCAGAATGGGACTTTGTGGTCCTGACACTCCACTGATACTCTATGCTTTCACTCGGCGGTCCGGGTACACTGACACATGGAAACCCTCACCACTCCATTCGAATGTATGCTAAATGTCAAAATATTAGGGTCACCCTTACCCTGACCCATTTGTGCTGGTTTTTAGGCACCTTAACATGCATGCAGAACCACCAAATTCATGTCAGCTCTTCACCGCAACACCTACTGTCAGTTTGGAAAGGTTGCAAGTTTCTAGCTCTAGTTTAAAGGGTCAAACTCTAGTGAAACGGCCTTAACGAGGCCTTAACGTGACCTTTTGTCCATTCGGGAACATTTTTGACATTTGGGTTGACATTTGGGTATAACTTCCCATTCATCCAAATTTCCCATTCAAATGTGTGTGGGGTGTCAAGCTTCCCCACGCAGCAACGCTAGGTGCTACAGCGTCCGGACAAAGTCGGAAGTGCCCCGTTTGGGCGTGGCAACGACATATTAAAAAATTAGAGCTCTGACAAATTTAGAAAAAAAAATTCACCAATCTGCCCAACTTTGACAGGGGCTCTTCAACTTGTCCATCCTCACACCATCCTCACTTGACTATTCCAATAAACCTAATTTTTTTTCTAGATGCCGCAGAGGGGTTTTGGCGATGCGGGCTTGTTCTAGGGCCTGCCCGCACTGCCTGTGCAAAATCTGGGATCTCTGGGACCTTTATTTGAGAAAATATGCACATTTGAAATATAATATTCACATAACCCTAACCCTAACCCAAATGTCAAATTTGACAAAAGGGACACCTGCCGACCCTTTGACATTTGTGCAGGTCGTTAGGCACCTTAACAGGCACCCAGAACCACCAAATTCATATCAGCTTTTCACTGCAACACCAACTTTCAGTTAGAAAAGGTTGCAACTTTCTAGCTCTAGTATAAAGGGTCAAAATCCAGTCAAACGACCCTAACGTGACCTTTTGACCTTTTCTCCGTTTGGGAACATATTTGATGATGTGGGCTTGTTGTAGGCCCCGCTAACACTGTCTGTGCAAAATCTGGGGTCTCTGGGACCTTTATTTGAGAAAATATGCACATTTGAAATTTTTCAACGAGGCCTTCTGACCTTTCAGTTTCCTTATGTCTGTGTCCATTCGGGAACATTTTTGACATTTGCAATTGTACATTTGGGAACATTCTTGACATTTGCAATTGTCCATTCGGGAACCCTGTCCGCCCCATTCAAAAGTGTGCCAAATGTCAGATTTTGTCATTCAAACCCTAATATTTTGTGCAAGTTTGTGCAGGCTTTTAAGGAACCTTAACATGCATCTAGAACCACCAAGTTCATGTCAGCTCTTCACTGTAACACCAACTTTCAGTTGGAAAAGGTTGCAACTTTCTAACTCTAGTATAAAGGGTCAAAATCCAGTGAAATGGCCTTAACTAGACACACACACAGACTGCATGTGATCAGTGCATGGTCAATTCCTTACATTCTGACATTTAGCATACATTTGAATGGGGGGTCGGTGTTCCCAAATGTCAAAGGCCCAAAAAATGACTTGATGTTGTCTTATCAATGTGAAATTGAAATATGTTCCATAATAGAGGCTCCTCTTGAATCCTGAACTGGTTCCAGCATGCCAAATGTATGCAGAACCAGTTCCAGCCTATTCAATGCAGATATTTTGTGTTGACATTCGGGAACCGTCACCACTCCATTCAAATGTATGGCTAAATGTCAAAATATAAGGGTCACCCTTACCCTGACCCATTTGTGCAGGTTTTTAGGCACCTTAACATGCATACAGAACCACCAAATTCATGTCAGCTCTTCACCGCAACACCTACTTTCAGTTTGGAAAGGTTGCAAGTTTCTAGCTCTAGTATAAACGGTCAAACTCCAGTGAAACGGCCTTAACGAGGCCTTAACGTGACCTTTTGTCCATTCTGGAACATTTTTGACATTTGGGAACACCGACCCCCCATTCAAAAGTATGCCAAATGTCAAAATATCCCTTACATTCTGACATTTGGCATGCATTTGAATGGGGGGTCGGTGTTCCCAAATGTCAACCCAAATGGCAAAAATGTTCCCAAATGTCACAGTGACAAAGGGGAACATTCTTGACATTTGCCATTGTCCATTTGGGAACACCGACCCAAATGGCAAAAATGTTCCCATCTGTCAAAATGGGACTTTGTGGTCCTGACACTACACTGATACTCCATGCTTTCACTCAGGGGTACACTGACACATGGAAACCCTCACCACTCCATTCAAAAGTATACCAAATGTCAGAATACAGAGGCTCCTCTTGAAAGCTGACCTATTTGGATAACCTGCCGTGTCAAGAATGTTCCCCTTAGTCACTGTGACATTTGGGAACATTTTTGACATTTGCCATTGTCCATTCGGGAACACCGACCCCCCATTCAAAAGTATGCCAAATGTCAAAATATCCCTTACATTCTGACATTTAGCATACATTTGAATGGGGGGTCAGTGTTCCCAAATGTCAACCCAAATGGCAAAAATGTTCCCAAATGTCACAGTGACAAACAGGAACATTTTTGACACGAGGGTTGACAAACGGGAACATTTTTGACACGGGGGCTGCAAAACAGGAACATTTTTGACGTTTCGGATGCGCGTCCGCGAGTGTCTCCCGAATGTCAAAAATGTTCCCGTTTGTCAACCCGTTTGTCAAAAATGTTCCCGTTCGTCAATTGACAAACGGGAACATTTTTGATGCGAACATTTTGGATGCGCGTCCGGGGTCGTGTTCCCGAATGTCAGGAATGTTCCCGTTTGTCAACCCGTTTGTCAAAAATGTTCCCGAACGTCACGGCTCGAGGTCTACCCCTGGTGGACGGTCCGGCATAGCGTGACAAACGGGAACACTGTCTCCAAACTTTGGAAAATCATAGCTCGGGCACCGTAAGTCGGATCGAACCAAGATTTTCGCGTGGGGTCCCGGCCGGATATTAATGCGATTCGATGTGGAGAGATTGTGGCAGGTTGATGTACTTCCATACCAGAATGGAAAGGCCGAGGTGAGGTCAAAGCTGGATCAGGAGGCTATGGATCGCCTTGAGGAGCTAACCACTAAAGAGATGGTGGATGGTATCAATCGGTATGCCACCCCTCTCTTTTGCGTACCAAGAACGCACCTACTCTACATGCCCCTAAGGAGGCGGTGATACCGGCCCTCTGCAGCACAGAGTGTCGGTTGCTGCGTAATCCAGAGTGTGCAGTCATTTATGAGCAAGAAATCCAGAAACTCTTGGATGCTGGCCATGTGAAGAAGCTGACACCTGAGGAGGTGTCTGAAGGAACAGAGTCCTGGTACATCCCCCACCATCTGGTGGAACATAACGGAAAGCATAGGTTGATCTTTAACTGCTCCTATCAGTGCCAGGGAGAAACCCTCAACTCCTACCTGTCACCCGGACCACCTCTAGGCTCATCACTACTGGGAGTGCGTCTTCGTTTTCGGCAGTACTCGGTGGCCATCAGCAGAGATATAAGAGCTATGTTTCACCAAGTAAGGCTACTACCCCCAGACAGACCCCTACTCCGATTCCTGTGGCGGAACATGAGACGTGAAGACCCAGCTGATGCGTATGAATGGCAGGTCCTTCCATTTGGTACAACTACAGCCCTTGCTGTGCCACTTATGCACTACAGAGACTGGTCAAGGAGCAACCAACCCAGAAAGAGGCCCAAGAGTCAGTAGCCAAATTTCTACATAGACAACTGTTTGCAAAGTCTTCTGACAATGCAGGAGGCAAAGATCCTGTTGGATAACTTACGTTCACTGCTCGCTACCGGAGGCTTTGAGATTAGACAATGGGCAAGCAACATCCCTGAGGTAGTGGAGCACCTGCCAACAGCTGCACAGTCTGAACACAAAGCTCTGGTTGAGTCAAGACTGCCCAGACCCACATGAAGGTACCTTGGGGCTAAGCTGGCATTGCTCAAAGGACGTCCTGGGTTATAAACATCGCCCAGTTGAGTACAAGATCCTGACCCTGCGCAATGTATATAAGGTCTTAGCAAGCCAGTTTGACCCACTTGGCTTCATCATACCCTTTAGATTAGATTAGACAGCTTTATTAATCCCCAATGGAGAAACTAATTTGCCACCAAGTCAACTCATACAGACAACAAACAAAATAGACATTGCACTTCACAGTAAAACAACAAATAGTTAACACCATAAAAAGCCATTTGAGACATAATTAACAGCTGAAAGGTGCTATGGAACTAGACCACATCTAGGAATGTTCATTAAAAAATCTTACCGCTGCTGGAACAAAAGACCTTCTGAGGCATCACTAGTCGCATTGAGGCATCACTAGTCGCTCACTGAAAAAGCTTCTGAGTCCGTTAAAAACACTGTGTAACGGGTGGCCTTCAAAATACAGAACCGTTTTTAGTTTGGCCCTTGTTCTCTTTTCTACAGTGACCTCAAGTGAATCTGGGGTAAGGCCGATCACTGAGCCAGCCTTTCTAGTCAACTTATTGATCCTGTTTTTATCATCCGCAGTGATGCTGCCCCCCCAGCACAGCACAGCATAAAAGAGGACACTAGCTAAGATTCCCTGATAAAAAAACATGAAGAAACTTCTTGCTAATATCAAAGGATCTAAGCTTCCTCAAGAAGAAAAGTCTTGACTGAGCCTTCTTGAATACAACCTCAGTATTCTTTTTCCAGTTTAATTTACATTTACGTCCAGGTAGACAGCAAGATATTTGTAAGACTGGACAATTTCTATCTTCTGACCCTTAATTATCACTGGGAAGACCTCCTCCTTCTTCCTTCTGAAATCAATAATTAACTCTTTGGTCTTCCCAACATTCAGTTTTAAAAAATTTGCATCACACCAGCTGACAAATGATTCGACCTCTCTTTTGTAGGCCTGGTCATTGCCTTGATTAAGTAAACCCACGAGGGCAGTGTCATCCAAAAACTTTTGGATTTGACAAGACCTGACTATGCCTATAGTCAGCGGTAAAGAGTGTGAATAAAAAAGGGGATAAAACCGTGCCCTGTGGAGCTCCAGTTTTAGTTAAGATACTGTCAGACAGTTTGTTATCAAGCCGGACAAACTGAGGTCGGGACAAGAGATAATCTAAGACCCAAGCAATAGTTGTGTTGTGCAGTTTAAAATTCATTAGTTTGTTAGCTAAAAGGTGTGGTTGAATTGTATTGAACGCACTAGAAAAATAAAAAAACATAATCCTAACAGAACTGGCAGTTGTTTCAAGGTGGCTGTAAATGCTGTGAAGCATAGAAAGCAGTGCATCATCAACTCTCACACCCTTCCTGTACGCAAATTGCAAGGGATCTTGAAAGACTGAGACCTGTCTACTCAGGTGACCCAGGACAACCCTTTCAAAACATTTCATTATGTGTGACGTCAGGGCTATAGGTCTCAGATTAGTAAGACTACTACACACATTGGTTTTTTTGGGAATTGGAACAAGACAAGATGTTTTCCACATTACTGGAATTTTTGATGAAGACAGAGACAAAGAAAAAATTGAATGAAGGACTGAACACAACTGGTCAGCACAGACTTTTAGGGTGCGTGGATGGACACCATCAGGGCCTGCTGCCTTATTGGCCTTAAGGTGCCTTAACTGCTGTCGAACCTCATCAACATTAATAACAATAGCTGGGCTACAGTCCTCAGGACTACTATGTGCAAGAGATGAGAGGATGCTCTCATGAGAAGCAGAAAAATCAAATTCATCAAACCTTGCAAAGAACTGGTTTGCCTCATTTACATTTATCCCAGAACCAAGGAAACTGGGATTACTAGTCCCATAGCCAGTAATTGATTTCATGCCATTCCAAAGGCCCCTTGTATTACTATTGGACATCTGTCCTTCAACCCTTTCCTTATATTTACGCTTACCCTGTTTGACTACTGCTTTCAGCTCCTTTTGAGCAATTTTAATCTTATCTTTGTCACCACTAAAGAATGCACTTTTCTTCCTATTAATAGCAGCTTTAACCTCCCTTGTCACCCAAGGTTTATTATTAGGGAACATTTTAATTCGTTTACAGGGAATGACAGACTCGACACAATAATTAATATAACAGGTGACTCTGTCAGAGATGCTGTCCAGATCATTGCCGTCATCTAAATACACAGTCCAGTCAGTGCAATCAAAGCACCCTCTTAACATTTCACAAGCATCCTCCGACCACACACGCACAGTCTCGGCTGCTTCCAAACCACAGGAGAATATCTGGATGTCAGAGATATCAAATTATGGTCCGATCGTCCAAGAGGGGGAAGCAACTTTGCAACAAAACTCTCCTTAATGTTCGTATAAAACAAATCGATAGTTTTATCAGCCCTCGTAGGACATGACACCATTTGTTTAAAAGAGGGTAGGGTGGCAGAGAGAGAGCAGTGATTAAAATCCCCGTTAATAATAACCAACACGTCTGGAGAGGAGTCCTGGGTGACTCTTGATATTGTCTCTGTGGCCAGCTTCCCATTACCCGATGGAGGAATGTAGACCACTTGGACAATCACATGGGAAAACTCCCTGGGCAAATAGTAAGGTCGGCAGCTTACCGCAAGCAGCTCAATGTTCGGGTCACAAACTCTCTCCTTCACCGTAACATGACCAGGATGACACCACCGATCATTCACGAAGAGGCAAACACCTCCACTCTGTTTTTTGCCAGTCCTCGCTGGGTCTCTATCCATCCTGTGTAGTGAAAAACCTTCCATTTCCACATGAGACTCTGGTATCCTGTCGGACAGCCAAGTCTCCGTAAAACACAGTAGGCTGCTCTGTCGGTATAGGCGATCATACCTCAAATAAGCTGTTAACTCATCCGCCTTATTAACCAAGGAGTGGACATTCCCCATAATAACAGAAGGTAGCACAGGTTTGTACCCCCGCCGACTGTTCCTGACCCGGACCCCTCCTCTGCGGCCTCTCTTTCTGGTCTTGAGCTTGATTTCTGATAAGTCGACATCAAGATCCAGTCCACCTGATGCAGGAGGCCGCAGCTGAAGAAGCTCCTGCCGACTATAGGTGATGAAAGGTAGGCCTAGTTCGCTCCCGAGTTGTAGTGTTGGAGCGGCTCTCCAAACAATTATTACCACCCGGGCAAAGGTCATTCTGCAGCAGTTGTGGATGAAGGAGCAGGGGTGGGATGACCTAAACCTACCAGAGACTATCAGGAGGGCCTGGACATTATGGGAGAGTGAGCTCCCACAACTTGCCCAGGTGCAGTTACCCAGATGTTATGGTCCAACTGAAGAGAGGGATAAACCAATCACCCGAGAGCTTCATGTGTTTTGTGACGCATCTGAGCAGGCTTATGGATCTGTAGCCTATCTGAGGGTGAAGGATGGTCAAGGACAGACAGTTGTCTCCTTCATCATGGCCAGGTCACGTGTGGCACTGAAAAGACCACTCTCCATCCCCAGATTGGAGCTGTGCGCAGCCCTGACGGGTGCACAGTTAGTTGGCCTCCTGCACAAGGAAATCACTCTTCCTATCCAGCAAACGATAATGTGGTCTGACTCAACGACAGTTCTTGCCTGGCTTCGGTCTGAGACTTGCCGTTACAAGGTGTTTGTGGCCAACCGCATTACCGAAATCTTGGAGAATACAAGTCCGGATGAATGGCGTTATGTGGATTCTCGGAATAACCCTGCAGATGACATAACGCGGGGTAAGAGTCTTGCCGAACTTGCTGTCCCGAGGAGATGGAGCCAAGGCCCCCCCTTTCTGGTCTTAGCCACAGATCAGTGGCCGAAGCAGCCTCCTTCACCAAGCTCAGATGGAGGATTTCCCAGAAGAATATGAGCTGTTGCAGGCTGACAAACCAGTTTCCCCACAAAGCAGACTTTTGAACCTCTCTCCTGAGTATGATTCAGCCACTAACCTGATACATGTCGGTGGCCGCCTTCGACGCGCTGAGGATTTAGAACCCGATGCCATTCATCCCATTGTTCTTGATCCGAAGAATCCTGTTACCTGACTCCTCATTGCAGATCTGGATGCAAGGCTTTGCCACCCAGGACCAGAAAGGGTCCTGGGTGCCCAACTCCGACCCAAATTCTGGGTCTTGCGTGGCAGGCAGGCTGTTCGGAAACATCAGTATTTCTGTCTGGAGTGCAAGAGGTGGAAGGGTAAGCCAATGGTTCCAAAAATGGCAGATCTTCCTCCATCTAAGCTGCGCCTCTACAAACCTCCCTTCTGTTCTACCGGGATGGATTGTTTTGGGCCATTTACGGTCAAGGTCGCCAGGGCCGCCGGACTGAGAAGAGGTGGGGAATTCTCTTCAAATGCCAAACAACCAGGTGTGTTCATCTCGACTTGTTGACAAGCTTAGACACTGACAGTTTTCTCATGGCCTTACGACACTTTGTGGCCCGCCGAGGGCGTCCTTATGAGCTTATTTCAGACAATGGAACAAACTTTCGTGGGGGGGAGAGAGAACTTAAGGAAGCTTTTGCTCAACTCTGCCCTGACTTGCAGGATTTTTTTGGGGAACAGCAGATCCGCTTTACCTACAATCCACTGCAAGCCCAACATTTTGGAGGGTCTTGGGAAAGAGAGGTCAGGTCAGTTAAAACAGCATTGCAGGTCACATTGGGAGGTCAGACAGTGACGGAAGAGGTTTTGCAGACAGTCTTATTAGAGGTGGAAGAGATGCTGAATGCGAAACCGCTGGGATACGTGTCAGCAGATGTCTCTGACCCAGACCCAGTCACCCCAAACCTCCTTCTCATGGGGCGGCGAGATGCGTCCTTACCTCAGGTCCTGTATGCTGACTCTGAACTCCTCACCCGCCGGAAGTGGCGCCATAGCCAAGTATTAGCTGATCATTTTTGGTCCAGCTTCCTGCGGAGTTACTTGCCCAGTTTGCAGGTACGACAGAAATGGCAGTATGACACAGACAATCTTACCTCTCCTGCAGTAGTAATGGTTGTAGATCCACAGCTTCCTCGTGCTCTCTGGCCTATCGGCAGAGTAACCCGAGTGCTCCCCAGTGAAGATGGGCGAGTTTGTGTTGCTGAAGTGCAAATCAATGGAAAGACCTATACTCACCCTGCGCCAGTTGGAGAAAATGATACCAAAGATAATTTTGTTTGCGTACAAAAACTATGCGGTGGTCAACCAAAAACGAATTGCAGTATGCAAAACGTGCGGGTTGAAAATTACAGATGGAGATGCAACAACTTCCAACTTCGTTCGACATTTCGACATTCGTCCACCGCAGAGCCACCCCCCTCTAGTTTTTCCATAACACAGGCTCCGTGACGGCCATTGTACAGCAATGATCTGTTTAAACAGACGAGAGTGTTGCGGGTTCCCTCCCTGACTCGTACTTTGACGTTCACCCCAAACGAGATGACAAATCGGCTTCTAAATTAGAGCAGCGAAATCGCAAGGTAACGTAACGTTAACGTTAACGTTACTCCCTTCACTGAAAATGAATGATTTCCTCTGTTGTTAATATGGCATTACATTTGGTGAAGAGCGCATTATGACTTGTTTAGGACTCGAAACTCAAAGTTTAGGACTTGGGACTTGACTTGGGACTTGTCAGTCTTGACTTGGGACTTGACTCGGGACTTGCCTGTCTTGACTTGGGGCTTGACTTGGGCTTGAGTGCAAAGACTTGCGACTTACTTGTGACTTGCTAAACAATGACTTGGTCCCACCTCTGGTACTTTCCTCCTGCTTCTGCAGTGGGGCAGGAGTTGGCCTTCAGAACCCTATGCCCTGATAGGGCTTTGGGGGCTTATGTGAGTAGCACACAAGCGACACGCAAGACTGGCCAGCTGGGGATGCGATGGGGAGCGGAACCGGGTTCAGGTTTGTCGAAACAGAGGCTGTCCCATTGGATAGTGGACACTATCAAGTCTGCGTACCGTTTGGCTGGTAGGCATGAGCCGGATGGAGTTCTGGCACATTCTACCAGGGGGATGGCCACATCAAGGGCTCTTCTGTGAGGAGTTCCTCTCTCTGAGGTGTGTGCAGCAGCTAGCTGGGCCTCATCTAGCACCATTGCTTGGTTCTATAAGGTGAACGTGGCTCCAACCAACTTAGTAGAGTCAGCTGTTCTAGACAGCTCCCCTGCTATGCATGAGGGGGTGTCTGCTGTTGGTTCGACATAGGCCCTAAACAGCCTTCTGCTGTCGACTTGGCTGCGGCTGGCTCCTCACCTCAACCACCAGATGAATCGAATATTGGTATACCAAACATTGGAGTGATCCAATTGAGGGAAACATAACAAAGGTTACGTAGGTAACCACAGTTATGTGACGCGATTGGATCACTCCAATCCTCTTGTGGTGTTTGAGGTGCCTCGAAAATGTTTATAGCGGGTGCGTATGTGCGGGAGGGGCCTTTATAGGGTCGGCCCAGTACGCACAGTATTGAATTGTAAAATCCTTGCCTCAAACGTATATCCCTCCGCCGCAGAGTGATATCAAACATTGAACAGTGACGCAATCGGGTCACATAAGCATGATTACCTATGTAATCTTCGTTCACTCTGTAGCGAGAAGTTATAAAACCCCAGAAAACCTTTAAGCAGGTAAAGAAAGGCTCCTTCATACAGGAACCAGATAAATTCAAAGCCTTATACCTCTGGAAGTTGTGACATTAAAAAGTCTTTAAATATTTTGAGGTGATGTAGTGAAAGGTAAGCCCAACGTTTTATAGAAGAATGGAAGAAAACTGCCAAGTCAAATACAGTATAAACATTACTACATTACATGTATTCTGAATATAAAAATCACACAAAAAGGGTAGACATAACTGAAATATATATGAAAAGTTCAGCTACTCTTGGAGAACAATGGATTTTAATATGAAAAACCGAGGCGTTTTGGTCAGCTTTGCAAATTGTTCTCCAAGAGTAACTGATTTTTTTTGCATCGGTTATTTTTGAGTCATGAACCTTGGAGGAGCTGCAAGGTTCAGACAGGTTTTGCACCAAAGATATAATCTGTTCTCATTACCAAAATAACTATACAGCCTGCAAGATGTGGTTTTATGCAAATAAGACCAGTGAACAGACAATGTCAGTGTATATTACCTCGTCCCTTTATTGATTCTATAAATCTAAACAAGTCTTTAAGTGCATTGATGTAATAAAGGTTGTTGTCAAATAGGAATTACCACAATTGTCCACACAATTAAAAAGTGCAAACTTTAACATGGACAAAGACATTAAATAGACAAAGTAAGAACTCTATCATGAATCATGAACATTTGTAGGGATTCACTGTTTTCCGTTGCCGTTGATCGGTAGTTTCTTATAAGCGTCGGAGTTGAGGAAGGCCTTGATTTTGGGGCGCGCCGACATCTTTTCCACGAAGCCCTTGAGGCTGGGGAAGGCGTCCAGGCAGGACGGACTCAGGACCAAGTGGTTGAGCAGAACTTCAAACAGGCTGTAGTCCGCGAACGAAACCTGACCGAGACACCACACAATAACATGAACAAAACAGGACTGGGATCATTTCAACCAATTCAAAATAGGAATAGGCCCTTTTCACAAACATGGCTGCCGTACTTCCGCAAGGTATAGCTCGGTTCTCACCATTGCCAGCAATGTTAAAAATCCAACTTTCTGTCACCCATAACTCTGTCTGTGATCACTTATTTTGTATTTCAACATAATGTATAACACAATACAGGCGTTGTCACTGACATATCTTCCTGTTTCTGTTATCAGACGACTGCGCAACTATAAAAAAAGAAAAATGATTAGATATGTCAGTGACAACACTTTTGAGACTTGCTGACAAAACAAATTAATTGCTGAATTTGTTATTTAAAAAACACCAGCCTTATCCTTTAATTCTCATGGTTTTGGATGTTATGTGTTTATTGCTTCCAGTGACAGTTGCAACCCGTTATCGTTGAAACAGCAAAAGAGCCGCGCGAGCATGGCGTCTATCGGTTGCCATGGTGATGACTGCTGCGATTCTTCCGGTAGAGTGGGGAGGGCGTCCCATAGTTTGTCAGTTTATTTCTACCCTCCTTGGGAGTGACACTTGGTGGTGAAGTGGTAGTGGGTAGGGGCCGGTTTGGGATGGGGCCTAGCTCTGAGCAGAACTCCAGTTCGGCATCCCTACCATAGCCATAGCTTTTAGATATAAAAGGATTCTGCTGCAGTGGTTTTGGTTGCAGTCGTGCACACGCCCAGAAACGTCCAGAATATTCAGAAATACGAAAATGCAGGCAGAAGGCCGACTCTCTGCAAACACACACATTGTCACAGACTACCAATGGGCTAGTAATGATTGAGTAGGATCATTTTTGGATAACTTTATGCTAATTCCAAGGGGAAAAATCCTGCTAAAACTACAACATTTTACATAACACTTTCATTAATCTGTGATGCATTCCAGAAGTTATTTTGTAATGAAGTGAATGAGGGCGGAATGAATGAATGAGGCCTAATACACATTTGTATACCACCATAAAAAGAACAAATGTACTGAACTGAAAGGCTAATCCATAAACTACAACATTTTACCAAACACTAGCAGTCTGTTTACCTTGTTGCCAACCAGAAAGCCAGCTTTGTTTTTGGCCATCACCGCTTCAAATTTGGACAAGTGGTTCGGCAGATCTTTAATGTATGCATCTTTGCCAGTTTCCTGTTAAAAGAGACAGCATAGTCAGTCAGAATGTACGGAAGCCGAGAATGGCCGTGCTTACGATTATTTTTTTAATGCCGTTATCTCGAGATCACGAGTTAATTATCTCGTTATCTCGAGAAAACGAGTTTTGTTATCTCGAGATAACGAGATAATCAACCCGTTATCACGAGAAAACAAAATGTTGTTTCCTCCTATTACTTATAATGTTTATCAGAGATCAGGAGTGCCATGCCAGCATGCATAGGGCATCTTGACAACTGTAGCAACTGATTTTTAAGCTGGAAATGTAACTGCAGCAAACAAAACTACACATTTATGCTTCCTGTTCAGTTATGAATCCTCCCCGACAGTCATAACAGTGATTTTGAAGGCTGAAATCAGGCGTGATCAAATGAACCAGACACTCTTTCGAGTTCTCCATATTATCCCGTGATCTCGAGAAAACGAAAGTCGTTTTCTCATGATAAATTATCTTGTTATCTCGAGAAAACGACTTTTGTTTTCTCGAGATAACGAGATAATTAACTCGTTATCTCGAGAAAACGAGCTTTGTTATCTCGAGATAATGAAATAATTAACTTGTGATCTCGACATAACGGCATTAAAAAAAATAATTGCAAGCACGGCCGTTCTCGGCTTCCATAAGAATGATATTCAAAATTGGGATTTTTCATCTAGGTTATATTTTTTATTATGAATATGAGCAGACTAGGATGTTTTTGAGCATAGAGTGCTAGTTGCAGAAGGAATATGCGGTATGGGATGCAGGTTTTGTAACAGACTGTATGTACATTAGGCATTCAGACTTACATATTCTTGGTAAATCAACTTCGCATATTTGAGACGAAGGTCCTCAACACCATCGTTCATCATATCAATGAGGGCGGCCTCCCTGGCGTCCTTCCCATAGGCTCCTGGATGGGAAGACAGGCAGTAAAAAAAAAAAAGATTTAAAAAAACAAAAAACTAAAATACTTAAAGTTCAGTGTATGCAACAAGGATTTAATACCAAAATTGTAGTTTGGCCATTCATATTCAATGGATGAAAATTCATGAGCCAATAGAAATTGAACCAAGAGTCGTTCTGAATGAGATGCTTCAAGCTATTGCAACGGTTTCCTAAAAAACAAAAAGTCCTACATGAAAAAAATCACATACACACAGATCTCAATATAATATTCTTATAATATACTGTACATCTGTGTTCAGAACCCTTTGTTATTAAAGGAATAGTTCACACTATCTCCTCTCCTCCAACTTAAAGGGGTAGTTCGGTGTTTTGAACCCTGGGCCCAAAGGTCCCATCATGATCCCTATTAGTAGAAACCAGAACTTCACTACCAGCAGTTATTTTTGGTTTCTTCTGGCTCTTGTGTAAGCTTACACCGGCTTAGAAGGTAGTGTGTCTTTGAGAAAAAGTAGTTCCTATCCAAATAGAACACAACTATTGAGAGAAAGCTTGTTTTTGTTTTGTTTTTTTTACAGAATTTACATTTTGGGGTGAACTGTTACTTTAAGTGCCACTCCGGCAGGTGAGTATATTGGTTAGAAATACAGGCATGTCCGAGATGTTGCTGATTCAGGCTTCTTGCAGCTACTTTAGGATGTGCAACATTTGCTCTTGAGAGGAAGGGGAACCTTGCACAAGTTTTTCCTGTACAAAATAATCTATGCATTTAGTTAAATCTCAGAAATTGAATTTAATTGAGATTAATATGCTTTCCAAATGACACTCCTCTTCTTCTACAAAGTAGACCTGCAGAATATATGGATACTGACCGAGCCCCGACACATGCAACAATTTATGTAAGGAATATTATAGGGGAAATTACCATGATTGCGCCCCAGGTGTCTAAGAATGGCATTAGACTGGTATAAGATCAAATCTCCATCTTCAAACTTGGGCAGCTGGCCAAAGACCTGGAGTAAATGCAGAAGATTAGATATTTCACTCAACTGAATTCAAAGAAGCCGAAAGTATACACGTATGAATTTGCAAGCAGAGCAATAGAACACAAGAACAAATACAAAGAGGCCATGATCAACTCACACATGTGGCTTTCAGGTCTCCTTTGTGCCAGTCCTCAAAGTTGACCACGATCTCCTTCCAGTCCTGGCCCTGGTCGGCCAGCAGGATCCTGGTGGCTCCACAGCGGCCTGGGACAGACGCAGCGTTAGCTTGCTTCATTTACAGGGCCGTAACTGATTTAGCATCTGGTATAGAGGATCTAGCTCAACTTAGCCTGGTTGACTGGATATGACTGCAGCGTCCAGAATGACCCTTTGTCATGGGGTAGTCAGATTACCTAACAGGAACTATCTATCCTAAACTAGTTTGTAGCATTTGTAGTGTTTGAGTGAGCCACGAAAATATCCTGAAAACTGACTTAACAGACTGATTTAACACATTCGTGAACAAATTCAACAACAGATCCCGCTACTGTGATTTTCAATTGGCGTTTGGTCAAACTTTTTACAACGTCATTTCACCAAATAGCATTTTTATTGATAGATGAGCACATAGCGGAGGGATACCATTTAGGAGAGATAGTTCCTGTTTGGGAGACCGGATCTACTTTTATTTTTAAATAAACATCAAACAAAAAGTTCGGAAATTTGTGTTTGGTAGATTATTTCTCTGTTGTAACAATGCTTCTTGGCAATACATTTTATACCGTTGGAAAGCCTGTTTATTTCCCTTTTAAATGGTGCCCCATTTGTAAGGAACATGCATTTGTGGGATGAGCAGCACAGCTGAGTATGTGGGTTGCGCTCATGAAAAATTTGCCAAATCTTCTCTGCCAATGCCAAACAGCTTACTCTGCTGTTGCTATTGACTCTTGTTTTGAGCTTCCGGTACCCCCAGGTGCTGACAATCAGGTACCTGATTGGCAGCACCTGTGAGCATGGGCCCTGCTACCGTGGTCAATTGGTGTCTGCTCCAAGAATCGGCATGCCACGTTTGTCTGATCTTGATAAGGCCTGTGCGATAGGGCGACTTCAAGCTGGTGTTCCACAAAAGCAAGTTGCGGCATTATTTGGAGTGAGCCATAGTACCATCTCCAAACTGAAGGCCAAGTTTCATGAAACGGGGGATGTCAGAGACAGACTGCGAAGTGGGCGTCCCAAGAAGACGACACCCCAAGAAGACCTGTTCCTCACCCTTTCAGCAGATCTACAGATTTGCAGTCAAGGTTTGCAGGACGATATGGCACACGGCTCTCGGCCCAGACGATCCGGAACAGACCGCACGCAGCCAATCTCCGGGCTCATGGGGCTGCCAGGAGGCCTGCCATGACCGCCCTTCACCATCAGGCCCGTTTGTGCTGGTGTCGGCAACACCTGCACTGGAACCTGAACATGTGGAGGAACGTTATGTTCAGCGATGAGTCCAGATTCTGCCTACGGAAGTTGGATCGTAGGGTCAAAGTGTGGAGAAGACGGGGAGAACGCTATGCTGATTGCTGCACCGATAGAGTAACACCTTTTGGTGGAGGCAGTGTGATGGTGTGGGGCGGCATCTCCATCACTGGAAAAACGAGGCTTGTCATCATTGGAGGCAATCTCAATGCAGAGAGATATCGAGATGAGATTCCGCAACCAGTGGCGATCCCATATCTCCACAGTCTGGGACCGAACTCCATCCTCCAAGATGACAACGCTTGCCCCCACAGAGCGGGGTTTATCAGAGACTACCTCCAGAATTTGGGAGTAGAGAGAATGGAATGGCCTGCCAACAGTCCTGACCTCAACCCAATTGAACACTTATGGGATCAGCTTGGGCGTGCTGTTCGTGCTAGAGTGACCAACACAACCACGTTGGCTGACTTGCAACAAATCCTGGTTGAGGAGTGGAATGCCATCCCACAGCAGTGTGTGACCAGGCTGGTGACCAGCATGAGGAGGAGGTGCCAGGCTGTTGTGGCTGTGTATGGTTCTTCCACACGCTACTGAGGCTCCTGACTGTTTGTTAAATGAATAAATTGTAAAATTGCCAATATGTCTTGTTTCTTCCTTGTTAATGTTAGACTTCAATCATCCAATCCACCAAACAACACCAAACAAGAGTCAATAGCAACAGCAGAATAAGCTGTTTGGCATTGGCAGAGAAGATTTGGCAAATTTTACATGAGTGCAACCCACATACTCAGCTGTGCTGCTCATCCCACAAATGCATGTTCCTTACAAATGAGGCCAATTTAAAAGGGAAATAAACAGGCTTTCCAACGGTATAAAATGTATTGCCAAGAAGCATTGTTACAACAGAGAAATAATCTACCAAACACAAAGTTCTGAACTTTTTGTGCAATGTTTACAAATTTGAGTGTAAACCAAGAATAGAAATACAAAATGACAACTGACCAGTTACTGCTTTATTGTCTTAAAATCGGGATCTGTTGTTGAATCTGTTCACAAACTTGTTAAATGTCAGTTTTCATTCAAATGAATGGGAAGTAAAAATCCTAACACTACAAACTCGTCCAGCTGCATCTGATCTTGGTGAGTAGTTTATATTCTGGTTTTCATGGTGGTCAAGTGCCAAATAACCCCCATGTTAAAACTATGTGGAATATTGCTTTAAGGCGTTAGTTTTCAATACTTCTAACCTGTTATTAGTTACTTTTTTTAATATTACAATGTCATTACTTTTATTTTTCTTTCATGTTTCCTTTGTTTCAATTACTTTTAAAAGTAACTTTCCCCAACACTGCTTTAGACCTGCAGTAATATCAGTATGCATTATGTTTTATGCATTTTTACACTTTACACTGACTTGCCTGATTATCTATCATATGCATTATGCTATAGGTATTTCATATTGACACAAAAGTACCTTGTCTACAGGACTATGGACATTTCTAGATGAAAAGGCAGGATGAAAAAAATCAACCACTCAAAAAAAAAAATTACAAAATGAACTATGCAATTTCTAAATCACAGATTTGGAAATTGCGATTTGGACTCTGTGATTTGGAAATTGTAATAGTTCATATTGCAATTTTTTTTTTCATTAATTGTTCAGCTCTAATCTGGAACATTTCAGTGGTTGATTTTTTTCATCCTGCCTTTTCATCTAGAAATGTCCATAGTCCTGTAGACAAGGTACTTTTGGCATGGGGGTGAGTAGATAATGTCTGAATTTTTTTTTTTGGACGCGTCCAAAATGGATTAATAAATAAGATGTTTTACAGCTCCGGTTAATCTTTGGCCCATGAATCAAGTGTAATATATCACCTAACGGTAACATGAAGAGCTGTAATAGGGCTGTGGCACATCTCAGTGGAACTGAACAGGCTGTCAGAACAAAAAGTTACATGTTGTAACATAGGATAGGTTTATTCTGGCTATACTGGTTTGTTATCACATTATGTCATCCACACTAAGTCAATCCATTTGTTGTGAAGTTTGAATAAATTCATAGGTTTTGGGTAATGTGCATGTTCATTTCAAGTGGCTCTTGGCTTGTCGCATAATTACAATCTGTTTGGACTTTGCTGTCCTGCGATGACAGATTTATCCTGCCATTCCTCCAACGTAATCTATTCAAACTCTGTTATTATAGTGCATTTACCAAGAAACATGAAAAGAATTGGAAGAATCTTAATCAGAACCTCTCCATATCTCAATAAACCAGGCAGATGGATAGATATGTATATCAGACTGTATTAGTCACATGACAGGTTTAGCTGTCATGTGCACCACTTATCCAGGCAGTGTGAGATCTGCTGACTGGCTGCATTAGAAGAGGAGTTTATTTTTATTTGTTTCTAATAAAAAAAAAAATTCTATCTTTCAGGAGAGTGGACTGTCTTTCACTCACCTCTGACTGCAAAGTAGGTGATGGTGTATGGAGGCACTGAGGAGAGACAAAACACAAACCAAAAATCAATCAATTCAACGAAAGCATGTTCCCATTTATCACTTACACACACACCTGCATTATTACCTCCGCCAAGGAGGTTATGTTTTCGGTGCCGTTTGTCTTTTAGCAGGATTACGGAAAAACTACTGGGCCGACTTTCATGAAACTTCGTGGAAGGGTGTAGCATGGGCCAAGGAAGAACCCATACAATTTTGGAGCGGATCCGGATCCGACTCACGAACAAGCAACAATAATAGCACGAACCTTGGCGGAGGTCTGCGCTCTCCGAGTGCCCTTCTAGTTTGATAGTAAATTCACTTAATCACTTGCCGATTGTAAATCAATTCAATCACTCGCTCATTTTCTTAAAATGACATAACCAGTAGGTTATCACAATTATAAATCAAAGGTAAAACGCGCCACTATTCACTGGCAACATTACATAAGCAATCTGTTTTCACTATATGCAATCTGCAGATTTTATAATTTGCATTATTTACTATTTGCATGATAACAGCCTGCACAGACTCAGCTACTGCGATTCTAGAAATCCGATGGAAAGGATCGAGTTGTTTTGCTGCAGCTGTGGAACTTACTAGTGCTGGATCAGGCAGGAATGCTTGCAGGAAGCTGGGTCTACTAGAGTTGGTCGGATTATGTAAATGTATGTAAGGAGCTCCGCTGTGGGTGGCAGACAGCAGTCAAGTGAGCAAACTGGAAAAAAGGCTCCGGTAGTAGTCTGCTTTCTGCTGAGTCATGGTGACTGAAGGCGGTTCCAGAGATACCTATGGGCGGAACAGAAGGCTGAGGGTGCTGGAACCGGGCTGTGTTCCAAAAAAACAAGTAATTAAGCAACAAAATACGACTATACAATCTCTACAATGTTTTTCCATGATAAGAATTGTTGTAATCATTTAGTTGAAAGTTCCCCTCTACATTTAAACAGAGATTTGGCATTTTTGGACTACATAGGCTACACAGATATAAACACTACACAGGTCACCTTTCATTGTAACTGCACAAGTTATGTCAAAACACTCCTCATAGACTACTACTACAGTCAGAAATATCAGAAAGTAATATATGCAGCACATCTTATGGCTTTTTTCATTATTATTTTGACATCAAACATTAATATGGGTGCTCACTTATTGAATTTGATGATTAAATACAAAATAATTGGTTTAAAACAGTATTTATACATGTTTAAAATATTGCGCATTTATTTTGAAGGCTAAATGCCCAAACGTTTTGGGGTTTTTTCAGGATAAAAGCGTAATCTTAAAATCCACGACATTCAAATACTGACTAAAAACTTGTTTTTGCACAAAAGAATTATAATTAAGCAACAAAATGCAACTATACAATATATAGGCCTACAATGTTTTTCTACGATAATAACTGTTCTAATCCCCTCTACAACACCTGGAAGGCACTAAGACCCATGCTAGGTTGCTTTTTATTGACTTCTCTTCTGCCTTTAATTGTATTCAACCCCATATTCTTGCACAAAGGCTCATATGTAATTTTGATTTGGATTTTAATATTGTTTGGTGGCTTGTGGACTTCGTAACTGACCGTTCTCAGAGGGTGAGAGAATGGGGCCCTCTCTGGTGCTCTTAAATCTTCTACTAAGCTAAGCTAACCTAAGCTAGTGACCCCCACCCCCACCCACCCCACACACTGATTACAAGCCTGACTATGGTCACGGATTGTGCAATAATGGGAATTTTGAATGGCACTGTGCAATACTTTTCATGGTGACTATGTAATATTACCCACGACGTAATGCTACCAATGACGACCTGCACTCTTTATACATGACTTTAATTCTAATTCTTTTCTATTCTTATTCTTATTTACTTATTTTGTTTTTGTATTTTATGTCTAAAACTGTCTTGAAAGTGTGTCTCTTACTGTGTCTGCACTATGTTTTTATGTTTTTATGTTGCACTAGAGAGACTGGCAAACAAGACTTTTTGTTATACTGGACTGGTATAATGACAATGAATTGAATTGAATTGAATTGAGTTGAATTGAATTGAATTGAATTGAATTGAATTGAATTGAATTGAATTGAATTGAATTGAATTGAATTGAATTGAACTGAATTGAATTGAATTGAATTGAATACTGGTTCGCCACAAGGGTGTGTCCTCTCACCCCTGCTATTTGTGTTGTACACCAATGACTGTGTGAGCCACCATGAGTCCAGATATGTTATTAAATTTGCAGATGATTCTGTTGAACTGAGCCTTCTAAAGGATGGTGAGACCTGCCATAGCCCAATTGTTAATGAGTTTGCACACTGGTGTAACGAATCTTTTCTTAAACTCAATGTGTCTAAGACCAAAGAAATGGCCATTGGCCCCACCTACCCTTATTTCTTTCTTATTTTTTTCATACCTTTATTGCAATTAATTCATAAATCAGTACAACCACAAAATGTCCAGTATATTTTCATTATTATTATTATTATTATTATTTTTTCTCATTTTTTGTATTTTATACACCCGGTGATACAAACAGAAGAACCCCCCCCCCCCCAAAAAAAAAAAAAAACCCCAAGAGAAATTACATATTCATCCATACCATACACATGCATACATGCTTCATACACACATACGGATATACCTACACTCACTCATATAAATTAACTAAAAAGGTTGTTAATTATACTAACTAAAGATAACCGGGACAAACAAACGAAAAAAAAGAGTGTATGTGTGTGTGTCTACTCTTCCTCTAAGATGTGTTCACTGAGTATGTCTATATGATTATTTGTTTTCCCAAGATCTGCTTCTGTCCTTTTGTAAATTCTTTTGTTAATCTGAGTTTAAGTAATTTCATAAATTAATTGATGGCCTCATATCTCATCCACTTAAACCAATGTCTTTTATACTCTGTCTCTTCATTTCTAACTCTATAAGTTGGTTTTAGCCAATTCCTAGTTATTTGCTTCAGGGCTGCGACTCTGAGTAGTCTATATAGGTACAGGTCCACCTACCCTTATTAATGGTGAGCAGGTAGAGGTGGTAAAGCAGTATAAATACCAGGGGACAATTTTAGATGATTTATGCTTTGAGCCTAATATGAAGGCAATTGTAAATAAAGGTCAGCAACATTTATTCTTTTTAAGGAAGCTCCGTAATTTTAATGTGGAGAAGTCTCTTATGAAAATGTTCTATTCATCCTGCATTGAGTCTATTCTTAACTGTTGCGCTCATCTGCTGGTTCGGTAATCTAAATCAGAGAGAAAAGAACCTGGTAAGAGGAATTGTGAAGTTGTGTTCTAAAATCACTGGCACTGACCTCAGTGATCTTAATTATATCAGAAGAGAGTTATTAAGAAAGCTCAGGATGTTCTTCAGGAGCCCCTGCACCCTCTTTTCTCTGAGTTTTCCCTTCTTCTCTCTGGGCGGAGGTTCAGGCCTAAAGCAGTGATTCTCTACCTTTTTCATACAATGGACCCCTAATTTAGTCCACATTAGAGGCACGGTCCCCCATTTGATGAGATGAGAAATAACAGTGAAACTATGATCAAAATAGTAATTCTTCTACATTCTATAATTGTGTTAACTGCTTGTAAATGAAATAATGCTGAAATTTAACATTTCATCAACACTGTAAAAACTCATAGTGCAATTTAGTGAAATCAACTCATCTTTATCCATTAACACTATGTATATAGATCTGTTTGTCAATTTCAACTTAAAAGTGCTAGTTATGAGCTTCATAACTTAAAATCATGAGTTCAAATCTTGTGACTTAAAATTATGAGTTGAAAGAACACCTTATAAAGCATTCACTAAACTCAATATTGTTAGTTTATTAGCAGACTTCCCAGTATGCATTGCATTCGGTTTAGCTCTCCAGAAACTCTTCCTTCTTCTGGTTTGAATGAAGTTACAGGATAGAGACTTGTTATGTATGTATGTTTGGTGAATCATAGATAAGATATAGATAGTAGATTTTATCATGTTTTTTTTTAATCAGAAATTGAGCTATGTATCTGGGAATTCACAATCAAGTAAGTATCTCTCTGATGCACATGGCAAGTACAATCCACTACAAGTAAGTGTATTGCAGCTGCATACTATATGCTGAACTGTGTATTAATCATGTGATACAAGAGGAACTTAAACCTAGCAAACCTTGTGAATAAATAAATAACACTGGATTTTAGTTAATCAATTATGCATTCAACTTGGAAACACGAATCAGCATGACTAGACATTTGTTGATTGAACTTATTGTCTTAAGTTCACTCAGTTAGCATTTCTACATTAGAACTAACTAATGATCTTTGACCTAACTATTCAGTACTACTTCAGTCAACAATTTTAAGGCAGCAAGGAAACTTATGTTTTTAAGTTGAACTGCCTTAATATTTTTTGCAGTGAAGTTGCTGGGGACCCCCTGGAACCCCCTCAAGGACCCCTGGTGGTCCCCGGACCCCATGTTGAGAACCACTGCCCTAAAGGTAGCAGTAACAGATTCCAGCGCTCTTTTATGTCTGAGGCAATCCGCAGATTGAATGTGTAGGCTCACTGTAGTTAGGTGTGTGGAACAAGGGCCTGTCCCCTACTTATGCATACTGGGGGTAGGATGTAGGCCTACAGTTTTCTTGTCGGCATAAATTGATATTGTGTCATATTGTCTGTGTTTTTGTGATATGTGATTATGTTTCTCTGATGTTATTGATGTATTGCAACTGCTTGCTGTGAACCGAATTGCCCCATTGGGGACAATAAAGATTTCTACTACTACTACTTAAACAGAGATTTGTCATTTGTCATAGCCTACACAGATTAAACACACAGGTCACCTTTCATTACTACTGCACAAGATATGTCAAAACACCTACACTTTCACAACACACCAACATTTAGGCCCAAGCTGTTTTAAGGGTTAAAAAATCATGGCAGGCCCTCAAAGTTATAGCAATACTGCAAAACTGACATGTTCCAACTCGATTGGACACTGCACAGTTCACCTACAGACCTGAGGGTCTAGTTTCACAACACACTAACATTTAAGCCAAAGCGGTTTATGAAAAATATTTTGGAAAAACGCTGTGTTTTTCAAAATAAAAGTGTTCATGACTGCAAGATTTTCAATTACAACATACCAAAGTTAATTGAAAGATCATTCGTAAACAGGAAATTGGGTAAAAGAAAATGCTATAGACCAAACAGGTCTATGAAGAGAGATCTATTAGATGGCTAAAGGTTCAAAATTAAACACTGGGACACGAAACAAGACAAAGTGGAAGAACGTGCTGTTAACTGAAACAGGGGCATTTAAACCACATGTTGTTGTATATCTGTTATTTCTGTTGGATTTTTATTGCAAGAATCAGTTCCAGGGAACTGATACTTGGACAGGACCAAGTTGGCAGGGCACAATCTGACTAATTGTCCTGTTTTGGCCCAGGTGTCCGTGGTTCACCCTTATGTTGTCTCTCAGAGGCTGTCCCATTGGATAGTGGACACTATCACGTCTGCGTACCGTTTGGCTGGTGGGCATAAAACCTTTTGTTACGTGTGAGGAGGGGGGCTGGACCCAAACGCAAGACCAGCTCAGAATAGGGGTAAAGAAAAGGCTTTGAAGGGTAACTTCGGTATTTTTCAACCTGGACCCCATTTTCCCAACTGCGGGTGTCTAAGTAACTAATGGGGACAACAATTTTTGAAATTGGTCCAGTATTGAGCGAGATCGCTTCAGCCGTCCACTAAAAGTGCTTGTTTTTGCCACTGACAGGCTCAGATTGTTATTATAAGTGTCTGACAACATTATGGAAAAGATTCTATACAGAAATGAAACGTACTTCCTTACCTTTAGCCAGAGCCGTTCTGCCTTTAGCTGTTCATCCGTATACTCTGGCTCAAATAAATACGGGCGGCCATCAAATTCAAAGGCCACTTCCACGTTGTCAAAATCAGCTAAATATTCAGCCATGACTTAAATATTTGAGATAACACTGAGCTACGATTTCTGTACTCCAACACAACAAACTCCCCCCGGCACTCCTCTCTCCAACTCTCACTCACTTCCTGTAAGCTCTCACGAGACTTGAGCGAGACTTGGTTACACACAGACCGGATCAAGCATAAGGTAAGGAAGTGCGTTTCATTTCTGTATAGCGTCCTTTCCATAAAGTTGTCAGACACTTATAATAACAATCTGAGCCTGTCAGTGGCAAAAACAAAACAAGCACTTTTAGTGGACGTACATTGATGGTTCATTTGCCCCGTCAGATTACATCGCAGCCTGTTTCGCGGCTGCCGGCTGAAGCGATCTCGCTCAATACTGGACCAATTTCAGAAATTGTTGTCCCCATTAGTTACTTAGACACCCGCAGTTGGGAAAATAGGGTCCAGGTTGAAAAATACCGAAGTTACCCTTTAATGATAAAACAAGGCAACTTACAAAACTAAGGCAAAAACCAAAGACAAAAGGCAAAACAAACAAAAGGCTAACCAAAAACAACCACAACCAGGCTGGCAGAACAAAAGACAAAAACAGAAAGGAAACAGGAGGGGGAGAACAGGTGAAGAGGGGAAGTCAGAGGACATCTGGTGGACAGGTGGAGAATGGCAGGACTGGGGAGTGAAGAGAGAGAGACCAGGAGGCGGAGACACAAGGGCAGACAGGAAACACAGAAACAAGGAAAATACACAAACACAAGGGCAGGCCATGGCAGAACCATGACACCTTTAACCAGGTAAAGAAAGGCTCCTTCATACAGGAACCAGATAAATTCAAAGCCTTATACCTCTGGAAGTTGTGACATTAAAAAGTCTTTAAATATTTTGAGCTGATGATCGGTGATGTAGTGAAAGGTAAGCCCAAGGTTTTATAGAAGAATGGAAGAAAACTGCCAAGTCAAATACAGTATAAACATTACTACATTACATGTATTCTGAATATAAAAATCACACAAAAAGGGTAGACATAATTGAAATATATATGAAAAGTTCAGCTACTCTTGGAGAACAATGGATTTTAATTTGAAAAACCGAGGCGTTTTGGTCAGCTTTGCAAACTGTTCTCCAAGAGTAACTGATTTTTTTTGCATCGGTTATTTTTGAGTCATGAACCTTGGAGGAGCTGCAAGGTTCAGACAGGTTTTGCACCAAACATATAATCTGTTCTCATTACCAAAATAACCATACAGCCTGCAAGATGTGGTTTATGCAAATAAGGCCAGTGAACAGACAATGTCAGTGTATATTACCTCGTCCCTTTATTGATTCTATAAATCTATACAAGTCTTTAAGTGCACTGATGTAATAAAGGTTGTTGTCAAAAAGGAATTACCATAATTGTGTACACAATTACAAAAGTGCAAACTTTAACATGGACAAAGACATTAAATAGACAAAGTAAGGACTATATCATGAATCATGCACATTTGTAGGGATTCACTGTTTTCCGTTGCCGTTGATTGGTAGTTTCTTATAAGCGTCGGAGTCGAGGAAAGCCTTGATTTTGGGGCGTGCCGACATCTTTTCCACGAAGCCCTTGAGGCTGGGGAAGGCGTCCAGGCAGGACGGACTCAGGACCAAGTGGTTAAGCAGAACTTCAAACAGGCTGTAGTCCGCGAACGAAACCTGACCGAGACACCACACAATAACATGAACAAAACAGGACTGGGATCATTTCAACCAATTCAAAATAGGAATAGGCCCTTTTCACGTTTTTCATGTCTGCCGTACTTCCTCAGGGTATAGCTCGGTTCTCACCATTGCCAGCAATGTTAAAAAGGCAACTTTCTGTCACCCATAACTCTGTCTGTGATCACTTATTTTGTGTTTCAACATAATGTATAACACAATACAGGTGTTGTCACTGACATATCTTTCTGTTTCTACACCTGTATTGTGTTGTACATTATGTTGAAACACAAAATAACTGATCACAGACAGACAGCAAGTGACAAGTCTTCTGCTGTAGATAGACTGTTTATTCCCAATTAACGGAATCCTATAAAAGGTGAAATGTAAGATCTATAAAAATGAATTGTCAGAATCTATAGACATTCAAGTTATTCCACTGCTAGATGTCATCAATCTGTGATGCATTCCAGGAGTTATTTTATAATGAAGTGAATGAGGGTGGAATGAATGAATGAGGCCTAATACACATTTGTATACCACCATTGCTGCAAATAGCCTCATAGAAAGTGCAAGGGACAACACAAAATGCTAAAAACTACAAGCAAATAGTAAACATGTTGTCCCCCACCAGTGATGTAGTTCCACCCTTGGGTCAGTCAGTGACTGCTGAGTGTACTTGAAATATGAGTGAAATTGTATAAGCATTTTTGTATGGGACAATGAAAGGACAGATTGACCATATTTCTGTTGCCTACTCTCCTCAGAATTAGGCTTACAAGTTATATCTTGAAATGTAGTAACTGTAATTGTCCTGTTTTTACTCAATACAGTACAAAATATAAGAACTACAATACGCAATAAGTCCCCATTCATTGTCCCCCACATTGTATGATAACTTTAACTGCATGACCTGCTTTACCACTGAGTCCCCATTCATTGTCAATACCACCCCCTAGCGGCACAAAGTCAACATTACAGTGTGACTAACAAACTAACAAACAAACGAACTAACTAACGGACGGAGACCGATCCATAGTCCCCCTTTTGGTGGGGGACAAAAAAGGGTAGAAGGGTAAAAAGAACAAATGTACAGAACTGAAAGGCTAATCCATAAACTACAACATTTTACCAAACACTAGCAGTCTGTTTACCTTGTCGCCAACCAGAAAGCCAGTTTTGTTTTTGCCCATCACTGCTTCAAATTTGGACAAGTGGTTCGGCAGATCTTTAATGTATGCATCTTTGCCAGTTTCCTGTTAAAAGAGACAGCATAGTCAGTCAGAATGACATACCAAATCAGGATTTTTGATCTAAGTTATAATGTATTTAATAATGCGTTTCCATCACATTGTTCCAGTGTTCATTCTGTTGTTTAATGAAGGAATGACATTAATAATGGGCACTTTAAAAACCACAATTCAGGCAATTTTGAGGATACTGGGATTGTTTTGAAGTATATTATGAGTATGAGCAGACTAGGATGTTTTGAGCATAGAGTGCTAGTTGCAGAAGGAATATACGGGATGGGATGCAGTTTTTGTCCCAGTCCCATCCCATGACTGAAGCATTACCAGAGTGTTAATATATCTTATTTCCAGGAACTCCTCCATGCCATGCAAGACCTACTTAAGAGTTCAAAGGATGTGGTTAACAGGATATTTGGAATGAGAGTGCATAATGCAACAGATTGTATGTACGTTAGGCATTCAGACTTACATATTCTTCGTAAATCAACTTCCCATATTTGGAACGAAGGTCTGTAACACCATCGTTCATCATATCAATGAGGGCAGCCTCCCTGGTGTCCTTCCCATAGGCTCCTGGATGGGAAGACAGGCAGTAAAAAAAAAAAAAAAAAGAGTACCTTTTTAGTGCTGACTTGAAATCAAACAGCAGGTCAACAAAACTAAAATGAAAGCTGAACATATACACTTCATTGATGCTGTCTAGTTTTGCTGAATATCCTAAATTTCCTGAAATATTTACATTCAGAGTGCGCCAAGTAATTGAAGTAAGTGTATTGTGCATTTTGTGTTTTTGTTTGACAAATCTGAAAGATTTAAAATAAAAAAAACTGAAATACTTGCTGTTGGGCTAGTTAAGTCTATGCAACAAGGATTTAATACTGTGATTATTGTGATATTTCCCGCGATATAAACCTATAATCTACTAGTGGTAATAATAATCATACTTGAAGTGAAAAATTTGTCTTTTTAATTCAAGTGGGTTTCCTTTTCCACAATTAGCCTGTTTTTCTGGAAATAACAGTAATTATCAAATTATACCAAATGGCCATTGTTTCCTCCAATGCTTGAGTAGTAAGATCAAATTTCTAGGCTGTTAATAATAATAACAATTATTATAGCCTAGAAATTTGATGTAATTTGGAAGAAATAAAATAAAATGATTTAGGCTTCTTGCAGCTACTTTAGGATGTGCAATTCATTTTTCTTCCTGGGCTCCACACATAAATATCACACACAATTACAACAGATAATAATTTAAAAAATAAATAAATAAATAAATAAATAACACTAATAATAATAATAATAATAATAATAATGATTGTTCACTTCAATTTTTCATTGTAATATACCTTCTATACTATACCAATTTTCCGCCACAAATTGTCATACATCAAGTTGACATCAACTAATCAAGTAATGTTGAAGTTTCAATTTAAAATGTTACTGCATTCCTCAGCGATTTCAAGTGGAAGAGAATTCCAACTTTTCATTGCGCTATATATAACTGTCCGTTTCATGCTATTAGTTTTAGCCTTTGGGAGCATAAGCAATGTCGCTGTTGCATGTCTTGTTGTGTATGTATGTGCTTTCTGACTGTATGTCAACTGCTGATAAAGCTTGTTTGGTAAGTTTAACTCTGAGGTATTCTTCAGAAATCTGAGAAGGGCAGCACTCAGTCTGTCCTCTACCTGCAGGATACCCTGTTCTGCATGATAACAACATTACTGCTGCTGATGCCTTACAAAACAAGACGTGCTGCTTTGTTTTGGAGTAGCTGTAGCTTATCTACATCTTTCTTAGCTGCACTAGACCAACTCTGAATAAAGGCTTTTCATACCTGGATCTGGCTTTTATACTTTTACATGTAAGAATTCAATTTTCCCTTATTCTTATTTCCCAAACAGCTTCTACAAAGTAGACCTACAGAAACATCTCAGTGCTTCAATATATGGATACTGACCGAGCCCCGACACATGTAACAATTTATGTAAGGAATATTATCTGGGAAATTACCATGTTTGCGCGCCAGGTGTCTAAGAATGGCATTAGACTGGTTTAAGACCAAATCTCCATCTTCAAACTTGGGCAACTGGCCAAAGACCTGGAGTAAATGCAGAGGATTAGGTATTTCACTCAACTGAATTCAAAGAAGGTAAAAGTATACACATATGATTTTTCAAGCAGAATAATAAAACACAGGAACAAACAGGCCATGATCAACTCACACATGTGGCTTTCAGGTCTCCTTTGAGCCAGTCCTCAAAGTTGACCACGTTCTCCTTCCAGTCCTGGCCCTGGTCGGCCAGCAGGATCCTGGTGACTCCACAGCGGCCTGGGACAGACGCAGCGTTAGCTTGCTTCATTTACAGAGCCGTAACTGATTTAGCATCTGGTATAGAGGATCTAGCTCAGCTGCAGCGTCCAGAATAACCCTTCCTCATAGAAGCCACTGTTGGGGTACTGTGGGGGTACTTAGAGCTGCAATAAGTGATTTTCCGACCACTAGAAGGTGACAGAAACCGCAATACAATTGTAAATAAAGCACAGCAAAGCTGCTGGACTGGAGGCCCCAGAGGACAAACCTAGCAAAGGATGCTTTTAAACAGCAAGGAAGGTGCAAGCTAGTTTTAAAAAACGAAAAGCTACTGAATGGCCCCAGAGGAGCTTCATTCCGGAGCGTAATTTGACTACAAGCTTTAGAAAAGAGGTGAAAACAGCAACACAGCTGGCCTGTGTGTGGATATTGGTTTATATCATTATGTCTCAATGAAATCTCCACATCCGCACACATTAGTTTCAGGATTGGTTATAGGGTCTGATATCACTTATTGCAGGTTTAAGGCGTTAGTTTTCAATACTTCTTACCTGTTATTAGTTACTTTTTTTTTTACATTACTTTCATGTTTAATTTTGTTAGTGCAAATAAAAAAAAAGAAACAACAGAAAAAATACTGCAGCTTAATAAGTCTGGTTTGCTGTTTTAAAAACAGAGCAGCACTCAGCCATGTTTCAGCTCATGTTTTTGAACAGAGTAAAGTACTCTTACGAGTTATTTTTAATAAGGTGTAACTTCTCCAAGACTGCTTTAGGCCTGCAGTACGCATTATGCTATAGGCATTTTATATTGACACAAAAGTACCTTATATACAGGACTATGGACATTTCTAGATGAAAAGGATGAAATTTATTGTATGCTTATTTTTAAGTACTTCTGTTATTTCTAAAATTATATTCTAGTTATTGTGGTCAGAAATTGTGGTTGTCCGTGACAAAAATATCAGGGGGAAAAAAGACATTCTTGCCACCACAGAATTCAAAGTGGGTGGGCCAGAGGCCCATTGCCTCTATGGAGTAGGCACCTATGTAGGCGTGGCTGTTTGCACACCTCACTGGAACTGAATAGGTTGTCAGAACAAAAGCTTACATGTTGAAACATAGGGTAGGTTTGTTCTCTGGCTAGTAATACTGGTTTATTATCACAAGTCATCCACTTCCAGTGCATTTACAAAGAAACATGAAAAGAATTGGGAGAATCTTAACCAGAACCTCTCAATATCTCATCTCAATAAATCAGGCAGCTGGATAGATGTATCAGCCTGTATAAATCACATGACAGGATTAGCTGTCACATGCACCACTTATCCAGGCAGTGTGAGATCTGCTAACTTTATTTTTATTTGTTTCTAAAATTATATATATATTCTATCTTTCAGGAGAGAGAGCTATCTTTCACTCACCTCTGACTGCAAAGTAGGTGATGTTGTATGGAGGCACTGAGGAGAGACAAAACACACAATCAAACCAAAAGTCAATCAATTCAACGAAAGCATGTTCCCATTTATCACTTATACACACACCTGCATTATTTGATTATAATTCAATCACTTGCTGATTGCTCATTTTCTTAATGGAAAAATGCCATAACCAGTAGGTTATTACAATTATAAATCAAAAGTAAAACACTATTACAAGAAGCAATCGGTTTTCAGCATATGCAATCTGGAGATTTCATAATTTGCATTGTTCACTATTTGTATGATAACAGCCTGCACAGACTCAGCTACTGCGATTCTAGAAATCCAGCGGGAAGGATCGAGTTGTTTTGCTGCAGCTGTGGAACTTACTGGTGCTGGATCAGGCTGTAATGCTTGAAGGAGGCTGAGGCTGCTTGGTCAGATTAAGTTTACACAAGGAGTTGCACTGTGGGTGGCAGACAGCAGTCAAATGAGGAAATCGGAGGAAAATCTGTGTTTAGTAGTCTGCTTTCTGCTGAGTCATGGTGACTGAAGGCGGTTCCAGCACCCTCTGCCTTTTGTTCCAATACTATCCAGCTGCAGACTCGCAGCACGCCTAAGTGCAATGACAGCTTGTTGTTTATGAGCCAGAACCTTACACATTCTAACTCCTTACTAAGAGTGACTTCAATCTGGTTGACATCTGTCCCGGATACCAGAAGAGCAGAGTCATCAGCATACAATAAAAGCTTGCAATTCACTGCACCAGGCATGTCATTTACATAAATGAGGAATAGGAGCAGCCCCAATATCGAGCATTGTGGCACCCCACATGTTATTTCCCATTTTGACCTAATCCCATACACTGCAGTTTGGCCAACAATATAGCATGGTCTACTGTGTCAAATGCTTTTTGTAAATCTGATGTAATCACAAAGATGAATAAGGCGGGTATCAGTAGAGTGGGCTGCTCTGAAACCAGACTGCAACTCATATAGTAGGTTGTGCTGAACCAAATATTTCTCAACCTGATCAAATACTACCCTCTCAAATACCTTAGATATGGCTGATAGAATTGATACAGGCCTACAGTTCCCTATATCTGACCTGCTGTTCTTCTTAAACAGGGGGACAACTCTGGCCATTTTCATTTCACTTGGGAATCTTCCCAGCCTTATTGACAAATTCACAATATGAACGATAATGCCACAGGTGACACTGGCGCTATCCCTCGAAAAACTGGCTGGAATAAGATCCAAGCCTGTCGCTTTGTTTGTACATAGTGAGGACAGACATTCCATTATCGTTTCCATAGAGACAGGACTCATCTCAGATGCATTAGAAACAACACCTTTATCTTGATCAAATTTGTGCAGAAAAAGTGGTCCAAAACTCCCAGAGCCACTAGGTAATTTAGCTACCAAACTATTGGCAATGGTTGTGAAAAATGTATTAAAATGACCAGCAATCTTCTGTTTGTCAAAACATATGGCATTATCTATATCCAGTCCAATATTACATGATTTTGTGTTGTGCTGCCCTGTTGAGCCCATATCTTTAAGCACATTCCATAGTTTTTTGGGCTGGTGTGCATTCTCCATAACAGCATCCACAGAATACTGGGACTTTGCTTTCTGTATTTTATAATTAGCTTGATTTCTACAATATACATATCTGTCAAAATCGTTACCCAGGTTTGACCTTTTGAACTTCCTCAGATAGTTATCTCTTTGTCTAATGAGTTGTAAGATCTCTGTTGTCATCCATGTAGCACATGTCTGTTTTATTCTAACCTCCTTCATTGGAGCAACTTCATCTAGAAACTTCCCTGTAACAAAAACCATGCCTTATCAACATCATTGCTTTCAAAAACATCTGACCAATCCTGTTCAGCAACCTCTCCTTTGTGCATTATCTAGTGCATCTTAACTTAATAGAGCAGTGATTTCCAGGAAGTTTCTGGGTTTTAAGAACTTTAAGGTGCAGAATATCACTTTATGGTCACTTAATCCTATGTCCAATAACAGGTCCAAAATAGACTGGCTATTAGCGCTCACTCTAGTTGGTTCAGAAATGAGTTGTTTCAATCCAAACACTCTACAAAAAATTGAAAATGATTTAACTGAATGATTTTTGCTAGGGGGTGACAACACATTTCTGTTAAAAGAATGATGCATTCCCTTTCCATCAATATATTACTTTCAGCACAAGCAGACTCTAAAAGTTCATAAAGGTCACTTTGATTTGGAGGTCTATAGCAGACACCAACGACAGGAACTTTCCATTAATAACTCATTAATAACCCTGTAAACCATAAAAAAAACAATATTTTTAGTGTCTCCATAAACCAACCCATGAATAAATCCCTTATAAACCCACGATACGCCTACCGAACCTTACTTTTTTAAAGCTATGTTATTTTTAATGACTAATTAATGTTTTTGTAATGAGAAATTAAGTACATTTCAGGGATAAGATTTCGTTTCGTAGTGAATGGCATCATGCTTTTTGAAACCGAGGAATGGTTTCTTGATTTAATTTGATTTTGTTCAAAGCAAATTGGGTATTTGTTTTCAAACATGACCTGTTCATTTCTTAGGGTTAGGGTTAGGGTTAGGGTTAAACAAGTCTATGAAGCGAGAAGACCTATTAGATGGCCAAAAGTTCAAAACTAACCACTGGGACACAAAACCTGTACAAGACAAAGTGGAAGAACAAGCTGTTAACTGAAACAGGAGCATTTAAACCACATGCTGTTGTATAGCTGTTATTTCTGTTGGATTTTTATTGCAAGTATGATTCTTGCATACTTCTGGTTGCTACATAAGACCGTCAAAAGTTCAAAAGTAAAGAACACAAAACATATTATTTTTACAAACTATTTTCTTTCGCAAACAAATGACTTGAACTCATCATTCAAGTCTTGATTTGAATGTTACCTAATAGAAGCTCCAGTGGAAAACGCACATAGGCTATGAAAAGCTGCAGAACAAAAGACTGAAACACAAAACCCATGCCAGACAACCTAGAGGGATATCGGATATCAAACACGTGAAGCTAAACCCGCTGCTGCATAGACATTATTTCTTGTCATTGGAGCTGACAGGTGCCAAAGTCACTTTAGTATGCATTTTGTTTTTCACTCATTAAATATAAATTATTTTTTAGCCTGAAAGCTGCCCTTTTCAAAATCAGGAAATACCATTAATGATACCACATAATCCCTTTTGTGTGTCCAGACTGCTCTATTTTCACGTCACATTCAATCTAGAGATTTATATTTATATTTTTTATAATGATATATTTATACATACTTATATTTATACGTATAGCACATATTACATATAGTAATCCATACTTAAATAAGCAATCAAGACTGTCAGTAACAACTGTAAGTAAATCCATGAATGTTACGCCATACTGTTTCCTTTACTTCTGGCTGCTTGTGTTTACATAACCCCACAACTATTTCTTATGTTTACATCCTATTTTTCTTTGTTGTATCCTATTACTTTTACTGCTGTGACAACCAAATTTCCCTACTGGGATTCATAAAGTCTCATCTTATCTTATGTTCGCTGAATATTTTGAAGGCTCAACCTGAAGTCATTTTTCTGCTGTCCCCGCTGGCATGAACCCACCAGACATCCACAGATAGCAGGAATGTAGGTGTGGCATGATGAGTGATGAGTTGAAACTGGATCCTCTGACTTTCTAACTACAGTACTTTTCCATGTGTCATTTTGATCACATATATCCTTAGGTAGTTCTATAGGGGACATCAACACATCACATCAGACAAAAGAGTCTTCTAAATTATATTATGTGTATTATATAATGTAACGTATGTATCCAAATCCTCATGCATACATGACCATGCCTCGGTCTGCTTTGTGGTTTTCTGCTGAGTCACAGTGACTGAAGAGCTGACTTCACCTTGTCGGTTTTCATTGGTTTAGCGTTTAGAGTCTTCCTGGGTTTCAAACTTGCAGAGCCTAGTTACTTTAATCTGCCATGGACTGAAGACTGCACCTGATTGGTCAAACGTACCACTCGTTGGGCTGTACTTGGTTTCTGTCTCTGGTTTTCCCACATATCTTTATTGGATTTTCAAAAAGATTTTATACATGACAACACAAAAAGACAAATCTAACAATTATGAATTGTCCATAAGTAATATATTAATATACTTGCAGTGTTAAGTTATCCAGCTAACCCTCCCCCCTCCACTTCAGACGTACAAACACACACACACACACACACACACAAACATCTAGACAGTAGAGACATGGAGCTGCTTGGTAGGATAAGTCTAATATAACAGATGTCAAAGAAATAGATATGAGAAAATGTGTTTTTGTGAGATAAATAAAGTTTAAGACTTTGTCTGTACAATGTCAATAAAAGGTTGCCAAGTCTTGAGAAATGTATCAGTAGAGCCATGAAGAGTGAGCCTAAGCTTTTCTATTTTAAGGTGTTGCATAACATTGTTAATCAACATATTGTATGTAGGGGGCTGTGGTTGCTTCCAATGTAAAGGAACAAATCTTCGCGAAAAGAGGGTTACAAACCTTATCACCATGGAGGCTGCTCCAGTGAATGGTCGGTAATTTCCAATTACCCTGGATAGAGCTGTAATTGGGTCTGTCAATAGTCCGAAATATAGATTTCCGGAAATTAGATAAATTAGGACACAACAATCTTGTAAAAAAAAGGCCACCAATGTTTTCATTTCACTCTCTCTCTCTCTCTCTCTCTCCCTGTCTCTGGCCTTCCGTCCCTCGACCCACCCTTAATTGCGGACAGTTAAGGTGTGACCAATCAGTGCTCCGTATTGGCGTATTGTGCACTGGCACTCAGTAATTGCACTGCAGTTGTTGCAGACTGGAGAAGAGCGGCTTTGAGTGGACTTTAACTCTATCCCTTCTATGTTGATGTCTGAAGTTCTGTGCATGCTTATAGTTATATAAATTATAGTTGTAACTAATAGTTGTAAGTAATAACTAAGTCTGACTGCTTTGCTATTTA
Organism: Centroberyx affinis; assembly: GCF_046629955.1. Classification (NCBI taxonomy): domain Eukaryota; kingdom Metazoa; phylum Chordata; class Actinopteri; order Beryciformes; family Berycidae; genus Centroberyx; species Centroberyx affinis. Next base: position 256,991 of record NW_027282074.1, on the reverse strand, counting down.
TGGGTTAGGGTTAGGTAAATCCTATGGCTTGAGTTCACTTTTCTCCGTGGCGTGAGGAATAGGCTATACTACTGTGTAGGCAATTCAAGTTGGTTAGAATGTTACATTCATTTCACTCTGTGACAAGTACCTCTTGCTTGGGTATAATGGGTATAATGTTGCAGTGTGTGTGTTCAGTTCAGTGTGATATTGACTGATGAGTAATTAGTTTGTAGTTATTCAGTCGTGGGTTGATATTTAGACTGTGGGTGATAGAACCTATGCATACGCGATCTGTAGACAGCCTGGCGCCAGTCGCGATTGAAGCATAAAGCATGTGGCTAGCTTTAAAGGTGCAGTTCACCAATTTTTCTCCCTAACAGTGAATAGTGGTAACTTTGCAGTTATAAGGGAAATGTACAGCTAATATTTAACCCTCTATATTCCATTCATGTTATGTTATGCATATGGTATCATATATTACATCTAATTTACGTTAATGATGCCTGTAATGTAAATATTACGGATAGAAATACTATTGCCCGTAATTGTGTAATTATATTGACATTTAATGTACAATTCTTGTCAATTTGCTTATATTTTCTGAACCACACACATAAACATTCAACTTCACCATCAACTGGTCTCTCAATAAATATTCTTAGACTCGAATTGACATCTGATTCAAGTTCTTACTGGACTCCCTGCAGCGGGGAGGAGAGACAGGAGAGAGACAACCCTCCCGGCACATCTCCATGACTATGTCCTCAGTGGCCTAGGCAACTGGAGATCGGCGTCATTACAAGCAGAATGCTTCACAAGCTTCGCATAAGGAGCAGCACACCTGAAGTTGAAACTGCTCTCAGCTTACTGAGAAACAGTGAAAACTGCATAATCACACATTACAGGTGCTGGAGAAGCTGAAATGAGTTGATACTGCTCTCAGCTTACAGAAGGCCGCAAGACAGGCTCCTGGTTTCACAGCTTCAATAGTGGTGCTTTGAAAAGACAAGCGGAGAAAATGTTCGATTAATGCAGAAATGTATTGTCTATTAAATAAGATCTAAATGGAGGGGAAAGGGGATTGGAACAATAGTAACATGATATAGTCTTTGTTCTTTGCTGCTTGGATGGTGTTGGCCTAGTCTGGCCGACTCGTAGGTGATGTGAGCAGGTGGTTTTGCTCTGCCACCCGGTGAGAGTCTGAATCAAATCTGAATCTCCCGCTGTGTGCGCACGTCACCCAGTTGAAGCGCTCGCTCGAGTTGAGTGCGTGACATCATTCACCTTTTCTGGGCTTGGTACTTTGGGATTCCCTCTTCACGCATGCTCTCCGTTAGCGCGCTGTTTCCAGCGTTGTCAGCTCATTTGGGCTGAGAAACAGTGAAAACTGCCTGTTGAAAAGGCTATCACACTCATGGACTTTTCTTACTCTTTTCTCCCTAAGTTGCAGCCACTCTCTCTCTCCCTGCTATATTAACCCTAGCTCTAATTGGGGCTCTCGACCAATGAGCATTTAGGATTGACGCATATGGACCTACTCATCAGTTGCGGCTTGCCTGGTGAACCAAAAGGACCCTTGTCCATATTAATGGACTATTACGACCATAATTTCTTTGTTGGACTGTTTTCCTTGAAGTTTGTATGCATGCCTTGACCAAGTAAGTCTTGAATGCTGTTTGTTATAGGAAGATGGTCGTGATAATGTTTAATTGGTGTGGAATTTGCAACACCGTTGATAATTGTGCCTGCTAACCTCGAATTGGTCAGGAGTGCTATTTAAATACAGAGTAGCTGAATTGCATGTATTCTTATCAATAGCAGTAGAACCTTGAGCTTGCCTTAACTTGGTTGTATTGTTTCACTCAAGGGAGTATATCTGTGGAGCATATACATCCCGACATTACAGAGGGTAATACAATGCTGAACACTACACGAGTCCATTCCAGTGGGTAAGAGTAGAAAAGGGGAGGTCTCCTTGGATCCTGACCTCTCCGCCCATCATCAGGTGCTGTCCAGGCCTCAATTGCATCTTCCTTACTCCACTCACCTGACCCATATGGTGCCCATTCTCCAGGGTGCCCTGAGAGGCACTATGCTCCCTCTACTAAGTGTCGCTGGACACCTGGAAAGTGCTATGGCTAGTTGCCTGATCACAGTCGGACGCCAGAGAAGCGCCCTGCATACACTCCTGAGTGTCAACACTCCCCTGGAAAGCACTATGACTACTCACCTGACCATTGTCGGACCACAGGGGCACAGTGCATACTCCCCTAATTATAGCCGTAGGTCTGAGAAGCTCTATGTTCGCTCCACAGAGATCCATCACCCCCCTGCCCGACAGCATGGCTACGCATCAGAGTATCGTTACTCTCCACCGAGACGTGGTTACTCCCCTCGACGCCATCACTCCAGGTCCCGCACTCAGAGTCCTGTAGGGGGCAGGAGCTGTTTTATCGGGGGCCCACCCCTACCATCCTGGACTTGACTCATCAAAACCCACGGGAGTTCTCAAGGCTACGGATCACCCTGGATAACATCCTCCCTGTGGGTACTACATAAAGATTTAAGTTCCAGATTCTGGTGGACCATCTCAAGCTAGAGGAGGCACTGCTGATAGCGGACTCCTATAGCAACTCCAGTTACCCATACATTGATACGATGGCTGCCCTTAATCAGCAGTTCGGACAGCCCCACCAGTTGGCTCTGCAGCGCATTGCAGAGTTGATGGACGGTCCCACCGTACTGAGTGGAGATGTTAAGGCGTGCAGGATGTTTTCTCTGTGTGCTCGTTAGTGAGTATGCTGGAGCAGCTGGGGAGGAAAGGTCAGGTAGTGCTGGAATGTGGGTCACATGTCTCGAGGCTGCTTGGAAAACTGCCCCATGATATGAGGTCTGGTTTCCGTCGATTTATCCATCCCCAGCACATCTCCATTCCTACTCTCAGTGACTTCTCAGACATGGCTTGAGTATGAGATACAGGTGCAGGTGGGTACCTCAAGATTCAGCTCAAGGAGGGAGGTAACCCACAAGGGCAAGAAGGAGTCAAAGCCTTTCAGCAAGACAACAACCATCCTAATGTGCATTGAGAACCCTGTACCCGATGTCCCTGTAGTGGCTTCAGCAGCCAAGGTCACAAGAAAGAAATACTGCCCATATTGTGACAGCAGTAAGTATTCCCTCAATAACTGTGCCAACTTCAAACAGTTATCCTCTGCACAGAAACAAAGTTAGATTAAGGAGAACAATAGGTGCTGGCTGCAGGCGGACACACCGGGCTGTAGAGTGTGATCTGAAGATGTGCTGTAAGACTTGCAACAGTCGCCACCTGCTCGTCCTCCACGAGATCAACGAGAGGACCAGCAACAAACCAGAGAAGGGCCCAGAGCAGGCAGCACCCACTAATACCCGTCTCCTGAGTACAGCAGAGGAGGTGCTGTATATAGATAAACCCCCAGGAGGGCGCAAAGGGTTGTTGAAGGTCAGCAAGGTTCTGTTGTGGAATGGAGACAAAACTCTAGAATTCTATGCTGTCCTGGATGATGGATCGGAGCGCACCTTACTCCTCCATGCAGCTGCTCAGCAGTCAGGCCTTGAGGGTCAACCAGAAGACCTACCCTAATATAGTCCTAAACTAACAGACATATAACCAAGACCTGCAGGTTACTCTAAACTTAACCAAGTTGGTTTATCTGGCCTAAGCCTAACCCTCAACCAATTTGGTTTATTTCACCTAACCTTAAACAGTCAGTAGTATCCATAACTTCCTGTCATATTTATTTAATCATATCCACTATCTAGCCATATCCATATTCTTTCTCCAAATAGCACTTATCTTATGCCGCTTTTCCACCACATGGTACCGGCTCATCTCGACTCCACTCTACTCGCCTTTTTTGGTTTGGTACCAGGGTTACCTGGTACCTGGTACCTGGTACTTTTTTTGGTAGCACCTCCGTCGAGGTTCCAAGCGAGCTGAGGTGATACCAAAAGGTGATGTGAAAACACTGCAGACTACTGATTAGTCAGAGAGAATCGTCATTATTGCGTGATACGGGACATATATGCTAACCTTAGCTACCAGGTTAGCGGTTAGCTTACCCTCTTGAGTCGCCTTTGAGCAACCAGAGAGCAGTCTTTTGTCTTGCTGCCTTCAGCCTCTTCTGAAATAAAATCTGTCTCCTTGCTGTGACTAACAGCCACATACCGAGAATCAAGAACACCATCCCTTCCATATCCTCCATTGTTGCTGTGTGTGTCGCGTTGAAGATGACGTCACGGCAGTTTCATGCAGCGTCGCGGCATCGCTATGACGACCAGTTGTGGGGGCAGGGGGCACATTGAGGGGGTACTATCTGCAGTGGAAAACCAAGTGGTACTACCAAAAGCGAGTAGAGTCGAGTCGAGTCGAGGTGAGTTGAGCCGGTACCATGCGGTGGAAAAGTGGCATTAGGTCTATATCCTCTGGCCTATAGCCATACAATTGACCTTTGACCCATGGAACAGTATAATGCTCTTAATGAATTCAATGTTGATAAAATGTATAATCGACAAATTATCTATTGGTGTGTGTGTTTCTTTCTTGGACCCTCCTTTCTCCCAGTCGCTCTGTATTTGTGTATTGAATTGCTTAATTAACATATAGTTCAGCTAATAATTTACACCGCTCCCTGTTTCTAGAGTGGCGTCTGATTTCTCAGGTCAAATCGAGTGCTTTATTTAACGTTTTCATTTTAATTCAACGTTTTCACTCGATTCGTGATGACCTGTTGGTTGATCCCAAGGGGCTTTCTCCTGTGTCTGGTTCTATTACATTCACTTTCTTGGTCTGCCTCTGTGCCTCCATGAATATAGGTTGTCTTTAATTACTATACTGATCATAACCCGATGATTATGATTATTACTATTAGACATTGATATACTATAATACACATATATATGTATATATACAGTATATAAAGTTGGGTACATATATATGTGCTTAGTTCTGTGTATATTTATATACATCATATTTCACCCATGTTGTTTGTTTTGTTTAAACAAAGCCATAATTGATGGTATGGCAGTTTAGAGGGAAGCTCCTGTAGGAATTGATCCTCCTGTCATAGATGTGCATTGTATGGGGGGGGGGGGGGCACTGCCAAATTTGTGTTCTCAGTACTGCTTTTTATGTCAGGGTTGCCTTTTTTCTGTATTAGCCATGGAGTCAAAACATGGTAACCCCATGGTTTCTGAGGTTCTTGCACAACCTTCACACAGTACTTTAGTCAAGTCAAGTTTATTTGTATAGCAGAATTCGTACACAGGGCAACTCAAAGTGCTTTACATGATTAAAAGACCTAGATAAAAACAGAGATGAATAAGATAAAAGTAAAGAAATAAAAGTAAGAGAATTAAAAGTAAAAGTTTCTGAACACTGAAAGTTAGATTAAGGGCAACATTATAAAATCAGTAAGAGTGTTACAGTATAAAAATCAAAGTTCTGTCTATACAAATAAATAGGACTAGGACTCTGTATTAGCTCCACCAATGGGAGCCATGTCAGGGTGTCAGGAATTAGAATGCTGAAGGAGCATAAATAGCCCCGCTGGACGTGTTCAGCTTCACACCTGAGCAGGTGAAGCAGGTGAGAGGCACAGGGGGGAGAGCAGAGAAAGGGAGGGATGAGAGTCAGAGAAAGGGAGGAGTGTCAGAGAAAGGGAGGGATGAGAGTCAGAGAAAGGGAGGGATGAGAGTCAGAGAAAGGGAGGGATGAGTCAGAGAAAGGGAGGGATGAGAGTCAGAGAAAGGGAGGGATGAGAGTCAGAGAAAGGGAGCAGTGTCAGAGAAGGGGAGGGATGAGAGTCAGAGAAAGGGAGGGATGAGAGTCAGAGAAAGGGAGCAGTGTCAGAGAAAGGGAGGGATGAGAGTCAGAGAAAGGGAGTGTCAGAGAAAGGGAGGGATGAGAGTCAGAGAAAGGGAGGGATGAGTCAGAGAAAGGGAGGGATGAGAGTCAGAGAAAGGGAGGGATGAGTCAGAGAAAGGGAGGGATGAGAGTCAGAGAAAGGGAGGGATGAGAGTCAGAGAAAGGGAGGAGTGTCAGAGAAAGGGAGGGATGAGAGTCAGAGAAAGGGAGGGAGGAGAGTCAGAGAAAGGGAGGAGTGTCAGAGAAAGGGAGGGATGAGAGTCAGAGAAAGGAAGGGAGGAGTAAGAGAAAGGGAGGGAGGAGAGTCAGAGAAAGGGAGGGAGGAGAGTCAGAGAAAGGGAGGAGTGTCAGAGAAAGGGAGGGATGAGAGTCAGAGAAAGGGAGGGATGAGAGTCAGAGAAAGGGAGGGATGAGAGTCAGAGAAAGGGAGGGATGAGAGTCAGAGAACGGGAGGGATGAGAGTCAGAGAAAGGGAGGAGTGTCAGAGAAAGGGAGGGATGAGAGTCAGAGAAAGGGAGGGATGAGAGTCAGAGAACGGGAGGGATGAGAGTCAGAGAAAGGGAGGAGTGTCAGAGAAAGGGAGGGATGAGAGTCAGAGAACGGGAGGGATGAGAGTCAGAGAAAGGGAGGAGTGTCAGAGAAAGGGAGGGATGAGAGTCAGAGAAAGGGAGGGAGGAGAGTCAGAGGAAGGGAGGAGTGTCAGGGAAAGGGAGGGAGGAGTGAGAGAAAGGGAGGGACCCTTAGAAACAGTCGAAGTAAATTGAAACAAATGAAACCGTTGAGTCATAAATCTAAAAACAGAGATTAAATAAAGATATTGTTAAAGATATTAATAAATAAAGATATTAGATATATTAGGCTCACTGCCATAAGTATGCTCTACTTAGATTTGCATGCATCCAACACCTGCACTACACACTGATCTACTGACTGTCACTCCTCATAAGGTTTAGCCTTGTTTCTTTGGGATTATTTAAAATAAATACATTGATTAACTGGCTCTACGGCTGTCTAGTCTCCCTCATTTGTTGTGACTTGAACGAGTGGTCATAACAGTTTGCATCAACAGCAATGGAAAACACGAAGAGGCAATGGAAATTAGATTAGACATTTTTATTTATTCTTATGTTTTAAATGCCGGCCACATTGATTTTGTCCCAATTCCAAATCCCCATCCCTGCTGCAAGCGACGTTGCCCATCTGTATCGTCTCAGAATGTGTCACGGCCCTTCCAGCAGTGAGACAGGCAAAGGAAGCTACTGTGCATTACTGTGAGATGAGTCCTAAAACTGTCAGCAGGACAAGAAGCTCACTGAGATGTGTCCTAAAGTGGAATGACTATGTGTACATGCAGATTGGATTATCATCCCAATCTGACTACAAATTCTAAATTTTCAGTTCCTTTAGTATGAGGTCTTCATGTGAGTTCAGAACATGAAACTTTGTACACTGTAGTAAATTACTCCTATTTATCTTATTATTGGGCTGCATACATAGTCAGGGATGTGGAGAACCAATGTGACAACAGCAGTCAGTATATACAGACTGTACACTGCATGTAGACTTTATGTGGGATCTGGAGCTCGTAGCCATATTACTGAAAATGTATGTCATGACAGGCCTTTGAACAGCATTTACAACACAACACTAGACCTATCCAGAACTCTCCATTGAAACCAATACAAATTCCTTTAGACAAGATGGCAAGGTGGTGAGCGGTGACATTTGATGGATGAGAGCTTCTTTGGATCATCTCAATGAAAGATCACTTGTATTCTGTCATATCTATCCATCTGTATTTTAGGTCAGTGATTCTCAACCTCTTTCATATCAAGGACACCAAATGTAGTCCACATTAGGGCCACAGACCCCCATTTGATGATTTTGTCTCTCGGACCCAAATATGAGAATATTTGTATTGTTAGATATGATTTTGTCCAGAATTCCATGACAATCTGTATTGCAGGTAGAGAGATAACAGTGAAACTCTGACCAAAAGAGTAATTCTTCTACATTCTCTAATTGTGTTAACTTCTTGTAAATATAATAAATAATGCAAAAGGTTAACAATTCATCAATTTGCTGGGGACCCCCTGGAGCCTCCTCAAGGACCCCTGGTGGTCCCCGGACCCCACGTTGAGAACCACTGTTTTGGGTGATGCTCTTATTCAGAGTGATTTACAATGACAAACCACTACACCAAACCAACAGCCTAGTCACTGTCATGGTCACTTTTCTTTAATGTTTAAAGGTGCTCCGTGTATCATTTTCACCATCAGTAAGTCATTGTCAAATTAATAAATGATGATATCTTGGTATAATTACAGTAAACAAGGTAGGCAATGGTGGAGACAATAGGTAGCCTCTATCTCACACCAGTGGTGTTATCAGTGCTAGTGTTTCTCCAACTCAAGACTGCATTTCCCATAAGCCCTCCCCACCCCCCCCCTCCTCCCTGAAGAGGACAAAACATGTAGGGAGTGATTTTTCCATTGCACTATTTATGTAAAAATGATACACATAGCACCTTTAAGTATGGTTTTCCAAATGTACAGTTGTCACCCTGCAGGGAAAAAACTTACTGAATGACTGATTTTGCAGTGGTTTCAAGAATAGTTTTGATAAATGACGCCCACTGTGTGTACTGTTAGTGTTAAGAGGGACATAATGACTAGAAAGCTACCGAGTACACTCACTGCACAGTGCCTACCCATACACACGAACACACCAACGCCTGCAGCGGATGAATATGCACACTTACATTTATACACACACGCATACGTACATGCAAAATACACGCGCACGTACGAAAAAAATCTGAATGTGTAAACTGTATAATGTAATATAGACCGTCGTGACACGGTGTGTGAGACGGCTGAGGTGTGTTGGGTGTAGCTGTATGAACCTGAGATCATCTTCTCATTTAAATCCCCAATCCGGAATTTCTTTTATCTATGCATTTTATATTCAGAGAGATTCTCGAAGGGACGTAGATGGAACATTAGCACTTTGTATCTTTCACAGTTTTCCCTCAATTTCTGTCATATACTGCAAAACATAAAGCAAGCAGTAGGGTAACTATGTTTCCATACAGGTAGAATTAACTCTGAATTAGCGGTAGGCCATATGTATGGGGCACCGATTGTAAAGTGGCGCACGCTGAAATTAACAGCAAGATTTCACCACATTTAGCTCCAAACAACATTTAAAAAAGTGGTGTGAATTTTTTAAAGTCACTATTTACCAGATTTACAGCAATATTTGTGAACTTTGTCATATTTACTTTTCTTGTAAAAAATATATTAAATATAATGTCAATGTTAAATCTAAATATTAAATGTTAAACCTAAATGTTTGATCTAAGTGTTAAATGTTAAACCCAAATGTTAAATGTTAAATCTAAATGTTAAACCTAAATGTTAAATGTTAAACCTAAATGTTAATATGTTAAATGTTAAATCTAAATGTTAAATGTTAAATGTAAATGTTAAACCTAAATGTTTAATCTAAATCTAAATGTTAAACCCAAATGTTAAATGTTAAATCTAAATATTAAATGTTAAATGTTAAACCTAAATGTTAAATCTAAATGTTAAATCTAAATATTAAATGTTAAATGTTAAACCTAAATGTTAAATCTAAATGTTAATTCTAAATGTTAAATGTTAAACCTAAATGTTTAATCTAAATCTAAATGTTAAATGTTAAACCCAAATGTTAAATGTTAAATCTAAATGTTAAATGTTAAACCCAAATGTTAAATGTTAAATCTAAATGTTAAATGTTAAACCCAAATGTTAAATGTTAAACCTAAACGTTAAAGGTTTAGGTTTAACATTTAACATTTAGGTTTAACACTTTACAATCGGCGCCCCATACATATGCACATCCCGCTAATCAGGTGCTTGGCTGAAGTGCATATCAGAGAGAGAGAGACAAAAATCCCAGGAGAGCAGGGGATGGTGAGGGAAACTTTCTGGATACACATAATTATTACACAAATTACTTTGGATTTCTATATAGCATGTTCTGTCTTCTAGGGTTTGACTGAATCCCTATAGTCTCATATCTTTTTATTGGGTTCATTGCGATTTACTGACTGTTGTGTATATAGTCTGACATCTATATGTATACTTTTCTATATGTCTATAAGTATTTGTTCATCTACATGCATCTTCACATTCACAGATGTACTGTAAATATCTAATTTTCCTATGTGATAACCAGTTCCCCCCCTCCCCTTTCCCTGTTTCTGTATCAAGATCTGATAATTAGGTTTCCCACCTTGGAGTACGAGGAGGATCCGGGGATCGGGTGTTTCCTAGCAGGTTATATATACTGTAAATAGGTGTGTGCGCTAGGTCTGTTTGACCTGACGAAGATCCACTGGGATTGAAACATTTGTCTTTTTTTTTTAACAATAAAGGTGTGTATGGAGCAATAGAGTGTGCAGGCTTTTTTCTCTCTCTCTGATCAATGCACGTAAACATGATAACTGGGTTAGAATCATCTGGTTAAGCTCATACTCTGATTATGAGAAGCCTGGTTAAGATTACTTTAATATGGCTTACTGCCATATGGAAACATGGAAACATATTACTGCTTTCACTTTTGGTTTTCACTGTCTGTCTCAGACTCACACAGCATTATGGGTATGTGTCGATGTCAACAAAAACATGGCGGTCAGCAGTACTTACTGTTGCTATTACCATTGGGATCATTTCTGTCTGCTGTATTAGAAGTAAACTGCTATAGGGAGCCGAAGCAGAATTCAACTGAATTCACTGGTTTACTAGCAACTAGGTGAAAGTGATTTTCCATAGGCATAAACACAGCAATAGATTGTGCTGAAAAGCATCTTTGGGCACCCACAGATACATATGAAATTATGAGATGTACAAAGTTTTGTAATGTTTTAGGGAAAAGGCTTAGGTACAAGAGTGTGTCCTTATAGTGCAGATATGGAACTACATTTCCCATGATATGGCCCCTCTTTGGCGTAAGGAGCATACCGAAATTATTGCGCCTTTTTCTGGTGCGTGACAGTGTACACTAGCCAAAGACCAGAGCTATGGCTAAAATTTCCACGGTGCAAAATTAGCTACTGAGTTCATGAGCAAGTTTTTTTTTTTACTATTGCCAAAGAAGGAGTTCTGATGAGCGACTGCATGGAAAGTTCCCCACTATGTATTTGGAACTGGGAAGTTGTCGTGTGGAATGGATGCTGGTTAGTGTAGTGTGGTAAATGTACATACGTTTAATCATAACTTCTAACCATTGAATTTCAGTGAAGTCAGACCGAGTTAGAAATGTTATTTTGGTCTGTACCATATTTCAGTTCTCAGTTTGCGTGTATCAAGTAATCTGCAATGTAGTGGAATAGACAGTGAGTGAACCATGATGATGCTGACTTCGGCTCCCTACTGCTCAGTCAAAGAGGGAGTGGTAATATTATGTTAACTGGTTTATTCATGGCAACAGAGACAGAGGTCCAGATTCACTAAGATTGCGTTAGGGCAATTTGTGCATTTGTTTTGCACCTCAGTTGCTTGAACTAGGAGTGCTGAGTTTTTGTCTTAATTACCGAGAAATGTATGCAAATCAATTGTGGCACAAACAGCAAATAGCCCCGGCCTTCATCACCAATTGCAACCACAAATAGCTTCAATTGTAAGACTAATCCACCAAGGCTGGCACCCTGGCTTTTTATAATTGGAGCATTCTCTGATCTGATCTCAGAGATTCTAGGATGACAACCCTCTCTCATTTGCTTCCTGACTTGCAGGTGACGATGGCAGTCTTTCTGATTGGACAAACTCTTTGTCAAAGAGGCTGATAGGAGCAGAATTAATCAAAATGAAAAACAGCACACTCATAGCTCTGATGCAACCACAATTTTGGACAATAAAGTCTTTATGCCGCAATAACTATTTGGCGGGTTGGTATTGTGAAGTGTTAGAGAACTGAGCACAGTCTTGATTTGAATGGCCTTTAGTGCACAAAGCTGTGCAAACCCTAAGTGAATCTGGGCTTCAATCACAGGGTAACACATAAACTGAATAAGACCTTAACCAGAGTATGGACAATACCCATGTTACTCTGGCATGGAAGCATAACCAGTGTGCAACAGAGATGCCATACTGCATTTATGGATTGGGGCTTTAGGGAACACATGCAGGATTATCTCATTAATGTACCACCTGTAAAATTAGTAACCAGGACGGATTCCAGTGCCGGAGAAAACAAAGAGTATCGCTATGACAAGGACCTGTTTCTTGTTCTCATCTGGGTCAACTCAGGGTTTGGAGTCGGCTGGCCTGCAAAATATGAATTTCCAGTACAACGGCAAATGATAATGCAAATGATGTGCAGACGGGAAGCAGCTGACAGGGTCTGCAGGACCTGATACACTTAGTGAAAATCCTATATCTAGCATCTGTAACGAGAAAAGCAGGGCGGTGGAGAGGAAACAACATCAAATCCCCACACGGTTCACATATAGATCACATTAAAAGTTTTGTTTTAACAAGGGAGATTCCACTCCTTTCCCCTGAATAAATCATCAAAATAAAAAAAATCAGCTCGACTGCAGGTACCTCCCATGAAAAAAACAGCAGAACTTCCATTCAAATTCTATTCACATTTACATGTTAGTTAACAATTAATAGCGACGTTGTATTTGTCCATCTGAAATACAGTCTGAGTCTTTGCTGCATCCAAGTGGACACACAATGTATTAAAACAACACTTTCTCAGTTGCCCACAGACACTGACTTGAGGTCAGTGTTGTAAATTACCCACTTAGAGTGAATGTTTGTAAAGGGGTCAGGCAAGCTGATTCCAGGTCTGCTCTCAAAGACAACGTCACAAAACAACACATTAATATCAACATATTTCTGAGAGTCATATGTCCTAGTCATATGTCCATCGCCGTGCCGAGCTGTGATTGGATGTTGGGATGGCGTGATTAAGTTCTCTCAGTGTTTCTGATTGGCTGTCAGGTTCTCTTCATTTAGGTACTAAGAATCAACAAAAGTGAATGAAAGGAAGAAGCGAGCCAGTTCCGAGTTTTGACACGTTTGATTTTCAGTATTTTCCTTTTGCTCTAGTCTACGAGATAAAAGACGGTGAATCAGGGTCCTCTTCTCTTTCTGTTGACACTTTTCTTTCCATCTCAGTTTTTCTTTTCTTTTCTTTCCATCCTCAGTCAGTTTTCATAGTCGAGTGCAGTGTTTTCTTTATTCAGCTCCTCTTCTAAAACTTTCTCTCATTTTATCCCATTTTCTTTCCTTATATTACCCATCTTCCTATCTACCTCTTTCTCTTCCTCTCTGTTCTCTTTCGCTTCCTCTCACTTCATTCCTCCCTCTATTTCTCTCTCTCTCTCTCTCTCTCTCTCTCTCTCTCTCAGGTCAGAGGTTAGGCTGCAGCCCCATCCCCTCTTCTTGTGGTCCTCAGGTCTTTATAGATGAGAGGAGGTGGAGAAACACAGTTTCAGGGTGTACGGGTTGGACCCGTCTGAAAAAAATCACACACACACAAACACACACACACATACACACATTAAGAGTGTATTATGGCCAAACTCCACAGGTGAAAATTTTGAGATATTATAATATTTTTCTTGTACTTGCTTGCTACGTTAGTTCTATAAAATATACAAAATTTATCATCAAAGACAACGATAACTATTCAATTAGAATGATTCATCACAAAATGCATTGAACATCACAGATTGGTGATATCTAACAGTATAAAAGTTTTCCTTTAATAACAAAGTGTAAATGCATTGTGTCTCCAATCGTACATGGAAACTCTGGTTTAATATTTAATAAAAATATTATGAGAGGAAGTGATGTACGTGACAATCTGCGTTTTGGCAAGAGAAAGAGACAGAGGTGTGACCAAGTCAACTTTGCTCTCAAGTCTTGAGGCACAAGTCTCAAGTCAAGTCCCAAGTCTAAATGTAGATTACCAAGTCAAGTCCAAGTCAAGTCCATGTCATTAATGTCAAGTCTCAAGTCTAAATGTAGAACAGCAAGTCAAGTCAGAACAAATCAAGAGTCCAGTATCAATTTAATATGTTAAAGAAAACTAAATATCTAGGACTTTTCAATGCAATATGGTTTTAATAGGATAAAAACTTGGTAAGAGCATCATGAGTTTGATTTCTATAATCAGTTTCAACTTCAATAAATTCAATCATTCCATACAAAAGAAAACAGAATTTAAATTCAGTCGTCTGCTGAACAAATCTCATCACTTTCAATCTAAGTCATTTACACAAACACAAGATCTCAAGTCAAGACTTTAGAAACCTTTTCTTTTCGTTAAAACCTTTTCAAGTCATCAAAGTCAAGACCAGTCCAGTATCAATTTAATATCTGAAAGAAAACGAAATATGTAGGACTTTTCAATGCAATATGTCTCGTCTTCTCTTCATGCATCAAGTCAAGTCTCAAGCAATTCCAACTGTGACTTGAGTCTGACTCGAGTCCAAGTCATGTGACTCGACTCTCCACCTCTGGAAAGAGAAGGCAGGTCTAGACACTTCAGATCTGCCTGGAGGAAAGGAGACTTATTTCAGACAGACTTACTGGGTATCCTGATCTGGTAGTGGTTGAGAACGGTGAGGACCTCCACAGCCTGAGTCTTACTGTCAAACTCTAACAAGCCGGAGATGGTCTTAGAAGAGGCTGGGAGAGAGGGATGTAGGATGTTAGAGAAAAACAGAGGAGAGAGGGCTAAAAGAAGAGGAAAGAAAGGGGAAGGGAGGGAGTGGTATAGAGCAGTGATTCTCAACCTTTTTCATATCAAGGACCCCAAATTTAGTTCACATTAGCGCCACGGACCCCCATTTGATTAGATTCTGTCTCTCAGACCCAAATATGAGAATATTTGTATTATTAGATATGATTTTGTCCAGAATTCAATGACTATCTGTATTGTAGGTAGAGAGATAACAGTGAAGCTATGATCAAAACAGTCATTCTGCATTCTCTGATTGTGTTAACTTCTTGTAAATGAAATAAAGGTGAAGTTTAACAATTCACCAATTTGCTGGGGACCCCCTGGAACCCCCTCAAGGACCCCTGGTGGTCCCCGGACCCCACGTTGAGAGTATAGAGTATACGAGTAGGTCGCATTATATCACTTTCAAATTCATCAGTTCATACAGTGAAGTGAAAAATCCCTAACCCGACCCTTACAACCTGTAATACATATCATCATATATCATATAAATCGGGATGAATGAGTCAAATGAGTCGTATGTTCAACTTACGCTTGGCATCAAACATCTTGAACTTGACGAAGCCGGGCACGTCATGCTCCGTGCACAGCTGCCAAAGACACACACACACACACATAGCACATAATTAAATGATTAAAGGTGCACTGGGTGAGATTTTTATGGAAAACTCCGGCCGTCTTATCAGCCTTAATCAGGAAGTGGGGCTGCAACGGAGAAGAGCGTATTTGATTTTGACATGAATAGATGCTGGATGGAAATATAGAAAAATGAAGGTTGACACGTCCCTAGTCGTCCACAGCTGCTACCTGCATTGTTTTGTGAAATCAGGGCCTAAATATATTTCTGATATCAGTTCAAGACATTTTCCAAACTTATTATAAACATATTTGTGGGCCTTTAGGGTTAGGGTTTGTTGAATTTGGCCGCCTTCTGCACAACGCAGTCAAATGCTTGCTGGGCCCTAAACTGAGACGCTGTAGATTCACCGAAATTAAATTGTGGTTAAACGTTAAAGGAACAGTTCACCCAAAAATGAAAATTCGGTCATCGTCTACTCACCCTCATGCCAGTTGAAACACAGGTGAAGTTTGTCCATATAACACACAGGGAGGTTGCCAGCCACCTTCAGAGTTCCAAAAAGACCTACAGTATATTTACACCTATGTTTACATAATTTAGTGCAAATCTTAACAACAGCTGATTGATATGGTGTATAAGTCTTTCTATTCACAGTGTGATTGTTTGGCTGTTTTTGTTGGAACTCTAAAGAACAGGTCCCCATTGACTTCAGTTGTTTTGGAGAAGGCTGCTACCAAGTTGTGCTGCAACCTCCCTGTGTGTTATATGGACTAACATATTTCACCTGTGTTTCATTTGGCATGAGGGTGAGTAGATGATGACAGAATTTTCATTTTTGGGTGAACTATTCCTTTAAAAGTGTCTCGGCAAGTGAGCGCTCTGTCCAGAGAAAGCTGGACTCACCAGTGCTGGCTGAACCTCTTCACTACCTCCACCCCCACCATACACTAAGAAGAAGAGTTTACTGATGTCATCTTACAGTCAGTCTTACAGTCTTGGCCTAGAACCCAGTGGGGTTGGAGGGGTTGACATGAAATCTACGCTTCTGCTTCAAAGTAATGAGATGATGATTCGTCGATGGTAAAATTACACACATAGCACTTTTGAACTTATTTTAAAATAAAACCTGAAAGGAAAATTAGCAGAAGGAGCGTACCCCAAACCCCATACTGGTCGCTCTAACAATCGCTAAGAAGACAATCCTCCTAAACTGGAAAGACAGAAATAACCTCTCAACATCCCAGTGGCACCTTCTACTATCTGACTATATCACAACAGAAAGACAAATAGCATTAAAAAATAATCAAATAGACTCATTTCACATATGCTGGACCCCATTTATCAATATCACTATACCCATGTAACACAAACCAATATACATACATACACAAACAGACACATCCTCACCCTGATAACAACCTCCCCCTACTGCCGGTGACACCAGTGCCCCCCCCCCACCACCTACACAAACCTGAACTGTGGATTAGACCCTCAAGCCCTGCCAGGACCCCCCCATACTACAATAGCGGACACTTCTAAATATCATTTACAAACCATTTATGTATTCATTTATTTATTTACTTTTAATTCTCCCCTTGTTATTACCTATTTATTATTCATTCTTCGATATATGTATTATTATTATTACTATTATTACTATTATTATTATTTTATTTCATTATTTTTTTTTCTTTTCCCCACTCTCCCATACACACACAATCATACACATAAACATGTGTTCTAACATAGATCTTCCCTAAAACACTACTTTTAAAACTGCAGTAACTGCATGATGTCACTACTATCATAATTGATATGTCTATTTCATCTCTGTTTGTTTTGTTTTATTTTGTCTTATTTTGTTTTATATGTGTACCATGTCAAGTGTTGTATGTCACCCTGTTGTTGTTTATACATTGTCTGCCCTTGTTATCCCTGTTTCAATCATTGGTGTATCTGTAAAGTCACTACTGTTTTGTTTTTGCACCAATAAAAAAAAAAAAAAAAAAAAAAAAAAAGAAGGAGCGTACCCTCAGTAAATGGTCCTGTGAGATGCATGGTGGTACGTTGTAGTAGTGCAGCACCGCAGACGGAGGCTGGATGATGTTCTTGGAGGCCTGTCCGGCGCTGCTGAACCGGTTGTTCCTAGTCATGGCGAAGTCCTTATAGCTGCTGCTGCCGTCCTCTAACTCAAACACCTGGCTGGGGATCACTGCATGCTGCTTAGACACACTGGAGGCAGAACACGACACACCATGTATCATTCAACTGAATTCAAATGCTGTTCAAAACCTCAAAGTCCCAAATAAGGGAAAT
Organism: Centroberyx affinis; assembly: GCF_046629955.1. Classification (NCBI taxonomy): domain Eukaryota; kingdom Metazoa; phylum Chordata; class Actinopteri; order Beryciformes; family Berycidae; genus Centroberyx; species Centroberyx affinis. Next base: position 239,460 of record NW_027282074.1, on the reverse strand, counting down.
TTGGTTTGCAGGAAGGAACGAAATTGGCATAAACACGTTAAAAATACATTACAAATCACCACAATGTACTAAATGGACAAACATCAGTTAATACACTGGTTCCCAACCTGGGGGTCCCGACCCCCACTAGGGGTTGCCAAAGCTTCACGGGGGGTCGCAAGGCCTTCTTGGTTTTAAGGGGTGTAAATACATATACAGTATATCTCATAAATTTCTGTGAAGAAAAGAACTAAATGTAGTTGTTATTTTTAAAGTTTAGATGTTTTTTTAAGATATAAACGAGGATAAGGGGGAGCGGTGAAGACATGAACACAAACGATATTCACTCTCTGCTAAACAGCCTCGTCCTGCATTAGAAAAGTACACAGTTAAAACAACCAAAGAGCCAATAGAACAACAGCCGAGCGTCAGGGAGAAGAAAACACTGAATTTGTCCGAAATAAGAACAATAAGTATGTATGATAGTTAGTAAATAAATAATACAGAGAATTGTATAAAACGTTCCTAAAAATATCAGGAAAACTAATCTCTGATGCAATATTCACATAATCTGCTCAATATTCATCCAAATTGCTTGTTTTACACAAACTTCCTGCAGTTATTGCGTTCACTATTTGGGTTAATTGTACAGTTATCAGTTGTTCTGTGCTGTTATTGTTATGCATTGAATATAATATGAAATATCCATAAAATATGTCACTATGTCAGGGGTCGTCTGTTTACTCAGTGATAGAATAGGGGTCCCTTAAAGAAAGGTCGGGAAGCACTGAGTTAATACGACTATAACCCACCAGTCCATAGCTCAGTATAGCGCAATAACAATTCACAATCAGCACAAAACACAAAGTTTTTATACAGCCATAATATGCAACATCATTCCATGTGCAAATTATGCAGTATAACTGCAGTAGAGATCAATGGCTCTTCAATGGTTCTTTTACTGTTGAGATTTGGAGCTCTACAGCGCCACCCAGAGGACATCAGCGCACACTACCCTCCGTGGGGTAACCAGGCCTCTCATGGATACCAGTTAGCCATGCCTGATTTGAGATCAGCCAGAGTCTGTGGTAGTCCAGGGTAGTCGCGCTGTTCTAGTTGCAGCTAGTGTGCGCCAGAAGAGACTGAAAGTCTGCAAATTTCAGTTGTTAAATGCGCGCTGCTCCATCTTTTCATTGTCGCTTATGATTGGAAACATCTCTGAATGTGTCCCCGCCTTAACTGGAACCAGTAACCTTCATCAAGCTCCTCAGTCTGGTTTTATTGATTCGGCTTAAGCTGTCAAACCAATAAATTCAGTAAAATTCTGATAAAACAAGGTCATCATTTTACCCAGCACATTAAAATAGAGACAAACAAACACTGCTGTACCATCTTACAGACTGCATCTGAATTAGACTCAAAGCATAGTTTGTTATCAATTCCCAGATATTTATAGTTGTCCACCAATTCCTTTCCTTTTATTACATTGGGTTTAGGAACAGGTTAGGAGCTGGTTCTGACTGGTCAAGTATTACAGTGGTTTGAAAACACAGGAGGGATGGAATCCATTTTGCAATTTATTGAAGAAGATTATTCCACATTAAATCACTGCAGATGGCTTTAAGATGTTGCTGTTGTAGTAATTGTTCAATTCAGAGTCCACCTTGGCATCGGTACTCCCCTCTCCTGGTTTAGATCATACCTTTCTGACAGACACCAGTACATAAACATCACCATTTATCTAAGTGGACATAAATAAATGATTCAAATGTGTGTGTGTGTGTATTCATGTACTCCTCACCAGACATTGAGTCTCTTGCCAAACACCTTGATGCTGTTGAGGTGTGTGATGGCTCGGTCCACAGCGTACTCATCTCCCATCTCAACCAATGCTGTACCGGGAACACTCTTCATAAACTTCACCTAGGACAACACACACACAAAGTCAATAGCTATAACAAACTCCATACTTCAATCTTGTGTTAAGTGTTAAGTAACACTTCAACAATAGTTATTGTTATACATTCTCAACAATTACGCTAATTTCTACTGACTTCAATTATAGTGAAATTATACTACTCCACATTTGGGTGCAACCCCCTGTAGGACCCCTGGAACCCCAGGATCCCCACTTTGAGAACTACTCACACACTCACACACACATACACACACCTTTTCAATGTTGCCATAGAGGCAGAAGAGGTTGAAGATGCGGGTGCAGTTCATCTTGGACGGGTGGAGGCCGCTCACCATGGCGACAGAGCTGGGGGCATGACCGGAGTAGGAGGAGGATGACTGGGGCAGAGGGTAGGACACCATGTCTGGGACGTCCAGTGAGCTGAGTTTGTACCTGCTGTTGCCGGGCAGAGGCAGCAGGGGGCAGGGGGGACCTGGGGAGAAACAGACAGGACGAGTTGAGACGCTCAGATTAGATTTTTGTATGTTTGTATATGCCCCCAAGTGCAGGATGAGTCATCAAGAGAAATGTACAGTTCTGTTAATTTTGATATAAAATTTATAGAAATCAACATTTTTTGTAATTTCTTTGGCCTGTATTGGTGCATAGGTGTATATTCAAGCACCATTGGCAAAAAGTAAAAAAAAAAAGTTATTTTTCATTTCATGGGGTCTTTAAAATGTTCTCCATTTTGTCAGGTATACATTTTTAATATGGTGGCCAGTAGGTGTCACACTTCTGTTTCTCCTGTACTGTAACTGTTTTAGAAGTTTTTTTTTAGGGGTCCAAGCACATAGTGCTGGAACTTGGAATTTGTTAGGATTCTTCTTCATCTTCTCCTTCTCAGCCAAAAGTGTCAAAAACCAGAAGTCCAAGAGAAACCATCAATCATTTGGCAGGTTGGTTCCGAAGGCTACTTATGTCGGCCAGATTGCACATAAATCAACCTATTCCATCCTATTACCCATTTATTTTATTTATTGATTTACTTATTCACTCATTTCTTAACTTATTACCTATTTTCTGTGTACCTGAACCTAGACTGGTCCATTTCTATATGAGTGTCTTACATTAGTATTACAATATGATGTCTGAAATCCTCATACCTTCATTATTAAAGATATGGGCATACAGTAGATCAAAATGAACAGTTGTAAATGGTCCAGTGCCAATGACTGTGTCAAATGTTCAACATAGTTTGATCAATGAAGCAATATCACACAAGAGGGAGTGCTGTTGTACTGTATATCAGCACTCATGCAATGCCTCTTGTCCAATCAGATTACTCGACCAGAATTAACTGTTGTATAATCTTCATTAAAGTATAAGAAGAATACATATAAGTATAATAGTACAATAATAAGTACAAGAATAGTATTGTTAGTAGTCTAAAGACGATGCCTGTAAAGCCATGATGAAATGAATTAATGGGGAGTTCTATTAGAGGTGGTATGAGGCGGCTATATATATCTTAAAATGAACAGGTTAAAATGGTAATGTTTTTTGTAATGGTTGTTTAACTATATCCTGTATATATAGAGCACAGTCACCACATTGCTGTATCTCATATTACTGTAAAGCACTTTTTAACCCTGCCTTGTACTGTATTTCCATTATTCTGTATTGTAAAACATTTTGTATCCTTGTTTCCAAAAGCGCTATACAAATACGTTTTATTATTATTATTATTATTACTAAACAGAATAATGTCTCAATGTATCCATTTCCAGTTGAAGCAGAACGTTTTGGCGACACAGAACGTAGGGAGTGACTATATGACTATATGACGTGGGGAGTGACTATATGACTATGTGACGTCTTATTGGTTATAATTTTTATGTACTCCTACTGGCATAATTTCAGCAACCACAAAAAATATGACATCTTACAGGAAATAAAAGGAAGTAATCAGGTTTCAATATAAAAATACAAGAAAATAACAACAATTTTTTTGGCAGCCCGTTAAACAGGCATACATTATCATATGGAGAATTTGCTAACAAGGTGAAAAAGTCATTTTTCACTTGTCTTTACAGTAATAGAGATGATCTGTGTTTCATATGTTCCTCCACAAGGTGCTGCTATAGACTGAGGAGTCAGAATGCTTTAAACTCCATCCTACAGAAGTGGTTGGGTTTAGGCACAGAACCTGAACCCTACCTAGTGTATCATGGTAATTTCCTTTGGTACACAACATGGCTTCCATAGAATTTTGATAATGTTGTCATGTAAGTGAACACTGTTACGTGCTGGCAGAAACTTAGAATGAAACTGCCACTTCTACTGTTTCATGCACCAAATTAACACTGATTTCCGTGACAACATTATCAAGCAGCCATTGTAAGTGTACCAGCCAACTGACCATTCGAGAGTGTAGATTTCAGTGGGAATGGCTGTTCTGTCAGTTCAAGTTCTATGGGTTAAGGAGGACTTCAGCTATTCTGATTCTATTGCCATGACAACCACACTCATTGGATATACAGGTTTGAAGGAAAAGTCAAAAAATTATCATTTACTGTCAGAAGAATGGACAGAGTCCAGTGCAACGTTTCCCCTGTAAACTCTTTTGTAGCACTAGTCTTGTTCCCACTATTTGTTTCAATTAGTCCAGAATTTCCTAGTCTTATTGTTTGAAAATGCCTCTTTTTTGGATGCTGATATCAGGTACATAATGAGGAGAGATTATGATTTTTAAATATTTTAATTTTTGAGCAATAATTAAATTTTCCAGAAGCAACTAATTCAGTAAATATTCAGTAGGGTACAGTTCCTTGATTCTTCAAAGTGCTCAGCAGGGTATTTGGCCTGACTCCTTACTACCTCCAAAAATGAAAAACTAATGTCTAGTGTCCTAGTGACATTTCCATGCTCTAGATAAGATAAGATAAACACAATCAGACATGAATTAATTAGGTTTTAAAAACATAAGAATAAACGGGCTAATGAAGCAGGAATAAACAGGTCCAGAAACAACCACCAAGAGGCTGTCAGGTTTGTGAAATCTGAACCCTTCAGAGTGTTGTTCCTATTCATACTGGCTAGAGAGAAGACCGTCATTTCTCCTTCATGGCAGTAATAGAGAGGTCTGTTCTATGTTATGTTAAGAAAAGACTAACCCTATGTTCAGACGCCAAAAAAAACTGTAGGCATGGTGTGAACACAGGTCAATGGAGGGAGATGAAGAGGGCGAGATGGATGCAACTTCCCTCTAGGCAGCACAAAATAGAGTGGATAAATCTTCATAAATTGTCCTGATGCAGTGAAGCGAAAGCCAATCAGCTCTAGTATTCACAGCAGGAAAAATGGCCATTGGGTATCTGTGACCAGTAACACTGAGTAATGACATCTGACCAAAAGGTTTATAAAAGCTAGATTTAAAGAAGATATCAATGGTGCTGCCAAGCCTGGAAAAAAAAGGATCAAAATGTAGCATGATGGAATAAAAATACAATGCTGTGTTTGGGGCTGTAATGCCAAATATATCTTGGTACATAATGGATTAGGTTTAGGCTTTTTCCGTTGTAAAGCAACCTAACGGAATCGGTGGATACAGATAATAGTTTACAGGCCGTCTGTATCTACAGAACTGGGGACAGGCTGGCAGAACCACTCATGACCGGGTTTTGCGGCAGGCATTTTCTTACAGGTCAGTAATAAAAATGATAAACGTCTCTGTTGGGTAGCATAACGTGCAAGCTTGCTAGAGTGACAGTAACACAGCCTCTCGGTTTTGCTAGTCTCGTTTGGGTCTAGCACAGCAGTAGCTCCGTTGTGACTGGCACTACACTGCCAGTCCCAAGGCGCTCCATTAAAAACCGTTCGGGTAAAGTCTTTCACTTCATATAGGTAAGGTTTCCTGACTGAAATTTTGCCAACATGATAAGCTTCCTGAAATCCTTGAGCCCTTTTCTGCCACACGAGTAAGACATATTGTCAAAGTGCCACAAATGTTTTATCCGCACGGTTTTTAATGGACCGCGGTTCTAGCACAGCACAAGTAGCACAACACACGCAGTGGTTTGTGAGCTGGCTTTGCTATCATACCCTGCTTTACAGTCAAGATGCTTTACACTCGAGTCTGAAAGTAAATAAGGAACAGTCCACAGTTTCTACTATAAAGCAAGACACTAAAGAATGACTGGTTTGAGGTTGCTTTGTTAGATCAGCACTTGAATTTGAACTTCTGCTGAATCACACTAACATAGCCTACTTTGTGTCACTGGCTGTCACTGTTTGGCTATATAACATAATATAAAAATAAAAACAGATGGTTAATTTGTATAAGACAGTGGCCAAAACAGAACTTTTAAGCATTTCTAAACATTTTGGTAAAATATAGTAGTTTGTGGACACATGCTTAAATAGGCTATATATTTAGGTTATGTTATGTTATGGTTATACACTAACAAATATCAACAGCAACGACATCAGGAACGTCTCGTTTTCGGTGGACAGCCAGAACTACATAATGTCTGTGTATTTCTAATCACAAGAGCTTATAAAGGGGTCTTACTTTGGTCAAATAACACAAAAAATACTGTAGCGCCGATGCAGCACCACCGACGTTATCCACCCGGAAGTAAGTTCTTTGTTGTTGTGACGTCACACTGATATGGCCTATACAAAGATGTCAACCAAAACCACTAATCATAATGGCTGGACTATAGAAAGATGTCAACGAAAACCACTAATCATAATGGCTGGACTATAGAAAGATGTCAACGAAAACCACTAATCATAATGACTGGACTATAGAAAGATGTCAACCAAAACTACTAATCATAATGGCTGGACTGTAGAAAGATGTCAACCAAAACCACTAATCATAATGGCTGGACTATAGAAAGATGCCAAACAAAACCATTAATCATAATGGGACTATAGAAAGATGCCAACCAAAACCATTAATCATAATGGGACTATAGAAAGATGCCAACCAAAACCTACATCATAATCACTGGGTCTGCTGTCCTGTTGTTGCAAGTTTGCTGCTTATTTTTAAGGCTCAAATTCATGTAAGACGAGGTGAAATTTCATATCACTTCTTGTCTGATCGTCTGAACATACGGTAAGGACTGTGGTTACAACCTGCTGACAAGTTTCACTGTCAGGAATATGACCACCTGTTGACTGACACACAGCCTCACACTAAGGAGAAGAAAGGAAAGGCATACTTATATCTATTGGGAATCTGTGTATTTATTTATGTGTGTGTGTGTGTGTGTGTGGGTGTGGGTGTGTGTGTGTTAAGAGACAGCTTACAAACAGAGTGTAGAAAGCAGGGATCAATTTCCAACCATGGGTGAAGGTATACCCTACATCTACACCTCTCACCATTACACATGATTGGCAATCTACACCAACCACACACAGGTGCGTGTATGTGTGTGTGTAAAAAAGGTTCAAGTTTCAGCTGTGAAGTATAGGGACTGTAGATTAAGTAGCAGCCTTGTGTTACCAGTTGCAGAACCGTGTGTGTGTGTGTGTCTTACCATAGCCGTTATCACTGTAGGATGATGGGTGTTCTCCCAATATGGCCTGCCGCTGCCTACCCTTTCCACGGTCTGAAACACACACACACACACACACACACACACACACACACACACACACACACACACACACATTTTGATTGCGTACAGGGTCCACAGTCACTTCTTCAAAAACACTGGGCTTGTTTCAGAGATATGAATTATGCATTTACTACATCAAAACACTGCGATTCCACACTAAAATCCAGGGTAAGGCTACAAAATCAAAATCTGTGAAACTGCTATTCCCAGACTAGGCAAAGATTAGTTATTTGAGTACACTGGTTTCAGTTTTATACATTGTCCAACAGAGAAGAGGGTTTTGGTACTGAATCTGAATCTGGATTGTTTTGTGTCAAAATTAAATGGAAATCACATTTAACCACACATTTATAGTTTATTGTTTAGGGACAGCGGGAATATATTTATGAATGAAGTTACCACTAGACCTTGTTATGTTCTTTGTACAACTACTGTAAACATGGACTTATACAACAATATGTTGTACCAGGCAAGGGTTCTCCAAGCACCTTGACATTAAAGGATAAGTTTGTTGATATTGGACCTACATATAATTTGTCTGTAATTTGTAGTGGTAACTTTATTCATCCTCAAACCCAGCACTGTACAGAATAAATCAACATTTTATCAGTGCTCATAAGCACATGATTGCAGAGTGCTGCTGTGCGTACATATGTCAGTAGTGGTGGTAATACAACACAAAGAATCAGTAATTTCTATGACAGTGAAAAGGCTCTTAAAAAGAGTAAAGTGTACTTCTTAGAACTTCATTCAAAAATGAACATCTCACCTTGTAAAGTATTTGTTAATATATCTGTGTCAGACATGTTTTGAACATATTAATCATTTGACTCATTTTACATTTTAGGCATGTAGCCAATGCTCTTTTCCAGAGTGATGTACAGTGAGTGCAACTATAGAACAAGCTTCAATTCTACTTCGTCACCATTAAAAACATAAGGAGTGGAAAGGTGTAAAGTCTCCATTAAATATTAGGTTTAAACTAGTTAGTTTGACACTAAAGTTGTGTCTTTGTTTTGTTGTAAAGGGACCACTAACCAGCCATATCCTAGACCTTGTAGGTCTCACTGCCAATATTTAATTGTTGATGTAGGCATCTCTGATCACTTATGTGTCTTTTTTACAGTCAATAGCTATGTACTGCAAGTGGCTGCAAATTTTATTGAACACTTACCTGACACTGCTGCAAACATTTTACCCTGCTCTTGTGATTTTTTGGTCGATAGTTTTAACAATAATCTAAGGACTGCCCTGGATACAGTGGCCCCACTTGAACTAAAAAAGATACCAATTAACCAGAAACCTCCCTGGAAAAAATGAGGAAATTAAATCAAATTCTCCATGAGCAGCTGATTATTTATAATAAGGCAATTAAGCGTTCAAGACAATCACATTTTTCTAAACTGATAACCGCAATAATCCAAAAGTGCTCTTTTCCACTAATGATCATTTAATTAACCCTGTTTTTACTATGCCTAGAGATTTATCCTCTACATCAAAATGTGAAGTGTTTGCAGCCCACTTCAGAAATAAAATAGACACCATTAGATCAGGTTCATACCAAGACAACACCGTAAATTTTAATACCCCAGAGCCATTGATTTTATATGAGGAAACATTGGAGGCATTGGTCCTGGTTGATGCTGAGATGCTGGCTAAAGTTGTATCCCAACTGAAACCGTCAACCTGCTCTTTAGATCCAATTCCTACATCCTTTTTTAAATCAGTTTTTAGTTCTATGGATGGGGAATTACTTAATATTGTGAACTACTCTCTTCAAATGGGTGTTTTCCCCACCGCTCTTAAAACCTCTATAGTTAAACCCCTTCTGAAGAAAAGTAATTTAGACACTTCAGCTCTCAACAGTTATAGACCAGTATCCAATTTTCCATTTTTAAGTAAAATTTTAGAGAAACTTGTTTTTAATCAGCTAAATGATTTTATGAATTCACATAACATTCTTGAAAAATACCAATCTGGTTTTCGGGCCAACCATAGTACTGAGACAGCCCTAGTCACGGTTGTAAACGACCTAAGGTCCAACCTGGATGCATAAAAATTCTCTGTACTAGTTCTTCTTGATTTAAGCGCCAGCTTTGACACAGTCGATCACCCAATTCTTTTAGAAAGACTTTGCAGCTTGGTTGGCCTCTCTGGTACTTTCTTTTAACTGGTTTAGATGATACCTCACCAACAGAGAATTTCTTGTGACTATCATCATCTAAGAGGTACAAAATGACATGCGGTGTCCCTCAAGGTTCAATTTTAGGTCCTTTACTTTTTAATCTTTACATGCTTCCACTTGGGAGCGTCATCAGCAAACACGGCCTACATTTTAACAGATATGCTGATGACACACAGTTCTACATTGCCGTGTCTCCTGATGACACAGAGCCAATCGAGGCTCTTCTTAACTGTATTTTAGATACCAAATTATGGATGGCCCACAATTTTCTACAACTCAACCAGGACAAAACTGAATTTTTGGTTACTGGTCCTGAGGCTCAGAGAGAGAAACTGGCCACAAAGCTGCAGTCACTGGCATTAAACCCCTGTCATCAGGTAAAGAGACTGCATTTTATCATCTTAAGAACATTGCCAAAGTTCGGCCGTCTCTCAAGCTAACACAGAGACATTAATGCATGCTTTTATCACCTCCAGGATCGACTACTGCAGTGCTCTCCTCTCTGGGCTGCCCAAAAAGAAAATTGGTCAGTTACAATTAATACAAAACTCAGCTGCTCGTGTATTGACCAGGACCAGAAGGAGAGCACACATTACACCAGTTTTAAAGTCTCTGCATTGGCTGCCTGTTAGTTTCAGAAAAAATTTTAAGATTTTCTATCAGACCTTCTCTTAGCTTATGAACCAACCAGAACCCTCAGGTCTTCCGGCAGTGGCCTTTTAATCATTCTGAAAGTCGAAACAAAAACCCACAGTGAGGCATCTTTTAATTTCTATGGTCCTCGCCTCTGGAACCGCCTCCCAGAAGACTGGGCTGCAGAGGGTGTTGACATTTTTAAAAGCAAACTCAAGACTTACCTTTTTAGTCTAGCTTTTACATCTTAATCAGAACATTTTAGGGTTTTTTGTATGTTTTTAACTGTATCTTGTTATCATCTTGTTTTATTTGTTTTAATCTTGTCTCTGGTGTTTCCTTAGTTTTACTGTGTCCTACCAAGTTCTCATCTGTGAAGTTTCCTTAGTTTTATTGTGTCTTATCAAGTTTTAGTCTGTGAAGCACTTTGTGTTACATTTGTTTATATGAAAAGTGCTATACAAATAAAGTCTGATTGATTGATTGATTGATTGATTGATTGATTGATTATGAGGACTTAGTAGGTAGGTGCAAGTTTTAAGTTGTAACTTGTGTCTATGTTGGAACTATTTCAGTTGGTGCAACCATTACAATTTTAGTAATGCATACTCAAACTTTGTGAAAATTTACATTCAGGCTAGCCTGAATGTAAATTTGAAGCCTTGAACTAAGTTTAAATGGTGCAACAGGCTGCAGGGCCATAGAGTCCTTAGAATATTTATGTTACCATAGAATGGTCATCTAGAGTGAAAAGAGTGCTGGGAAAAGAAACATAATAAGAGCTATGTACAGAATGAAGAGTCAGTACAGGAGAGGGGAAATCAGTCAGTGGGGAGAAGGTGACCAGAGGTTCTTCTTGAAGAGATGAGTTTTTAGTCTATGGCAAAAGTAACAGAGCTGGTCTGACTAGAGTAGGAAAGTAAAATGTCATTCCACCATTGGGAAGGGAGAAGAGTGGAGACCAGGTAGAGAGATGACCAGGCCTGGACCATGATCTGGAGGTATGGCGGTGTAGGACTGGACCATTGCCTGGAGGTATGAGGGTATAGGACTGGACCATAGTCTGGAGGTATGGAGAATTAAGACTGGAACATGGTCTGGAGGTATGGGGGTGTAGGACTGGACCATGGCCTGGAGGTATGAGGGTATAGGACTGGACCATGGTCTGGAGGTATGGAGAATTAAGACTGGAACATGGTCTGGAGGTATGGGGGTGTAGGACTGGACCATGGCCTGGAGGTATGAGGGTATAGGACTGGACCATGGTCTGGAGGTATGGAGAATTAAGACTGGAACATGGTCTGGAGGTATGGAGAATTAAGACTGGAACATGGTCTGGAGGTATGGGGGTGTAGGACTGGATCATGGCCTATCATGTGTCCTTCATGGGGGTGCCATTTATGGGGGTGGGAGCACCATGTTTTGACCTTTTTGACCAAGTAATAATACTACAATCAAAGAAATACAAATTCTATACACCTTATAGTAAATATAGAAGTCAGTAAAAAATGTGGTAGTAAGAAATAAACACTTTTAATGTGGTTATATTTAAAAAGAGACAACGGATACAGAGGGAAAGGCATTATAACTGAGAAATGAAAGAGACGGTACCTGTAAAGCGTCAGACAGCAACCTCTCTTTCTTTCTCTCTTTTTTCTCCCTCAGCACGAAAGAACATCAACCTGCATTACATTATCATCATAATCATAAAAATCCAATCCATCACCATCACCAACATCACTGTAGTTGCCATTTAAATACAGTCAATGAATATGTGTTTCATCCATAGTACATACAGTGAAAGCATTATATATTGCATGTATATGTACAGTATACACTAAGGCACAGTGGACAGAGAGAGAGGGCTTTGGAGTAAAACCATTACCATCTATTTTGCATTCAAAGTGGTACATTCCTATTGGTATTGGTATACTGGTATTTCTGCTTTATGATATAGTATTTGTGTAGACACATAAGAAAGATGGAAGAGAGAGGGCCACTAACATATGAGAACAATAATGAGGCTTGAGAACAGTTGACTGCTGCGGACTGGCCATATGGTGCTGGTGCGTGAAGGGTTTAGGGTTTTGAACCAGGCTGAAGACTGGTGCCAGATCAATACTGATATTGCTGGCATTCTGCTATTTTTCAGTTGTGTTTCAGTTGGAGTTACAGGATCTCTTTTATAAGTGACTGAGTCAGCTGGCAGCAAGAGAGAGGCACACACACACGCACAAACACACACACACACACACACACACACACACACACACAAACACGCACTAGTAAGCAGTTACATGCAGGGAGTGCTGATGCCTTGCTGTGTTGTGTCCTGAACAAACCCACGGCAAGACATAAGACACACACCCACACACACACACACACACACACACACACACATACACACACACTCAGAGGCAGGTGGTGAGATGCTAAAGCAGTGAAAAATGATAAGGCCTGGAGATAATCCAGAGAGCATGATGGTCATCCACACTGACCTTCACACCACAGATTAGTCGCGCGCACGGTCGACGTGCATGTTTCACTCGCATGTGCTGTGAACGTGCTTGGTCACCAAGGCAACCGTTTTTTTCCAGCTGAGCTGCTGGGCATGTTGGCTGCTGTCTCACCAAAAGAAAGCTACTTCAACTGCTTCTTCTACTGTGACCAACCATTTTCCATTTTTCACTCGTTCAATATACATCGAAAAATGGCCAAGTTATTAATCTATCAATTTTTTTTACAAATTTGGCACAAAATTTGTACAAAAAGCCGTCATCATCCATGGTGGTATCAACAAAGCAAACAGTCTCAGTTTGTAAACAGTAAACAGTTTGCCTACCAATACACATGGCCATCTTCACTTGATGAAGACCAGACTGTGAATTGTGTTGGATCCCTTACTCAACTATCTGCTTGTATTAACAAAACAGCAAGATACAGTGCAAGATACATTCAGTTGTCTATGAAATAATGACAAGCATGCCATTTTGTCATCAATTTCTAATGCGTGCATCCATGTGATCACTTTTATTTGATTAACACTGTACATGGCTGTCTTGTCTGGATTAACTTGTATCAATCGTTAAATTTAACATTGCACATCTAATGACACTTGATTGTATCCTATATTTTATATAAATTATCGAATTATGCGACAGTCACCTTTACCTGACGAAGACCAGTCTTGATCAACGTGTGGTCGTGCCCAAAGCACATAAGAATAAACAAGTCCAGATCCTGTACAGGCCCATGGCGTGTGTGTTGAATTCCACTAGCTGTGGCCACACTGATCCGTCGGAAAACAGACAGAATTATTGATGGATAGATTTCTGTCCATTGGGCTGTTTTGGAATGTCAACATGGTGGGAGAGGCAGAAATACAGCAGCCTAGCTTCGCTCATAACGGTGCTACTTCATAGAAAAATGTTAAATTTACTTGCACAGGGTTCAAAATTCACTCACAATGGGTTGAAAATAGGAAAGAATGTCTAGTTTCTTCTTTCTCAACATTTTCTCAACACAACCTGTTAGCTCCGTGGCTCAGATTAAACGAGCCAGTAGTTTAAGCTCCTAAATCAGGTACAACCACCGGTACTGCTCTGTATTTATTTTCTCAGAACCGGAACGCACGTTACGTTGTCAGATTCTCCCGGAACGGCGTACCAGTGCGTTCCGGCCCAATGACCCCCTGTTATAGCCTAGATTTGTTTCCTCTGTCAAGAGACTCGGGGCTAGTCAAAAAACACTCCCGGCTAAAGCCCCGGAAGCCTGATGCTGATGACTGGAGTTATGCTAGGCTAGCGCGACACATTTATTGGTTAAATTACCTATTCCACCGACCTCACAATAACGTGACCTACCGTTAAGGTTTGCAGGACAGAAGAAGATGTGGATGTCTGTAAATTGACGGCGAAGAGTGTGGCTCTGTGTGAGAGCCCAACACGGTCTCACAGCAGTTCGTGAAATAGTCATGAAAATGTAATCTATCGATTCGTGTACATAGACACGATTTTGCCATTTTTTTCGTGAAATGAACACAACCTAAAAAACGTGCCTCCACCACAACCTGAATTACGTTCCTCCAACATGAATTTGAAAACGTAAGTAATAAAACTACTTAAATAAGAAAAACGTTAAAAATTTAAATGTGGCTTACGGTTGAAATGTACTTAGAACACGCTGGGAATTGAACCCTGGTCGTCGGCATCAAAGGCAAACGTATACACCCTTCCACCACCCCGGCCACTGTTTTATTTCAGTGTCACACTACTTATTGAGTCCCGACTGACAGAAAAAAAAACGTGTTGCAGGCACGAAAGATACATCCAATTGAATTACATTAGTTTGAAAGTCGTGCTGAGTGTCACGAAGAAAATGGAAAAATCGTGTCCATGTACACGAATCAATAGATTAAATTTCAGTATGGGACTGAATGAGGCGTTCAGCCCATAGGAGAGAGGCCATCTCTTAGTCAAAGACGCCCTCTAGAGGCCATCTCACGAAGCAACATTTCACTAAGCGTTACCTGACTGACTGACTGACTGAATGCATGACCTGAATTTGCCGCGTGATGCCCTCGGCACACACGAGTCTCAAATATTGTAGACAAACATTTCAATATGATACCTAAAAGTTTTAACATGAAACAATTAACAGAAACTCTTACAGGTAAATCACATCTATGAAAAACACCTACTCTGCATGCAGAATTAAATAATTTTCCGGTGAGCTACTCTGGGCTAATAGAGGGTACCGTCTCAAATCTCAGAGCTCACAGGACACCCAGTAGGCTCAGTACTCCTACTACAACAGAAATGATGGCTGGTTAGCTGGCCTCAGTGAGGTCCTCTGTCGTCTCCAAATCATGTTGTGTTTATCAATAAAGTAGGGTGGGCCAAACTCAGCAGGACCTACTCCTCTCCTCTCCACACACCCACACAGACTCACAGACCACACAGTCATGGCTTTAAACTGCCTCTATTTTTATCCCTTAAATCCCTCTGAAAAAACAACAACAAAAAAAAAAACCTGAACCTTTGTGAAAACACTTAAGCATTCCACATACCTCACAACACCCTGCTTTGTACAAATGGACAGAGATATGCTGTCATTTTTGATAAATTACCAACTATTCAGTTACTTAGTAACAACATAGTTATTAATAACTATTTAGTTATTCATCAGTATGACACAGGACATTGCACTTTGACTTCATCCACTGAAATAGTAAAGTAGCGTTCTAAATCAGGCAGGGATGCAAATGCAATGTCGCAGGGCTGTTAGACTCTTAGTCTTGTTTATAAAATATTAGCTGATTTAAATATATTAACAATATAACTAAAAGTCATAATACAAAAAGTTTTTGTATTTATGTCCATATTCAACATGTATTTGTGCTTGAATCTATTAATACTGAATCTATTAGGATTATTAAAGCTGCAATAAGCGTCATTTTTTGACCACTAGAGGGCGACGGAAACAGCAACACATTTGTAAATGACACACAGCAAAGCCACTGCACTACGGAGGCTTGCTAAGCTAACCGTGCCTACAGAGAAGTGTTGCCGGTTACCAGTCTCACTTTGACAGATCTTCCTCCCACTGAAGGTTACATGTCCCACAGTAAGTGAAGAGGTATGTAGCAAGTTTATTAGTTAAACTGTTTTTACTCAAAGTTTAGTTTAGTTTCAAATTTTTTTAGGAATGGGAGGAGGTGAGCGCCGCTTTTAAACAGCGAGGCAGGTGCCAAGCTAGTTTAAAAAAAATGAAAACCTACTAAATGGCCCGGGAGGAGCTTCGTTCCGGAGCAGGATTTGACAACAAGCTTTAGAAAAGAGGTGAAAACAGCAGCACAGCTGGATATTAGTTTATATCATTATGTCTCAATGAAATCTCCACATAGCACATAGTTTCAGGATTAGTTATAAGGTCTGATATCGCTTACTGCAGGTTTAATGCAGTGAAATAGACGGAACCAGAGGCTCATAAGGGACATGCAATAGGTGGCTACCTCGACATTTAGATAACAAAGTCATTTTTATCTATATTAGATGTGTTTACTTGTTCTTAGCTGCACAGTATGCTGTCTTGTTACTAGTTGTTTTGTCAGTCACTAGATGTGTAATCGTTGTCACTAGTAAGCCTTACAAGATGTGTATATTTGTATGATCAACGGTATACTCAACGGTATAGTTGTGTGTGTGTGTGTTATTTTTAATCTATTAGGCCTAGGCCGGATCTACTAACATATCGCAAAGGTATTTAGTAAAATATGGCACACAAATGAGCAGAGGCGCAGATAATTAATTAGAATTGCAAATATACGAGCCAAACAATGCGCACAATAGCCCGTTTTTCTTTAGTAGAATGTAAAACGCATCACTTCCAGTTCACCAGAGGAAAGATCCCCAGGAAAGATCCAGACACCGGGTGTTTAGAACAGCAAATGTAAACGCTTTCATTAACTGGTTATACAGTAGGTTGAATGACTATTGAGGTATATCAGTGTTAGAGAGTAGCAAAACGGACATTTATTTATATGAAAATATTGCCGAATATCACTTTAAGAGCGATCTTAGAGGAGTGCCACCAGCTGGTCCATAAAGCTTACTACCACAGGCATTTAAGACAAGGACCTAATGAAAATCCTACAGTCAATTAGCAACTCCAGTGGACCCAAAGGGATCTAGACTTTTTTCCCTGTTTCATGCTTCCCATGTTTTCCCTGCTGGAAGCATGAAACAGTACAGTGTATCTGACTGTGAGAGGATGGTTGGGTTCCTCTCTGTCCTTGGCTGTAACCTCTGGTAAGGCAAGCTAATCTGCAGCAACATGAGCCCTGCCATGCCTGAGAACACACACACACACACCCACACACACCCCCACACACACACACTCTCTCGCTCTCTCTTTCTCTTGAAAAGACACACTTACACACGGTGGATAATGTTGGCTTAATAGCTGATGTCAGTGACATTGGTCAGTGACATTAACATTGGCAGTAGAGAAGGAGAACAGAGGAGAGAAGTAGAGGAGAGAAGGAGATGAGGATGAGGAGGATGACAAGAAAAAGAAGAAGAGGGTGAGAAAGAACAGGAAAAGGAGGTAGTTTAAGAAGAAAAAGGTAGAGAAGCTGTGGAGGGAGAAAGGAGAACGAAAATGAACTGGGGTGGAGAAAAGAAGTGGAAGGAGGAAGAGGCAAGGGGGGGAAAAGGAGAGCAAGAGGATTAGGAGGAAAGATGAGGAGGGAACGGGAGAAGACGAGAGGATGAGAAGAGAGGAGTGGCAGGAGGATGAGGGAGGGAAATGGAGAAAAAAGAAAAGAAAAGAAATAATAAATAAATAAAAGAACTAGAAGATGTAAGTAATGTATAATGCATCAAGTTGTGGCTTTAAATTAACCATTATAAGACATGATGTATTCTGCTATTGGACCCCATGTTTCAGTAAAATCTTGTTTACTTTGCAGGGCAGAAGCAATTTTTTCCATGTTAATCATATCAATAGCTTCATTAATCCTTTCTTTATAAATTGGTATTTTAATCCATATATTTATAATTATCGTTTTTTCTTTTTTTGTAATTGATTAATTTTGCATATTGAAAGAACCGATGGATTAAACCAATAGTGTATTGGTTTGTTTATCATTACTACTTGGGAACCAAGTGCCAAGTAGTAATGATAAAAGCTGGGTAATTGGAGTCCACCTTTTTCGATTGGAGCTAGACAGTCTTGAGTATGAACATCTTGCTTTCTTTCCATGCCATATAAACCTAGAAATACGTACTGTCATTATAAACTGAAAATGAACTATAGACAGGTTACAACTGATAATGCCAGATAATATTATAACTTAACAAAATGCAATAAAATAGCCCTCTGAGTGGGTTGAACATGCAATAAAACCTGTTGTAATGTAATAAATTCCTGGATAATGTAATAGCGTCACATTATTACATGAACTGGTGATTGTTGTTTCATAAGAGGTGTAACATTTTTAACTCATGTATGTAGTAATAATAATATTACTATAACTTGTAAGAATAAAAATAATGTAATATCTCAAGTTATTACATTATTAATCCAGGTTATTTTTATTTTATTTTTTTCATTATTAGGTTAATGCAATAATGTTTTTACTGTGCATTGTTCAGCAACTTATTACATTCAAAGGTTATATTAAATTTTTGCCCCCCCCCATTTAAAGGGATATTTTATTACGTTTTTACAAGTTATTACATTATGTGGCAGTTAGTAAATTATACTATTAGTTAGTACCTTACACTGCGGGAACTTGGGAAGTCTTTGACAACATAATACACCCAAATCAGAGGTGCCTTGTCAAAAACCATATGCTCTTGAAGCCACAAATTTCATAAAAAATAAATTTGGGGACACATTGGAATACTTTTGCAGCTGGTCTTTGAAAAAGACTTAAGGCTGAAGAAGTCTTACTGGGACATCCCGGGGGCTCAGTTGGCTCCGTGTACCTGTAATGCCCTGGGTTCAAATCTGTGTGAGGACCTTTGTTGCATGTAATCCCCCACTCTCTCTTCCATCCTTCCTGTCTCTGTCTATAGTCAACTTAAGGCAAAAATGCTTCAAAATATATATATATGTATATGTTTTTTTTTAAAATTGACTGGAACCCCCCCCCTGTAATTCCCAGTGCCTTTTTGAGAGAAGAAGAATGTTCAGTTAGATGGTGAGTGGGACTAGACTTGTCCTTCTCTCTGTGTCCTTGCAATGTGCCTCAATTGAAAACATTTAAACACATTCAATAAACATATTTATTTAGCAAATATTGCATCTATAACAGTGCTGGGGCCAGTTCACTTTGCAAACAGTCATTTCATGAAGAATTGCAGAATAGAACGTGCAAACAGCACCTTCGTTATTAATCAGGTTTTAACACTGACTGACTTTACGTAAGATGTCAGAAGTTTAGCAATTTATGAAATTAAATATAATATCCTGAATTTGTTGAATTAAGAATGAACTGACTCCAACTCTGATGTCATCACACAACAGCTGAAGAATTTTCAAAAGAATATTCAGCTACACACCACATAAAATAACAATAATGTGACATTTCAGTAGTCTAGTGTACACAGGACCGTGCACAGATATTTAGGCATTTCCACCTCTACATTAATTTGAGGTGAGCAACTTTTTTGATTGATCTGCCTTATTTTAAGTGAAGGTAATGAGAAACTTCAACAAATCTTTGTGCCAAAAATGCACCAATCAACACATTCTATGAGGGCATTATGTGAAATGCAGATCTGTGCATGTGCCTAATTGTACAGCCATCGTTATCAGGTAAAATCAGATGGAGAGAAGTGTAGAATAGGCCAAAGAGTCAGAGAGCAGAGAGCAGGCCAGTCTCTAGCACTGTGGTCCTCCAGACAGAGGTGGATATTTAAAAAGAGAGGACAAGATGGAATAGACCTATAGGTAGAAGGTAGAGTTACTGAGGTCCTCCAGACAGAGGTGGCGCTGTGGCCTCCTGGGCATGTTGAAGCAGCGGCTGCATGGTGGTCAGGAGGAGTGCGATCCCTCTCTCTTTTCTCCATCTCTTTTTCTCCCTTTCACTCTCTGGGTTGGAGAAGGTGAAGATGGAAGAAAGTTGCCGTGCAGAGTCAGCCTGACGTCCATCCCTCTTTCTCTTTCTCTCTTTTCTTTCTCTCTCCCTCTATTTTCTCTCTCTCTCTCTCCCCAGGGTGGCGGAGGTGCAGGCTTGTGAGATGCCGGTGATTGGCGGGTGTGAGAGTGTGTTGATTGGAGAAGGAAAGACAGTGGGAGGAATCTTGGTGTGATGGAGGTCTGCGGTCCAGACTGTTTAGGACTATAGCCTTAATCCACAGCTGAAAAACTGACCCATAACGGCTAGATCTGGACATGGTTTCGCAAAAGATTCTGAAAACTAAGATCATCTTCATCCACTTGTGTAAAATGAATCAAAGATGGCCTTAGCGAGAAACTGACCCTTCCGAGTAGAGTGAAAGCAGAGTCCTACCTTCCAAGAAAAGGGTCCCCAGAAGCAATACTATAAGTCAGTGCAAAAGAAGCAGGGTTCACCCCAAAGTCTAACAGTACTGTAGATCTGATTTTAGCATGAGTATCATTGGATATCAACACACCTTATTCACACAGCGGGCCATTTTGAACACTCAGGGGTGGGAAATCCTACCTGGAAGACTGACGTAAATCTAGCATTACTTCAACATAAGTGAGGACTTTAGATAGACAAACAGTTACCAGATTAGCTAGCAACATCGATAACAACTGCCTGAATGTAGCAGGAAGTTAGCTAGTTAGCTTACTAGTTAGTTAGCTACTAGCTAGCCGCCTTGACTAGACTCTGGTAAGTAGAGATAATGGGCCAAATACATTAAAATGTGAACCGATATCCCTCTGATTCTTGAGATACATTTGTTTCTGAAATGTTTCTCAGAAGTTTCCAAAAGATCGGTAGAGCAGCTGGACCTGCTCTTCCAGCTAGAGTTTCCCACCCTGAGTGTTCAAAATGGCCTTCGTGTGAATAAGGTCAATTGACTCATGTCAACTACTCATTGTCGTGTCATGACAATCCTGAGAGGAAGTGACATCAGAGAACAAGTACATCAGAGAACATGAATTATTTGAGTGCTAATGGTGCCTTCAAATGGGGTTGTGTTTACCGTGTTCACGAGAAGAGTCCATATGAACGGCCCCTTCCTGTGGTATTCATGACTTCGGAAGTGGAAATTTTCTGAAAGCTCCGAGTTCATGAGTTGTGACGTGTTTGTTGACGTTTTCAGAAATGGCGGAGGCCATGGAAGTTCATTTTTCTATGGATGGTAAGTTAATATATTGTAATTTTAGTCGTATTGAGTTTTTCTTAGTAATTTTATAAATGTTGATATTCCCAACGGCCTCATCTTTTTGCTCTGTCATTATGCCTTTGCATTACGTTACCCGCTCGCTACCTAGCTAAATTGTTAGCCTCGGTGGCTTCTAGACGCAGACAGTAACGTTAACATTAGCTAATGTAGCTAGCTATGCTTTTTAGCTATAAGTAATGACCGCAAACTGTAAAAGCCGCGTGTTACATCAACGTTATAACCACTGGTTTATCTTTACTGATGGAGATGTATCTGTCAAAGTAACTTATTATGCAAGACTGGCTGTAACGCTACGTTACGCATGTTTACATTGAGCCAAGTGTTTCATGTTGTGTGATCTGATTAACGACGAGTTGTCTTTTGGCGTCCGTGTTGCCTAGCAGCGTTAACTAGCATCGATGCTCTCACGACTTAACCACTTGAACGCCAAGCATATCGTGTACACGACTTCCCATGTCGTAACCACGAGCTCACGAGTTCCATTTGAAGGCAGCATAAGTCACCATTGGGAAACCTAGCGATGGGAGCAGTCTGGGTGAGGCGCAGAGTGTGAGATAGAGAGAGAGAGAGAGAGAGAGAGAGAGAGAATGTTAGAGAGAGAGTGTGTCTTACCTCGTCGGACCAGGTAGGGTTTAGTGTAGTCCCAGCTCTCATTGTCATTCCTAATCACGTTCAGTCGGGTAGGCTGTTAGAGAGACATAAAGAGTTATAGAGGATACAGTCACATGTATGAAAAATATAGTTGCATTCTACATTTCCCAATAGCACTTAATCCAACTATCCCTGGTAGTCGAACATTTACCAATACACAGCATCTGATCCAACAATCTCTGGTAGACTAGGCAGGTGATACAGACAGACAGACAATCACACACACAGTTTGTGCGGAGTAGGCATATGGCTTGAATTGCAACAAAGCTTTTAAATACGGAGCATTTTTACATTTTGAATTATAGTATAAGTCAGGCAGCGGTGCACTCCTAGGAAGCAGTAGTATACCCAAATGGGACAAAACCAGCAGAGAAAGGTTCTGGAAAGTGTCGGCTGTGTGTAGGCTCTAAATACATTTTGTCTTTAGCACAACTTCTGTCCCTGCTGCTTCGCTATTGAGAGTCAGTGTTTCCTGCAGGGAATTTGTTAGTCAAGATTAGGTAGCTGACTAACCAAATACCTAAATAAATAACACACACACTTAATGTTTTCTATCTGCCATTTAATATGCAAGGGCCAATGAAGTATACCAGTAAATACAGGGAGGAAGGCAGTGCAAAAGTCCTTTGCAATAGAATGAAGGAAATAATTTGAGGTATTTCCTTCTAACAGAGCTAAATACCAACGTTTTGGACATGGTAAGCTGTGTGGTATGTGGTATTTAACGTTAGCTGAAATTGTAACATTTAACCCATGTTGCGGTTAAACCCTGTGTTCAACATGGATTTGGGCTCAATAAAGAAGTAGGAGGAGGAGAAGTTGTGTCTTGCACTAGGCTTCATTTTAAATGACCAAATAGCAAAGTAATTTAAATCAGCAAAAGAAATCTGCAAGGAATTTCCACTGGCAATGGATTCAGTCCATCACCCCTGATGTATTCGTCCAATCACCCAACTCTACATTACAGTCATTTAAATACACACTGCTTTTAATACGGGCCAGTGTGAAGGTTGATGTGAGGAGGCTTCTTACTATTATTCAATACATTTATACCATGAACTGCATGCTGAGATAAGTCTGGTGCTTTCTCAGTGCAGATAGGGTATTTGAGTGGCCTAACCTCCACACTGCAGAGGTGGAAAGTAACTAAGTACATTTACTCAAGTACTGTACTTACATCCAACTTTTGAGGTACTGGCACTTTACTTGAGTATTTCCAATTTGTGAGACTTTATACTTTTTACTCCACTACATTTATCTGACGGATGGGGTTATTAGTTACTGCAGAATAAAGTTTTACATGCAGAACATACGAGCTCATACAATATGTTGGGAACACTTTACAATAAGGGTCACTAAGTTAAGGGTTAGTTAATGCTTAATAAGGGTTAGTTAATGCGTAATAAGCATTAACTAACCCTTAATTAACAGTTAACTTATGTGTAATTTACTAATGGTGCTCATGTTAACTAAGGTATTAATTTATACATTATGTAATAGTTTATAAAGATGGCTATTAAATAATGTATAAATTAATACCTTAGTTAACATGAACACCATTAGTAAATGATTACCAGACACATTAGTTAACTGTTAATTATAGTTAATAATAATTAGTTAATTCTTATTAAGCATTAACTAACCCTTAACTTAGTGACCCTTATTGTAAAGTGTTACCAATATGTTGCATAGTTAAAGTTTAAACTAGTTAGACCTACAACATTAAAATACTTCTTAAAGGTTAATGCATCAATAATTTAACACTGAAACAACTTGGTTATGCTGCCAAGCTTTCCACTGATTATGTATATATATACAGTGTGTATACGCATTTATTACTATTACTATTACTATTTTTTTTATCTTATTACCTCTTCTCTTTATTATCTTCTACTTATTTTTCCCTGGTACTGTTCTGCCAGTTGCTGCTGTGGCACCCACATTTCCCCAAGGGGATTAATAAAGTGATATCTTATCTTATCTTATCTTATCTTATCTTAGTGTATCATCCTTGGGCAAGGCTAACTTTGGAACCCAACAGGATGTCTGATTGTTGCTGTTTCTGAACACAGATAACATGTGGGGTCTTCACCTAATTACTGGTTGAGGTTTAGAGGTGATGGTAGCACATCATCGGCTGCTCTAATAATTAATCTAATCCTTGATATCTCCATAGTCCAAACAAGATTCTTTCTCTCTACACCTTTCCAGTGCATCCATTGTCAAGTCTTGTGCTATGTTCCACCCCTGCTCCACAGACTCTTCCTCTACGTCTATTCATTGCTTTAGTACGTGTAACCTACTTTCTGATCCAGCCTTGGATACTGCTGCCATTGGTGGCTAGCCCACGACGGCCTGATGGGATCTATTCCCTCCTCTCAGCTGTCTTTCCAGGCTGTCACATGGTGTTTTCCGTAGTTGTCAGCTGCTCTAGTCACAGCAGCTACAAGACAAATCTTTTTTTCCTATATTCCTATTGTGTCACAAAACACCAAGGCTAAAAGAGGATCAAGTTAAATATATCCTTATACGCAAAATTAAATTTTATAGAATTTATAGCTCTGTATATCATTATCATGCAAAACAATCTATCACCTACAGCATGGGACAAGGGGCACAATACACAGGAATAAGCGAGTGAGACAGGCATGTTAATACAGTAACTCCATGTATACACAACTATCATTTAGTCTCCTGGCAATTTCCAATCAGCCACAGTAAGAGTAAAATCACATTCTTGTCTATTCAGGACACCATATGAACACTATAAATACATGGACCTAAGGTCTGTCAAATATATTCCCCATATGTTCTCTTTTTTGCACTACAGCAAACCTCAATTAAGATAAGATAAGATAAGATAAGATAAGATTAGATAAGATAATACGTTATTGTCTGTTCTCACAGAAATGTGTCTTGCAACACATGCTCCAAATGTGAAAATTATACCACTGTAAAATTATACAACATTTGTTTCCAGCAATGCATTATGATTGGACAAGACGCTGAGGGCTTATAACCACAATATGGGAACTTGTACCATTCCTTTTCCTATAAATGGAATAAATCAAGCAAGGATGTTCATTGCATAGCAGTAGAAAACTATTGTTAGTGAGGGACCAAAAAAAAAAAGTTTCATACCATTGTAAAAACTTTGCAAATGTAAAAAGCAATAACACTGGAGGTCATACTATATTGTGGTTATTGGCCTTGTTCCTACAATTACAGCACACCAGTGCCAATAACTACAATGTAGTAAGACTTTGAGCTTGTTATTGCTTAACATACACACACACACACACACACACACATAAAGTGTGAGTGTGAGTGTGTGTGTGCGTGTGTGTATGTGTGTGTGTGTGTGTGTGCATTTTTCTCTTACCCTTGCATACTCAATCTTAAGTGTGCAGCAGCCAGCATAGATGTCCGCTCCATTCAGAGCAGCTTTGGCCTTCTGGGCACACTGGACCGACTCAAACCTGGAGAGCTGGGGTTAAGGAGAGGACAAAACACACATTTACAAAGAAACACACACACACACACACACACACACACACACAGTAAGGATACTCCACCATGGCCTGGATTCCATTGCGTTTGAAGATGACAATCCTCAGCACACTGCCCATGGGGTTACACACTGTGTATAGCACATCCTAGAGATAAAAAAAAACAAAAAACACAAAAGAAATCAAACATGCAATTAAATCCAGAACACTCACAAGCTACAACGTGCCCTAAAAAACACCAGAGGGACGAAAAACAACAAAACAACACTTTGTTCAACTCCCATTTGCTATTATGTTATACTACTTTCTGTTCTCTTGATTAGTGTTTGGTTTAATAAAATCACAGATGCCCTGAGTGCAACCGACCAATACTTAGAAGAGATTCACCTGAGGAAGAAACACATTTGCCACTTCTCTTTGGGAAGTTTGATAGTCTCACTTTTGCGGTGTACTGTTCATGAACTTTTTTATAACTTCCTCCTTGAGGACCAGCGAAGCACAGCCATAGCCACGTACACAAACACACAGAAATGAAGCGGCCGGCACGCAGACAGAATGACACTGAACTGAACAGGCTCTGACGCTGCAGCGGAGCTTGCGGCGTAGAAGTCAGTCACGTCTCAAAACACATTTTTATGGTTTGGCTTTTAACTAATTGTACTTTTGTCTTTCTGTCTTTCTTTCTGTCTGTTTTTTGAAAAGTACTATATAAATGAAGTTTCTTATCATTATTATTATTATTATTATTATTATTATTAAACCCCTACTTAAAAAACAACAACCTTGATCCCCTGTCAATCTCAAATCTTCCTTTTCACAGTCAAGTTCTTGAGAAATTCATTTTTGATCAACTTAACGTTTGCCTTAACAATAACCTATATCTATGATCTTTGAGAAATTTCAGTCCGGTGTTCATACCTACCATAGCACCGAGACCACCCTTGTTAAAGCTATCAATGACTTAAGAATTAACATGGATATGAACAAGCTCTCCATTCTGGTGCTGTTGGATCTGAATGCAGCATTTGACACAGTTGACCACAATATTCTTACTGATAGGGTCCAAAGCTGGGTTGGCCTCTCTGGCTCAGTTCTAAATTGCTTTAGCACTGTGATTCTCAACCTCTTTCATATCAAGGACCCCTCATTTACTACACATTAGAGCCACGGACCCCCATTTGATGTGATTTAGTCTCTTGGACCCAAATCTGAGAATATTTTTATTGTCAGATATGATTTTGTCCAGAATTCCATGACTATCTGTATTTTAGACAGAGAGATAACACTGAAACTATGATCAAAACAGTCATTCTTCTACATTCTCTAATGCTGAAGTTTAACAATTCATCAGTTTGCTGCGGACCCCCTGGAACCCCCTCAAAGACCCCTGGTGGTCCCCGGACCCCACGTTGAGAACCACTGCTTTAGGACATACCTTTCTGGCAGGGGGATACTCTGTTTCTATTTGTGAGAATTTCAAATCTCCTGCGGTGTCCCCCAGGGCTCGATTTTGGGCCCTGTGCTGTTCAACCTTTATATGCTTCCCCCATCATCAGGAAGCACAGGATTGATTTCCATAGTTATGCTGATGATACACAATTCTATATATATGTACTGTATCATCTGATGATGTCAGCCCTATAGAGAAATTAATTAATTGTATTGATGGCAATGTGTGGATGCCTGAAAATTCCCTGCAACTGGACAGTGACAAAACAGAAGTACTAGTTATTAAAACAAAACCCCAGAGAGAGGGAAACCGTTTTTTTTTAATCCCGCATCAATTATGTAACTCGAACAGAGAAATACTGCAAAAGTTCAACTGTTTCTCTGCCAAAAAGATACAGAAAGACTTATGCATGCCTTTATTACCAGCAGACTTAGTTACTGCAATTGTAAAGCATAACAGAGAACTCAGACATGCCATCTCTTAAGCCATGGGTTAAACAAGGGAAAATGTGATGCATTTTGAATAATTTGTGCATGGTGTATCGCTGTATTGTTGTTATTTCTAAATGTGTTTTTATTCTGTTGTCCACACAGATGTGGCTTTCACTGCTTTAGTCAATTTTATCCTCTGTAAACTGTAGGGTTTCAAATTATAGGTAGTCAGTCCTGTAGCATTTAGAGCAGCTGGGTCTATCGGGATGCTCTGTGAGCCAAAGGCACTGATGCACTTCCAAAGATAGTCTGAGTACTGTTCTTCAATCTTCCTTACTTGGATATCTTAAGGGTAACTTCAAGCCCTTTGTTTTGAAGGAATGGACATTTGCATCAAGATACTATAAGCTGCGGTTGAAGCTTTCCCTGTAATTTTTACATTCAACTTGTCTCTTGCCTTCCAAAATGTTTTTGGGGCCAGGTTGTAATAGTCTATAAGGTAAGCGAAGGTTTTGGTCAAACTTAAATGAACAGCTGAGCTTTTTATATAAGATTCTGATTACAGGGCTACGTTATAAAAGAGTGATCTCCAACAATATGCATATGATATACCCACTTTTCTCAATCAGTCATAAACTAGATTTTTCAGTGAGACATAAGCTGCAGGGAGAGACATGTAAAGAAGGAAAACAAAAGGCCAGTTTGAGTCAAGACTCAAAACGCAGCTTCAATTTGACTGCATGGAAATGTGTTACCTAATCTAACCTACCTCGCCTAATCTTACCCAACTGTCTCCTATTCACATCATAATTTTTGTATTTTTTGGTTTTGTCTATTTTATCTTGTTGTTTTTATCTCTTCTTCTGTAAAGCACTTTGTGCTGCATCCTTGCAGGAAATGTACTATATAAATAAAGTTTGATTTGATTTGATCTGAAAAGGTCAGTAGATAATAAGATGCTGCAGGCGTCTTCCTCTTACATATAATAACACAGTATGTATGAACACATCTCAACTTTGGTCCTCAAAACACACACACACACACACACACACACACACAACAGTATTTGTGTGCCGTTTGAAGCATAGCTCAGTGCATCTCATCAGCTAAATTCTGCTTCAGTGCTTCAATGCTTCAATCAATAATCAACACTTCAATCCCCTACCTGGTGTGGGCGTGTATATGTGTGTGTATGTGTAGATGGGGGTGGGGGGTGGGGGTGGGGGGGGGGGTGGGACTGTCTGAGTAGACTGGTAGACTTCTATACAGTACATCCAAGAGGGAGGGGGAGGAAACATAAGCATGGTTTCCTATGAAAACATTCAACAAACATTGTCAGTACATTAATAAATATATGGAATAGCATATATTGCAAACAAATAATGCATCCAGCCAGAATTATGATAAATCTAAGCAGCTCTGCAGCATGTTGACTGTAATACGCGGACAGAACACCTACAGTATGTGGTCCGTGTGGCAGGTTAAAAGTTTATAGAATAGAATAGAATATCACCAATCTTGATATATGACCAACGTTACCACTGAAGAACATGATATACGACCAACTCAGATGATGGAAACACATCTAATATCTAATAAATCTAGCCTGTCTGCGAGAGGGAGAGAGAGAGAGAGAGAGAGAGAGAGAGAGAAATAAATGAAATATTCCTTGGTACATACTGAATATTAAATGCTAGTAGAATATTGCCTCAATGTGCAGAGTCTGTAAGAGAAATAAGACTTCATAACTTATATACATATATACTTACTTAAGATCATATTAGTTAATTGGACAGGATCCCTGAATCATACATGGATATGTTATAGTAACTGTGCAATGATTTGTTAAAGGATAACGCTGGAGTTTTTTAATGCATTTCTTACCTTGCATACAAATCCTATGAAAATAACAAAATCAACAATGCGTTTGCTCTACTCCCGTCACTTTCTGACTTCCCACGTACCGTTTTTAGCCGTCAACCCGGAAGTCATTGGCTCCAATTGTAAGCTAAAACCCTTGAAATACAGCTCACAAAGACATAGTTTCCATTTTAAAAATCGCTAACTGTTACCACGAAAAGTCAGACTGTTGTAGTTATTACCAAATCAATTCAAATGGAAACAAATTCTTCATTACGCCAGGGACTATTTTCTGTGCTACGGAACTACTTTCCTGAGATGGAAAATGTGTTTACAGTCGGCTTATTATGTTGTTTGAGGAAAAAGTCGGCTGGCCCGGGGCATCGCGATGATGAAATATGCTGCAGAGCAACATTTTTTAATACAATGGAGTTCTATGGCTGCTGGGACATGGCTGTATTGGGCATCGGGTACATGGACGAGACTTGTTAGCAAAACAAATTCATTGCTGATTTTGTCATTTTCATAGGATTTGTTGATGGTAAGAAATTCAAAAACACCAGCCTTATCCTTTAAGACTATGTGGGCAAAAGTTTCAAAAGCCTGTATTGGGACAGCGATGTGGATAAAGGTGGATTTAGTAAACATTTTTTTGGCTTACAACTCCTCGGGCAAAGTTACCCTTCATTGTTGCCAGAATAACAGTCATTAAAATAAATACCACACACAGTCCAAAAAAAATCGTGGTAACACTTTAGATTAGGGAACACATATTAACTATTAATAAGTTGCTTATTCCCATACATATTACTAGTGTTTTGGGCCATTATTAGTCCATTATTAGACCTTATTCTGCACTATTGTATTCTACAAGAATACCCCATTAACTATGGGTTTTTCCATCAATAGCATCCTAATTAGTGCTTATAGCAGTCAGTAAAGAAGTTGTTGCACATGAATTGGGCTCTTAGTCTGCTTTGCTCAGTATGAGGCTTAAAAGGTGTTGTAACATTGTCAGCATGACCAGCTCTAAACTAACAGCCAAATTATACCAATTAGATGATTGGGGGAGTTTCAATGAAAAGTGATCTAGGATTATGCGAAAATTCATAGCTAAGGTTTAATAATCAAACTTTTAATTCTTTTCATTAACTTTATATAAGTAAAATATCAGCACGATACAAAAGATATATAAACGTACTGTACACCTTGACAGAGGTTCCTTGTCATTGGTGTAAGGGAGTGAAGTGTCAGATGACTGACTGACCGACCTGACTGTGCCATCCCTGCCCACGGCACCGTGGGAAAATCAAATGAAAAATACTGTATGTACAATATAAGAATATACCAAAAATATGAAATATAAGCAGTATGAAAGTTATAAAACATATACAGTATATTATACATACTTGAAAAAAGATGCTTTAGGCTGTGTGTTGGCAGTTTCTGAAATGGCCATGGCTAATGCATGCTGCCTTAGGGAATTAAATAATAATAATAATAATAATAAAATATATTTCACGGTGGCATACAACATAATGTTGCAGTGGCATTTACAATAGGTTTTAGAGAGCAATCTACATAGAGTGTAAAATCTTACTGTATTGACTAGAAATTGCGTGTCTCCATGCATGTGGATGGTTGTGTGTGTGTGTGTTTTTACCGTAGTTATAGGGTAGAGAGGGTTCTGTATGGACAGCAGGAGGACCTTGTTGCCACTGTTGGGGTTGTCAGCGTTGGTCGGCCTGGTGATTCGCTTGGATGTGGAGTAGTTAAAATAGGCCTGCTGCCCTGATAGATGGATGAATGGATACAGATAGATAGATGTAAATCTTACCCATTTAATCAATGCTAGCAAAACGAATCAATGAAAAATAATCAATCAATCAATCCTCTTCACAATGAAAAACCTGTAATCAAACCTGCAATGTATACAGGTTCATTGGCTCCGCAGGATACACAGCGGTCAGCGCTCTCCACCGCTGAGAACTCCACCAGGGCCTGACGCTTGAACGGCATCATCATCACATAGCTGAAAGACACACACACACACATAAACACAGAAGAAACACACACACATACATTTCAATACGCCGGGAAACTCGAAATGTCACGTCCAGTGGAAAATCATGACATGAAGTAGCATCCAGATGTAGTGAGACAAGTGTAGCATTTAGCTAAGTTCCACTTCCATGTCAGGAATGTGCAGGTAGAACTACATATTTGCATTTAATGATAAAATAGTTTGCGTTTGGGTTTTTTTCTTTTTGCAAAAATCTCAGCAAACTGAAAAGACCTAGGGACATATAGTATAGTATGTATGTCCCTCAGTCAAATGTGCCCACTACCAGTCATGTCACGCTTATTTTTATTATTTATATTTACGAAATGAGCCTACTGTACTTTTGGAACATTGTTTAGTTACCTCCGCCAAGGAGGTTATGTTTTCGGTTTGTTTGTTTGTTTGTCTGTTAGCAGGATTACAGAAAAACTACTGGGCCGATTTTCATGAAACTTCGCGGAAGGGTGTAGCATGGGCCTAGGAAGAACCCATTAAATTTTGGAGTGGATCTGTATATTGGTTGTGCTTGTACATTTGCATATCATAGAAGACTGGACTATTGGCCTTGGCGGAGGTCTGCGCTCTCCAAGTGCCCTTCTAGTTGCAGTAACAAATTACGTCACTTTACTGAGACAGAGTTACAGCAACAGGTATTGAGTTCTACTCCCAGTCTGTCTTCCGACCAGTAGCTTAAAGTCTCTTCAGTAACGACTTGTGTTACAGGACTTTCACACCAAACGCGCAAGCACGGTCGGTTGGTCTGACGATCATTAGACTCTGGGGGCGACGGCCAATATTTTGGGGTTTCCGGTGAGGCCAGCAGACATCCGGGCCAAGACTTCCTCTTCCGTGCGCCGGTCATTGTTTACAGTCCAATTAGCAACTTGAGATGCGAGAATGGTGTTGGAGTTGAGAAACGACGTCTCATATGCAGATATCTGTTTACAGAGATTAGCCAAAATGTTGTCTGGACCTAAAACACCTACAAAAAGTATCGATGTTTGTGAATTGTGTGGAGAAACGTTCGACTCTCGCGTCTCAAGTTGCTAATCGGACTGTAAACAATGACCGGCGCACGGAAGACGAAGTCTTGGCCCGGATGTCCGCTGGCTACACCGGAAACCGAAGTCTAATCGTCATCAGACCGATAGACGATGGGTTCCGAGATTGGAGTTTTCAATGAAGGACCCGGCTGTGCTCTTCTAAACAGCTGCGCAACTGAAAGCAGCGTAAACCACCTTGATATTTCTCCAGGTTTTTGCGCCCAAAGTTCAACTTCATTGAACTTTGACCTCCAAAATACGCTGACCTCTACAAGCCTTGCAGGCATTCTGGGATTTATAGGAGGCAGAAGTTTTGTAGGCGTCACATTTCACTACAAAGACGAATGGAGTAGAAGTTAATTCTCTGTGTGTCGCTCTACCTCGTGTAAACTATGCACATTGTCACATCTGGTATGAAAGTCCGGTTACACTTTATGAATCTACACATGTATGTTTAGAGAATATAGTGCCGTATATATGCTAAGACACGACCAAACGCGTTACAAGTGGCGCCCGAACATCGGTCTTTGGACTTTTTCCTTCAACAAGCAAACTACGGATTTGGAGTTGGACCGAAGTGGCTACCGACTCATGCATTAGCGGCAGATACACTATGGTTCGGATCAAGCTAACTGCTAACGCTAGCTTAATTTTGTACACAGTTTCATGTCCCAGCGTGCCAGCGTGGATTCTGAACTGAGCTGTCTCCCAGATGCACCGCCATGTCAATAAAAACTGAAAAAACTAAAACTATCTTGTCTATGTAAATTGTTGAATCTCCACTTGTGAATTAAATAAAATAAATTTGTAACGTGGTTAAATTCAGCCACGCAAATCGAATGAATTCTAATTCCACTACACTCACGCATTCATATAACGTATGTATCTACTCTGATGTTTATCAAACAACGCATACCTCTGCTAAGGCCCCGGGGTCCTGACCCCTAAGTTACGACTTGACTATGAGCACACCTCTGCAGAGAGGCAATGGCTGAGGACCCCAACCAACTTTGGCAGTTTTTATGAGCCTGGCAGCAAAGGCTTTTTTTTTTTGTCACTAATGCTTTTAAAGTATTGCCTTAGGCAGTTGTGGATAAAATGTAGGATGTCTTGGAACAACAGCTTACTTGCTCGAGTTTACATGCCTCCAGTTTCTTTGCTCTCAGTTTTTTTTTGCCACTGTCAGCATACAATACAGTGTGTTTCCATTCCAGAAGGAAGTTAACACCAAGAGTCAGCAGATCACTAAAGACTTCACAGGATTAGGATTCCATTCAGAGATGTTACAGACGACAGCAAGTTAAAAGCCAAGTTTAATCAGTCACATGCTCCTACTGATAAGAGTGGACAAAGAATAGAGAGCACAGATTTATATGGCTAACAGAGAAAGCTGCTAGTGACCCAAGTTGGTATCGCATTATGAAAATAAGATACATGTTTATATGTATACATTTCTATTAGGGACAATATGCTTATGCTCACAATACAATTCGATACATGATATGGGGTTCATGATTCAATACAACCACCAAATAAAAGTTCAATGAAAACAAAGTATGACTGTGCATAATTATGTTTATTTCTGAGCCTCAAATCTGTCTAGCAATGGTGTTGGCTTGCTAGAATGTAAACAACAATTTGAAAATGTCATCATAATTTGGATGAAGAGCTTGTAAAATTGTGATGGCCAAGGCGTTTCATTACTACAGCAGAATAAAATGGAGCTAATATCACAATTCATTTTTCTGACCCACAATACGTATTGTAACATTTTTGCATTATTTCCCATCCCTAATTTCTATGTATGCTGGCTGCACAATGGAGGGTGGTTAGCGAGCAAGTAGCAAACTTCTTAAAGTTGAGATTTTATTTAAGTGCTGCTTGGTGGTACTACCAGGTATGTGTTTTTGCTGATAGGCCACATTACAGTAAATTGCTAGATTTTTGAATGGAGTTTGGCTCCACATTACTAAACTCAATTCAAAGTATGACCATATACACATTGTTCTGACTAGTAGTAAATAAAGGAAATCAAAGACTTTAATACTGTTTTTAATGTATTTTGAAGTAAAGTAATTGTTAATTTAGACATGGATTGTGCCACTCAGTGTGATGTAACATGTAAGGAACTGCCTTACATGGGCATGTTGGCATGAAAATCGGGAGTCCCTGAAGAGAACACCATAAACTGTTCAGATCACGGACAATCCCATGATATTGTATAAAGAAGCACATCTATCACAATCAAGCATGTGGAAAAATGGCAATGATAGACAGAAAAATGGCCACCACAGCTAATCGGTAATGGCTCCAAGTCTAAAAATATCCAGGGCATCAAACTGTAGACCAATTTACAGTACTATTTCTGGCCTGTTTGGCCTGGACAATACAGCACTCACATTTCATCTTCAGCGATTAATGGGAATCACGCAAGGCAAATTTAGAAGGAATTCACAATTGAATTAAAGATTGCAATGTCAAATATTTCTCTGAATTAAAGTTGATTCGCCCATAAATACACACACATCCATGCACACACACTTTGTTACGTTTAAATGATTTCCAGACAAATCCATTGGGTGACTTTAATAAATAAAAGAGACAGCAAACAGCATAAAAAGAATATTTGCATTATTTCTCCTCCATTGCGTTTTTGTTCCTTTTGGTATGTGTGTGTGTGTGTGTGTGTGTGTGCGTGTGTGTGTATCACAGTATGCTGTTTCTTGCAGCTCTCTTCAGGTGGATGAGATGTTAATGAATATTGCATCATCCAAGCAGCCTGAGTGTGTGTGTGTGTGTCTATGTTGATGAATACTGCACCACCCAAAGTGTGTAAATAATAGAGAGGAACAGGTTTACAGTGGAAACTGCAGTATCACAAGATGTTAACTTAAATGACTTAACTACATAACTGTAGATATCTTTTATTATGCCCTTGTGGTCAGGTGGGAAAACGCTCAGATCATTAAAAGTTAGAGTCAGTGATAAGAGTGTAATTAGACGTGGTGATTCTACTCTGGATATACAATAAGGTGTACCTCTTTTGCATTTAACATCCTTTTTTCCAGGGATTTTTTTTTTGCAGTTATAATCCTCATTTCAGGAGCATTTTATGAACATTTGGAGGCATTTTTGCCCCTTGCCCCCCTTGTTTCCTACAATACACACAAATGCATGTACAATCTCTGTATGGAAAGCTCTTTTATCAACTATTCCCTAAAATGCACTAAAAACTACCCCCTAGTGCTTATTTTTTGCTCACTAGTCACTACAAATTAATCACCAGTACTTATTTTTTGCTCACTAGTCACTACTCTGAGTTACTAGTTGCTATTGTCATTATACTAGTTTCAATATATGAGTTTACTAGCCACTGTTAACTGATGACAAAAGTGAGCAAAAAAGAAGTATACTGTACATTTTTAGTCACAACTGCATTTTAAGGAATAATTGATACAAGAGCATGCCATAATGCATAGTGCAGATCTCACCAATGCACACAGACACAGTTGTCCATGCGCGTGCACACACACACACACACACAGTGGTTGTTGTCTCACCATATGGGTCCAAACTTCTCCAGGGCATCCACCAGGTCAGCCTCCACCACAGCCTCACACAGACCCCTGACATGGACCACAGGACTGGGAGAGATACGATGGGAGTCTTCCCCATTATCCTGCAACACACACACACACATCAACTATTCAGTTACCTCCAACAAACAACATCAACAAACAACATTTACATCATGTGACACTAAAGGCTCATTCACCTTCCACAGTCCACTACTGTCTGCATTTCTGACTGATCTGAATGGCACACTATCCAGATGCGTCCGAAGACATGCAGATCAGGGGGAATTGGAGACTTTAAACTGCACATAGGCCTGAATGTGAGTGTGAGTGTGTTTGATATAATATGGTATATGGTGTAGTATGTGTATGTATATGATGTATGTATGATGGTGGTATATAATGATGTAGTATGGTTTATGATGTGTATATGATATGGCATGTAAAGCCCTTTGAGACATGCTGGTGATAAAGGGCTATATAAATACATGTGACTTGACCTGTCCATTAAAATGTATATTTCTAGTAACTATAAAGACACAAAAACAATACCGTCAGTAAAAGCATGGCAGGTATGGCTTGTGCATCTCAGACAGACAAAGAATCCCTCATATTACAATAAACTAAAACCAGACACATACTGTATACGCACTCATCACTGAGAGACTGACCACAAGATGAAAAAAATAAGTCAGGTCAAGTTTATTTGTATAGCCCTTAATCAATTTTACACTCTCAAAGGGCATCACAACGCCCACATTACGAAAACAATAAATGACAATGACACCCCCCTATCTAAGACCTCACTAAATGATAAAAAATGATGGTTAATGGGGGTTTTACAGCTTCAGTAGTGGTACTTTGAAAAGACAAGTGGAGAAAGTGCTCTTCGATTAATGCAGAAATGTATTGACTATTAAATAAGATCTAATGGAGGGAAAGCTGCTTGGATGACTTGGATGAAGAACTGGTCCCCACTGACTTCAGTTGTTTTGGAGAAGGCTGCTATGGAGTTGTGCTGGCAACCTCCCTGTGTGTTATATGGACAAACTTCACCTGAGTTTCAACTGGCATGAGGGGGAGGAGATGATGACACAATTTTCATTTTTGGGTGAACTATTCCTTTAAGCCAGTTGACATCTGTCAGCGGAGTGGGGCTTTAAATGAGGGACAGGTGCACTGTGGTTAAGAAGAATTTTCGTGTGTATGAAACTAAGCCTGCGGGGGTGAAAAACACGCCTGAAAAGATCTCGGGTTCAGGCTCAAGTAATGGGCTCAAGTATGAAAACGCCCTCAGACTCTCCAAGAAATGACATTAATTTATGTGGGATTTTTATGGCCTAATTAATTCTGTACTGGGGCTTTAAGTTGCTTAAAATGAAGCCTTGGTGTCAATTGAGTTGTTCTGAGTTTCTTCTAAAAGCAGTCATTCAGCAGTGAAACAGAGCGGGAGTGGAGAGAGGGAAACAGGGGGGTGGAGGAGAGAAGTGTAAATTTGAATAATTTAGCTTTCTCCAGCTAATGGCTTGCTAACAGACGTCTGAGCTTCCACGGTACAACACGGCTCCAGACCGCCATTACACCAGGACCAAAGAAAGAAAAGGAAATCAGGCTGTTAACCCGGTGGGACGCTGACTGGACTCTTTCCATATTTAGCATGCAATGGAAAAGCCATTGGAATACAGCACAGTTCCTATTGGCTGAAATTACAGAGGAACAGAAACAAAAGAAAGGGTTTATGTTCCCATGTTTAGCCTGCAAAGAAAAACATCAGATTTGGGTAATGTTCGGAGTTACCATCACTCAATATAGGATTCAATTGCTCCTTGCCGCCATAGCTTAACAATAGAATTACTGAATTATTTAACTGCACAACACCGACTTTGTGTTTACCTCTGTCCTGCTTTGAAGCCACGATTAGTAATTTATTTGGGTATATAAATTATGGATATGAAACTCTTTCCTACACGAGTTTTAGCTTCTTTAATGAGTCTAGCCAGAAGAAAGCTCTAAGGTTTCGTACAAACTTACAGGCTTAAAAGGGTTTAATCTTAGAAACGCATTAGTTGAGTGGTTTTCCACTGACCTCACACATTCACAAGGCACCAAGCAGGATTTAATTGCTGAGATGAAAACTTTGTACATGTTTCCCAAAATATAGCAAACACATTTAATAGTGCAAAGATAAACAAGAAATGTAAAGTTCAAGCTCAAGCTCACTATTGAGTACCGCAGACACTCTAAGTCCCAAGTCTAACTCCCTATCGGAGTGTTATAGGAATATTATAGGACTATAGTGATTGTGGGGCACCGTCACAGCAATAAAAAAAGAAATGGCTTGACATGAAATTAGATGCAAAAAGCAAGGCGATCCATGACTGCAACAGGAGGGGGCCCACGAGGAAGTCTCCACACAGTGATGAAAGAATACCTGCCACAATTGGCGATGAGGACAGCGACTTGCATAAGAACTAGGGCTGGGCGATATGGACCAAAAATCATATCTCGGTATTTTTAGGCTGAATGACGATACACGATATATATCTCGGTATTTTCTACGAAGTGGGCTACATGTTCAGTTGTAAGTAGGGCTGGGCGATATGGACAAAATCAAATATCACAATATTTTTGACCAAATACCTCGATATCGATATTGACAAAATTGTAGGGATGACTATTGGTTTGCTTTCACAAAATATTTACACAATGAGATTTTTGATAAATAATCATCAGTAATGTGGATATAATGACTAAGTGGGTAAAGGCAAATAATAGAACAGCTAGAACAGTCTGGTAAGTTCAGAAAATGACATCACATTACTGTAATGCAGCCTTTAAAACCAGGAAAAGACACTTATGCCATATCACGATATTACGATATCCAAAATATAAGACGATATCTAGTCTCATATCGCCCAGCCCTAATAAGAACCTCAACCTGTAAGACTAATAGTAAGACTAACCCTAAAACCATTTCTCTCTTTCAAATTTAGATTCACTTGCACTTACCCACATTAACGTTATCAACTGGAGTAAAATAGCCTAGAAATCTGATTTATCTCCCTCTGTAATGTATTTCCCCCAATACCTTGCCTTTGTCTCACCTGAGTGTTTGTCAAATAGCCTGGGACACCAGAGGAATCACCGTCTCTGCCACTTTCTTATTGGCTTAAATTCACCTGTGGTTTTGGCCGCTTGGGCAGCACTGTCAAAGCGATCAAGGACCAACAGAAATGTAGTTTTTTTTCCTAGACAAGTTGGAATCTGAGTGAGTTAACCCCCTGTGTGGAGCGGATTCAATGAGTTTGCAGGAACTCATATTGAATTTAGGGCTGGACGATAATTCAATATTATCATTTATCGTCTTTCAGTGGGATTATATTGTGATGATATGGTGATTTTGGGATATCGAGACGCACAATTCTGCTGTCTGAACTGATGTGAATACGTGATTTGGCTTATGTGAGCCATATTGCATATATATCGATATAAAAAAAAAATCCTTATGATTATCGTGATATTGATTTCAATCATGTCGTCCAGCCCTACTTGAATTTATATCAAATTGGTGATAGGGATGATTTTAGGTCATCAGCAAAGTGGTCAGGACACGTCCCCACGTGAATTTATGCCCATGGGTTATTAATTAATTAATCATCCCTGTCAATTGTCAGTACCGTTGTATTAATCAAATCAAACAGGCAGGTAGTAGCCATAAGTGACACTGTACTCCTGTGCTGGGCAACTTATACATATATCTGACAACTAAAAAATGTCAAATTACTGTCTAGCACACAATGTTAAAATAGTTTGGAAAAGTTTGGAGCATTTTGCAGTATTCTAAGTTTGGGTTTACACTTTAGACTGTACTAATTTCATTTACGAAGATGGATAATGTGAAAATGACAAAATGAATGACGTTTCTGCCTACAAGTTAAATTCCCTCGAACACATTGTTTTATCACTCACACTGGGTTGAAAATAAGACAGAATGTCTAGTTTCTTCTTTCCTTGCACACAATTTGGCAGCTCCACAGCTCAGATTAAACTGTCTGTACCTGTCATTTGAATGTGTTTTTTTGTTTTTAAGCACTGTGATTGGCCCGAAGGTCCAAACACCGCCCAGTCAGCAAACTTTGGTGTTAAAACCAAAGCGCCCAAAAACGTTGTACAACAACCAGAGACTGAAGAAAGACTGTTTTCAAATTCACTTCCAGATCGCTGTTCCGGTGCGTTCCGGCCCAGTGACACCCCTGCCTACACCCACACCACAACCATCTTTTTTAGGTATCTAACTTTTCTAGTTTGGTTGTTACATATTGAGACATTATGTGTGCATAGCCAGTTCTTCAATGGACCACGAAGATGGCGCCAGACATGGTTGCTGGGAGATTTCTGACAGAACTGAAAACCAGTTTGAAAGGCATAATAGTTGCAGCTAATGTCACCAGGCAGCAACTACACTTGCAGCCAGTCTGCAGAATTTAGTTACTTGGCAACACAATTTACTTCCATGGAGGTTTTAGATAGTTCCAGACCCCTCAGTGTTACAGCTTTTGTAGAAAAAATACACTGATCACCAGTAGGAAGTTACTGTTGATTGAAGACTAAAGGGGTTGGCAAAAGCCCTTATTGTAACATAAGAACGCTTTTTACTAAATCAGTTATGAATATAGACCATTCAAAATGAGAGAAAAATAGGAAAAGAGAGAGACAAACAGAGGTGAAAAGGAGAAAATGAGAGACAGAGATGGATAGAAGATAGATGGAGAGAGACTGGACTCAATATTATTGACAAATGTGTTTTACTATCCACAAACATGCATATTCAAATTAAGTCAAAGAAGGTTGTAAGGTATGAGACAAGCATCCTCATCTTTTTTTAATCTCACTTTTGGCAGGTCAAGTGAGGTGGTTTTATATTGATTTTAGATCAGTTTTTGTTGTTTGTGATCCTTTCTGATGATAAATGCCATTTATCTAAACAGGACCTTGGCACATATATTGGAAGTAAGCATGTTCAGTTATTTATCTGTTACAATAACACCTAAAGTACTCAAATTACTTTTCTCCATCTTACTTTGGTTATTACATTTTACCATCATTAATTAGGCTACATGTTTTCCAGTCACAAATATCAATATTGTGTTACTAACAGTGTTTTTAATTATACAAGCCAGTCTTACAGAATAGACACTGAATTTTTTGAATGTCTTTTCCTTGTGAGTACTTTATGACAACTATGAACATGCTGTTGCCTGTATGTATTTAATCCATGGGACTGAACTACACTGGAGTGTAAAGGTGAGTCACCTCACAACATTTGGCCATGACATAATTATTACAGCTCTCTGATCAAATACAGTCCTATGTAAACAGTCTATGAAGATAGGTTTGTATTATGCAAAGTTTTGCTAGTGAAATTTTTTTTTTATCATTGGGAAGATTGTTTTTTTTTGTGTCACAGCAACACCAAGGTTTACTTGAGTTTGCAAGTAGTTATTAGTATCTAGACTCTGTCACAGCAACATTTCTGTATGCTTGATCTACCTAAACAGGCCCAGAAACACACCTGGTTGGAAATAGACTCAATGCCATTTACATAGATAATAGACATGATCAGTAACTCAAGCAGGTTAACTCAAATTGGACAAAAGATACTAAAGGACTAAAGATACATTTTTAGTAAAAGAAATTAGAACAACCATCAAAACCACAATATATTTATAACTTTAGTACAGTTCATAGTAAGTACATTGGCATAGTCTGTAAACCGAGAATTTCGAGATGTAAATATACAATAGTAAGGTGCATAGAACTGCATATGTAGCTAGTTAACTACAGCAATGTTAGCTTGCAAGCAACCTATTTAATTAGCAAAATATACAAAAAATAGAAACCATCCGTTAATGTTCTGAAGTCTTGCCTGTTCAAACTAAGTGTCGGCGGACTTGTAGGTTGAGTTTTATGTGATCTTAGTTTGTTGGATACTGCTAAAAACCTCCACTAACAGCAAATGCAGATTCAACACTTCACAAGCCAATTTTACATTTCAGACTGCTGACTGCAAAAAATCCATATGGAAATTGGAAACATATATATTTCGTTTCCCTATATAAAGTATGAGATATTTGTCGATCTGTTGTATCCATTTGTACAAATCATTGCAAATCAATACAATTTTACAAGACACAAATAGAGAGATATTTGTTTGTGGAGAGTAAAACACATTTGTGATGTGTGTCATCATTATACACACATTTGTCAATAATATTGAGTCCAATCTCTCTCCATAGATGGAGACATGGAAGCAAAGCACCAGACACACACATACAGTGCCAACAAGCCTATATCTGTCAGAATGAGGTCCATTAGAGACAGCACAGTCTTTATTAACAGTATATATAATGTCATCCATAATAGATCTTATATCATCACTCTATTAAACATCATAGTAAATAATCTTGCTCTTCTCTCTGCCCACCATGATGGTTTATTAACACACACACTCACACATGTGTGATATGCTTCCACTGTGTGTGGGTGTGGGTGTGTGTGTGTGTCAAAGAGACGATGAGCGTGTGTGTGTATGTGTGTGTCACAGAGAGAAGAGAGTGTATCCTCTCCTTTTTTTGTAGTCAAATCTCCACACTTCTCCCAATTATTCTTCTTTCGGTCATTTCCCATATAGATATCCTATCTCTTTTTCACTTTCTTCTCTTCCTTTCCTGTCTCAATATCTCATTCTCTCTTTCTGTTATTCATCCCTCCCCCCATCTTCCTTCTTTTTTGTCCTCTTCTCTCACATTGACATTCCTTTTAGTCTATTTATAGAGGCAGATGCTTCATCTGGGTATTTGGAGGGGAAAACCAGGGCAGGAGACTAACTTTTCCCTCTACTGACCAGGCTGGTGGACTCTGTATTGCATTCATTGTCACCATCTCTGCACATATGGTATCTCTAATATGCAGTTTTCAAAAAGGTGAACAACTAGTAATGCACATTTGTGAATGTGGATGTTCTGTTCGTGTTATCTACAGCTTAAAATTGAATATATTGACAACGTTTACACTTTTTTTTTACACCCAGACTACTTTAATACTCAATGCCTTATGCTCATTTCCAGTTTTTATTGTGCATTATTTTATTGTGCCAGGTGACATGATATCGGCAGATTGTGGTTTGGATATTAAGGAGAGTGTGTGAATGGTGTGCTGAGGTGAAGATCCCTGCATTCATAAAAGGATGTTAAGGCAGACAGAGTTATTGAAGTATAGATTTCTGTCCGTTGGGCTGTTTTGGAATGTCAATATGGTGGGAGAGGCAGAAACACAGCTTTGCTCATGACAGTATTACAAGAAAAAATAATAAA
Source organism: Centroberyx affinis (assembly GCF_046629955.1). Classification (NCBI taxonomy): domain Eukaryota; kingdom Metazoa; phylum Chordata; class Actinopteri; order Beryciformes; family Berycidae; genus Centroberyx; species Centroberyx affinis. Next base: position 196,290 of record NW_027282074.1, on the reverse strand, counting down.
CAGACTATACAGTATAAATTAAATAAGGAACCGGCCTGGAAGAAACCTACAATCATCCCAACGTTATACCAGGCTTTCTCCGTTTTGTCTTTAATTTGGTCTAGGGATGGGCATTTCAAGCAAAAATACCATTCGATATTCACTGGGAACTATTCGACCATTCTTCGAAGATCACCCCCCCCCCCCACCCACCCCCCCCACCCCCGCACGGACGGTGGGCTAGCCATATTGACTAGCTAACTACCAAGCTAGGCGGACGTTAGCACAGCACTAGCTAGCTAGTTTTAACGTTTTAACGTTAAAACGAGAGAAGGACCGGTTCGGGGCTAATCAAGCCATAGGTATTGCCCCGAACCGGTCCTTCTCTCGTTTTAACGTTAAAACGAGAGAAAGACCGGTTCGGGACTAATCAAGCCATAGCTATTTACTACTAGAGAGCTATGAAAATGTACTTTTTACTTTGTACTTTTTAAGACAAGACAATAGTCGCATAAACTATTTGATTTTTTGAAAATTCAAAAATCATGACCCATCCCTAATTTGGTCGTACCGTTGTTTCTGTGTTCGCTGATAATTTCTCCCAAACAAACGTAGGAATGACTCTGATTGGCTGAATGGATGGTGACCAATCCATCCGTCTAGAAAAAGGTCAATTGGGTTGAACTTTCTGTCTGTCCACACGGATGGAATAGGGACACGTCATCAACCCTGTCCGGACAACGGACAGCTCTCACTGAAAATGAATTGAAATGAATGGAGATGGACAGAAACAACGGATCAATGTGGCCGCAGCCTGACAGTTGGATGCAAAGGATGTGGAGGACACATGAGCGATAGCACACCTCAGAATCCATGTAGAGAGAGTGATCGGCAACATGTGCAACAAATGCACAATATTAACTGGAAGAATACCCATCAGTATGGTGCCATTGACATGTGACATTCTTGGACAAGGCTGTTACTGTGTACTGTGCGCTGTCAAATGTGCCCTAGTGTTGTTTGACAACCGAGAGAGCAGTGGAACCAAAGATGTTAACTGCTGTGTGACTCCTGTAGCTATTCATCAGTGAAACACTCTCCTCAAAGTGTATTTTTATATACTTTCCCGCACTGGCACCATAAGTGCTTGCCAATTGAGCAGCATTTAGTATGAGCAGCTAGCCAAATCAGACGTCCCCCTGTCCAAGGCCTAGCAGATTCAGATTCAGCACCCTGTCACCCTATGATACCCCACCCAATGAACCGGCCTGACTGGAGGAGGAGGTGAGCAGCATCGCGTTGAATGTAGGGCTGGGCGATATGGACCAAAAATCATATCTCGGTATTTTTAGGCTGAATGGCGATACACGATATATATCTCGGTATTTTCTACGAAGTGGGCTACATGTTCAGTTGTAAGTAGGGCTGGGTGATATGGACAAAATCAAATATCACAATATTTTTGACCAAATACCTCGATATCGATATTGACAATATTGTAGGGATGACTATTGGTGCTTTCACAAAATATTTACACAATGAGATTTTTGATAAATAATCATCAGTAATGTGGATATAATGACTAAGTGGGTAAAGGCAAATAATAGAACAGCTAGAACAGTCTGGTAAGTTCAGAAAATGACATCACTTTACTGTAATGCAGCCTTTAAAACCAGGAAAAGACACTTATGCCATATCACGATATTACGATATCCAAAATATAAGACGATATCTAGTCTCATATCACGATATCGATATAATATTGATATATCGCCCAGCCCTAGTTGAATGACGCTATTCTAGCCCTACTATCACACAACAAAAAAGACTTCCCTCTCTCTGTCTATTTCAAATATCAAACATAACTCAGGTAACTTTTAATATAGTTCCCCAAATTATTAGCAACTCTAAACCAAACCCAAAACACAGCAGTGCGCCAGAAGAACTAGAAGTAGTTTTCCCATTGTGTGATGTAAACAAAAATCGTTTGCATATGAGAAGAGGATTATGGTGGTTGTCTGAAAAATGACAGCTGAGGTAAGATTTATTGCTAACATAAAATTTTCACAATAATACAATTTTCATTTTCTTTTTTTAATTAGATACCACTCAATAAAAAACAATGTTGATTTGTACAAAATGATTTTTACCACTGTGATGTAGTTTGATAGTGTACAGGTACAGAGAATGGTGCCACAATGTGTGTGTATGTGTGTGTGTGTGTGTGTCTGTGTGTGTGTGTGTGTAGGCATGGGCAGATGGTAGCACAAGGTTAAAGTGGCATCATGATCCATCAGCGGATTCATTTTCCCTGAGCACTGCATTTTCTCTCTGCAGTGATAAAGAGGTGTGTGTGAGAGTGTGTGTGTGTGTTGGTATAAGGTGTGTGAGAATGGCCTAATGGTACTCACTCACTCAAATGCTGAGTAATTCTCTCTCTCTCTCTCTCTCTCTCACACACACACACACACACACACACACACAGGTGAGGCAGGTTAAATGAGTCTTTACCCCGCAGCAGTACTGCCACCTCTCTGTATTTCTCTGCCTCATACAGACAGTACAACTAGAAGTAGAAGAAGTCGCAATATCGATATCGAGGTATTTGGTCAAAAATATCGTGATATTTGATTTTGTCCATATCGCCCAGCCCTACCGGGTCCTTACTGAGGTTTAAATTTAATACAAGTTTAATACAGGTTTACTAGTCATAATTTCATGGTATAGCCACTGCACTGTTCATGTGCGTATGTACGTGTGCAGTATGTAAGCAGCGTCCTGTGAAGTGGGTGATTCAAATGGGCATACACTGCAAGCATGGCACGTGTGTGTGTGTGTGTGTGTGTGCGCGCGCATGTGTGTGTGTGTGCGTGCATGTTATTTATAGCCCCTGCTGACAGTAAGATGCAGTGGGGATGTAGAATGTAGGCCAGACTTAACAGAGTTGTGACTGCAGTACTTTCTCAGCAAACTAACTGATTGACCAGGCTTTCTGTGTGTATGTGTGTGTGTGTGTGTGTGTGTGTGTGTGTGTGTGTGTGTGTGTGTGTGAAGAGAGAGAGACAGACAGCAGTGTTTCCTAAAGGTTGGCAGTTTACTTCAGCATTTAAAGGACTATACCAGTGTTTTGCATGTTTGAGTCCATTTCCTACATTACTGCATTACTACCAACCATTTACCAGAGCTTTGAATTTTAGAATATCTACTTGATTTCCCTAATTTTTAAAAGTAATCATATGCAAATAAACTTGTGTGTTTTGCATGTGTGTGTGCAGAGATGGGCAGTATTTAATTGGTATTTGACCCGAGTGAAAAAAACAAAATGTAACTTACTGACTTTTGGGCATAGAATTCTTGCATTTGAAATACTTAAATTACTTTTTTAGAATATGTAAGACTGAATGAAATAGGGAGTTCCAATATTTAGATTTCCATAAGTTTTGAAATGCAGCCCTGTTTTGGGTCCTGTGTCACATGACTTGCTTGATGCATGTGCTAGCTAGAGTGACTACATGAGTCAAAATTAGCTGTACTCAAAAGCAACTATAAAGATAGAGATTCTATATATGGGTTTTGCTGCATTATGTAGTGCAAAAACTCTTTACTGTCACTGTGTGAGTGTGTCCATCCATTGGTATGTGTGTGTGTGTGTGTGTGTGTGTGTGTGTGTGTGTGTGTGCATGTGTGAGACTTGACAGGGTGAAGGGTTTTTGTTTGCACCGGGCTGTTCTTGTGTGTACTACCAGATAGAATCCTGCAGGTGCCACAGTGAGCCGGGCCTTAAGACCTCAATAAGTAATCTGGACATCAAACTTTCAACAGCACAACCTGAAGCCTGACCGATCAGATGTCTAGCACAGTGGTTCTCAACGTGGGGTCCGGGGACCACCAGGGGTCCTTGAGGGCATTCCAGGGGGTCCCCAGCAAACTGATGAATTGGTAAACTTCATTATTTCATTTACAAGAACAATTATAGAATGTAGAAGAATGGCTATTTTGATCATAGTTTCGCTGTTATCTCTCTACCTACAATACAGATAGTCATGGAATTCTGGACAAAATCATATCTAATATTCTCAGATTTGGGTCCGAGAGACATAATCTCATCAAATGGGGTCCGTGGCCCTAATGTGGACTAAATTAGGGGTCCTTGATATGAAAAAGGTTGAGAACCACTGGTCTAGCACACACACACACACACACACACACACACACTCGCACACATGCACACATACTTAGACAGGCTCTCTTTCTGTATGTCTCTCACAGTGGAATGTAGTGTGGTCTGTACAGATTTGAAGTTAAACCAGTTAACCAGGCCTCAGGCAAAACTGTTCATAAAAGTTCTTAAAATGACAACTGCATTTCACCCACTGAGCTGTCAAATATTTATGTGTGAATGTCCTACTAATGACCCCCATGGGCCACCGTAGGTGAAAAGAATTGAGTGGTTTGGATCAGAAAACTAGCCAGTATGCAGCCTGAAGCAGTAGAAAATGTCGGCACCACGCAGCCAACAGTAGACAAAAATGCCGACCAATACAAACCACTGCAGCAATAAAAAACCAAGAACAGAAAACCCAACAACAGAGGGGTGGTGGAAGATGGTCTGGTTAGGGACAGAGTCTGAAATCTGAGTCTGAAGTCTGAAAAAAAAATCAGATCATGGGGGGGGGGGGAATGTCCTCTGAAAAAATGTGTTTTCTTATCCTGTCTCATAAACACACACACACACACACACATACACACACACACTTCCCCATTAAAAAACTTTTTTGTAATGCATTACTTACCGTCAACAAATCCTGCCTATGAAAATAACAATCAGCAATGATTTTGTTTTGCCAACAAGTCTCGTCCATGTAGCCGGTGCCCAATGCAGCCATGTCCCAGCAGCCATAGAACTCCATTGTATTAAAAAACTATTAAAAACACGTCACAGAGCCATGCTGTTGCTCTGGCAGCATATTTCATCATCACCATGCACCGGGCCGGTTGACTTTTTCCTCAAACAACTTAATAAGCCGGCTGTAAACACGTTTGCGATCTCAGGAAAGTAGTTCCGTAGCACAGAAAATAGTCCCCGGCGTAATGAAGAATTTGTTCCCATTTGAATTTGATTTGGTAACAACTACAACAGCCTGACTTTTCGTGGTAACAGTTAGCGATTTTTAAAATGTAAACAATGTCTTTGTGAGCTGTATTTCAAGGTTTTAACTTACAGTTGGAGCCAATGACTTCCGGGTTGATGGCTAAAAACGGTACATGGGAAGTCAGAAAGTAACGGGAGTAGAGCAAACGCATTGTTGATTTTGTTATTACCTCCGCCATGGAGGTTATGTTTTCGGTGCCGTTTGTTTGTTTGTTTGTTTGTTTGTTTGTTTGTTTGTCAGCAGGATTACGGAAAAACTACTGGGCCAATTTTCATGAAACTTCGTGGAAGGGTGTAGCATGGGCCAAGGAAGAACCCATAAAATTTTGGAGTGGATCGGATCCGACTCACGAAATTTGCATATCATAGCAGACTGGACTATTGGCCTTGGTGGAGGTCTGCGCTCTCCGAGTGCCCTTCTAGTTTTCATAGGATTTGTTGATGGTAAGCAATGCATTAAAAAACACCAGTGTTATCCTTTAAGACAAATTTGCTAACCCAATGAATACACAAATAGAGGGCAGTTAGGAGGTTAGTCCATATATTGATGTCAATATCCTGCTACAATTCAACTGGTTACAGAAACTAGAGTAGAGGCAGGACAATACATAGCACAGTCATGAGATGAATTCAAAGCCACAATGTCACAAGCCCATGGCAAGCATCCTCAGGAATTTCAATTCAGTGTTAATTTGGGCCTCTTGATTTCCATTAGGAGCTCATTACCATCACTGTGCTCTACTGCTCTGATAGCTACACCTGTGCCATATTATGTAGACACACACACACACACACACACACTCACACACACAGAGTGTTGTCTGAAGAGTGGCATGAATGTTTAATGCAGATTTGCTATTATCTGCCGGAAGGCTTTGCTTTCCTTGCTCCCACATTCAGCTTGTGTCTGACACACACACACACACACACACACACACACACATACACGCCATAAATAATCACACAAAGAAGAGTCCTGTCTCTATTCAATAGTCCATCTTTCTGTCAGTTTCAGAGCAACATATCTGATCTGAGCCACTGCAAACTGTAGCATAACATCACATGACCATTATCTAGATACACACACACACACAAACACACACACACGCGCACACACACACGCAAACTACATTTTCTACTACATGTTTTTTTCTGTTTAAAAAAGAATCAATGTTGATCTTCAGATTCTTCTTCAGACCAACTGAGACTCTCTCTTTCTCTCAATTCAATTCAGTGACGCTTTATTATTATTAGAAATTAGCAAAAAGCAAAAGAAACTCAACATTAAATGCCTGAGATAAAGAGTGAGAGCTATAAAAGGAAAGTGAACAAGGTGACGAGATCAATGACAAGATACCAGCAGAGAACAGGAACTCTCTCTCTCTCTCTCTCTTTAGAAATACAAGTAGAAATAACCGCCTTGTGGTTGTATGCCTCCGCCAATAAACTTTGTTTTATCATTGCAAGGACAGTCTTTATTTATTGAGCATATATAATTAATGTGATTATTAGGTCAACTTAAAGGATTTTGGTGTCTGCAAAAGTAAGTGACAGCACTTCCACCGTTTTTGTAGAATGACCCAAGATCGTTTTCTCAGCTACAGTGGTAAGCATTATGATGTCACAGTGAAGTTGACCTTTGAACTTTTGAATATAAAATTTTATCCTATTAGACATTTGTGTGAAATTTTGTCATAATTAGCGTATGAATTCTTGAGTTATGGCCAAAAACGTCTTTTGTGAGGTCACAGTGACCTTTGACCTTTGACCACCAAATTCTAATCAGTTCATCCTTGAGTCCGAGTGGACGTTTGTGCCAGATGTAATGAAATTCCCTCCAGGCGTTCCTGAGATATCGCGTTCATGAGAATGGGACAGACGTGAGGTCACAGTGACCTTGACCTTTGACCTTTGACCACCAAAATCTAATCAGTTCATCCTTGAGTCCAAGTGGACGTTTGTGCCAAATTTGAAGAAATTCCCTCAAATTCCCTCGTTCCTGAGATATCGCGTTCACGAGAATGGGACGGACGTACGGACGGACAACCTGAAAACATAATGCCTCCGGCCACTGAGAAACTGAAACTGAAAAACTGAACAGTTGGTTGCTGTTCTGCAATCTGTACAAATACCCTTTGGTTTCCCAAGCCTGTCTAAATGAACTGTGATTGATTTGCGTGCTGTTGTCACCATCTGTCAGCAGCTGTTTAACAGCTGAATCTAGTATCACGTCAGGAACATCATTTACACTGAAGTGTCACTCAACAGTTTAACACTGCTGTGTCTTTGTGGACGACAGTCAGGTAGGTTATTTGCTACTTTTGCCCTCAAAATAGGCTAATATTTTTTTTTTATCAACTGCTCATTGTTTGACCTCTTCCTCCATACTGCCCCCGCCACTGGGTCCATCATTACAAACGCAGGTTGCGCGGCCAAGCTTCGTTCAAACTCACAGAACTTTATTTAAAATTCTAGTCAAGATAACACATTTTCCAAAGACACCAAATATGCCATGCTGAATTACAGGGAAATGTGTATATAATGATGCACAAACATCTAGATTTTTTCCATTGGATGTAATGGTGCAGCCATAAAAACATGGCATCTTGTATTTTAATATTTCATTCAATATAAGTAGCTAGAGCTTCAAGAATGTGTTGGAACAGCATATACAGAATGACATTTGTTGTACAGTTAGGAATTTTTTTTTTATATAACTTTGAAGCTACTTACTAGAACTACTACGTAAAGTCAGCTAAAGTCACGGAACAACCCCTTGTACCCTGACTTTAGCTGACTTTACCCTTAAATTTCCGTAGCTTCAAAGTTATAAAAAAAAACTACAAATATCCACCTCGCGGTTGTATGCCTCCGCCAATAAACTTTGTTTTATTATTGCAAGGACAGTCTTTATTTATTGAACATATATAATTAATGTGATTATTAGGTCAACTTAAAGGATTTTGGTGTCTCCAAAAGTAAGTGACAGCACTTCCACCGTTTCTGTAGAATGACCCAAGATTGTTTTCTCAGCTACAGTGGTAAGCAAAACATTATGATGTCACAGTGAAGTTGACCTTTAAACTTTTGGATATAAAATGTCATCACTTCATCATTTTATCCTATTAGACATTTGTGTCACAGTGGCCTTGACCTTTGACCTTTGACCACCAAATTCTAATCAGTTCATCCTTGAGTCCAAGTGGACGTTTGTGCCAGATGTAATGAAATTCCCTCCTGGCGTTCCTGAGATATTGCGTTCATGAGAATGGGACGGACGTGAGGTCACAGTGACCTTGACCTTTGACCTTTGACCACCAAAATCGAATCGGTTCATCCTTGATTCCAAGTGGACGTTTGTGCCAAATTTGAAGAAATTCCCTCAAGGCGTTCCTGAGATATCGCGTTCACGAGAATGGGACGGACGGACGGACAACCCGAAAACATAACTGTACAACAAATAACCGAAGCTACAGAAACAAGAATATGGTTGCTCTGGCTGTTTGTTCGATCAATCAATCAAGCTGTTTGTTAGTAGCATGGTTGTTAGCAGCATTTAGAGTTAATATGTTCAAGACAGTTCGCTTTCTGATCAGCTGAGCGGGCTGCCAGCAGAATCAGCCGTCCCTTTAGCCTATAATTGGCGATACAATTCGGTCTCTGAACTGCTTAGCGGGACGTTCCAAGCCAGCAGTGTCAGCCGTTCCTTTAGTTCTGTTAGTAGCATGAATGTAATGTTGAGAACAGGGGTAGTAGTATAGTAATTTTGGGAACTATGGATAAGGCTAAGTGTTGGTACAGGGTGGTGGAACTTTAGCTGTATTTGGTGACATGTCACTCCGCTGTTCATATCCCTCCACTGGCTCCCAGTTGCTGCCCGCATCAAGTTCAAGTCCTTGATGCTCGCCTACAAAGTAGCAACCAAAACGGCTCCCACCTACCTGAACTCCCTCATTCAGGTCTACGCTCCTTCCCGCTCACTACGCTCTGCCAAGGAGCGGCACCTGGTGCTGCCACCACAGCAAGTCCCTAAGTCTCTATCCAGACTCTTCTTCTGTGGTTCCTCGCTGGTGGAACGAGTTACCAAACTCCATTCGATCCGAGTCCCTCTCTATCTTTAAGAAAAGACTAAAGACCCAACTCTTTAGTGAACACCTTCTCACCTGATGGACTGTGTAACCAAAAAAAAAAAAAAACTCTTTATCTGCCTCTATGCACTCTATGCACTGCCTCGTAGCACCTCTGTCCTGTTGGATCAGAACTTAGCTTTATGGCTCTTACTCTCGTTGTTCTCTCCTGACTAGAACCTTGATATTGGAAAAAACTGACATTGCAATATTTTTTTTTTCTGCGATATGAAAAAATACAGGAATTTTCACCAAATGACTTGAATAGCTCCATCAAGCCTTGCTCCTTTAAGAAGGTGGCCTTGTGGGTAACCTGCGTGGGTGACGTAGTAGGAAGTGAGTTGCAGGATGCTAAGTAAAGTTACCATAGTTAGCGGGAAAAGAGCATAGAACGTCACCGAGAGGCGACAATGTTCGCTGCTGTACCAAAATAAAGTGCCAGTTCTCCACTGCAGAGTTGGTTCGGACTCTTAGTAAAAAGCTTGTTACCGGCTACGAGCCAGGCTAAGCTAAAATAGGCTAGCACAACACCAGAGGCTTCCCAACTACGGTTTGGAGCCGCGAAAGCTGGAAAGGTAACATACGCTACTCTTATAACAAACCCTTAAATCAGAGTAAATTCTGTTATATCAGACAGACTTCTCTTGTAGATTAGTCATGGAAAATGAGAAGTTTGCGAGTTTTCCTTCTGTATCAAGCAGCAAAAAAGTTGTAGTAGGATATTGCGATGTGACTATTGCGCATGCACACATCGCGATGACCATGCTGAAACGATATATCGTGCAGCCCCATTGTGTTGTATTAAAATCTCATGTGTACGTCGCTTTGGATAAAAGCATCTGCCAAGTGGGAAATTGTAAATTGTATCGAGAGCGGGTGTGGAGGGGGGTGGTTCCGGAACACCAGAAATCACTATTGAGCATTCTGGAGGTGTCGTGGGCCTAACTCAACCAAACATCTGTGATGGTAGGAGACCACTTGATTCACACACTCAACCCTGTAACAGTTAGATTAGGTGGCTAGTGGATGGTGCTGCTGTCTGATGGTCCTGTAGATTTATGACAGCAGAGCCTGGTGTCCTCTATAGTCACCATTTGTGGATTGGTACATAATTCTTTTGACATCTGAATTGGGTTTATGTATGAATGCTCACCTTGGATTATGGCACAAAGGATTGCAACATAAAAAATTCAAGACCACCACATCAATGAATCACAAAGCAAAGCTAGCCATCTGGCTAGGGACTATAGTTGAAAACTAGCCCTTTTGGCTAATTTATAGTTAATTATGGTAATGATTTATGCGCGTTGTGTCTGTGAAATAAAACACCACCAGGCAGATCATTTCAATTATGGATTATTATGCAGTGAGTTTACTGCTTTGGAATATGTGTTAAAGTCACAATGAAACCGCATTTTGAGAGCACCTTGTTTCCTTGATGTGATGTATTTCCTGTTGAAACAGGATATTGGGCCGGGACATAAAGCAGGGAGAGATCATTCAAAAGTATAAACCCATAACATATCAATTAGGGAGAGATGTTTTATTTGATGGGAAGGACAGAAGGGATTGTTCAAAAACCTGTGATGGTTTTATTGGTTTGAATTTTTATGTATGCCTCCTGGTATATGATGAAGTCACTGCTAAAGATTTTTATGTTATTCTGGAAGTACAAGTAATGAGATTTTGCTATAAAAATACATTTTTGTGTCAAATAGGTTCATTATAATAGAATGAGGACGAACGAAACACCAGCACTCACAGAGAATTAATCTTCTGATTTATTAAGGGCAAGAAACGGACGCGTTTCAGCTAGAAGCCGTCATCAGCGTAAAGAATAATAGAATGAGTTAAAAATATAAAAATCTTTTTCATTTCAGAGTAACTTTAAATCCCGTGTGGATTAAAATTCCATCAGTAGATGCCATGTTCAAATCTTTCACACTCATGCACATTGATGCTGTTTGTGTGTCCGTGTGTGTGCGTCTCCTTTCTTCTCTCATCCTTCTGTGTGTCTTCATGTTCAAAGCCAGTAGTGTGATCTATAAATATCGTCTATCTGCGCTGCGGGCTGCAGAACACCCGCTGAACCTCCACCATCTTCTTAGTGGTCTGAGCCTGTCATGTAGTCATGCTTTTAGTCATCATCCAGCTCTCACGATTACACAAATACCAAATGCTTTCATTTCCCTGGTTAGTCCTGCTGAAAAAACTCCCTCCCAGTTTTATACTTTTTTTTTTTTTTACCTGAGAGAGAACCTAGAGCCTCCAGTCTGGTTTATACTGGTTTATACCTGAGGTTAGAGAGAGCCCAGAGCCTGCAGTCTAGTTTAAACTGGTTTATACCTGAGGTTAGAGATAAGCCCAGGACGTCTAGTCCGGTTTCTCAGCAATAACAGACGTGGAGGCAGTGAGTTGTTATGCAGTATTTGATGTTGTTAAGGCTGGCAACACCAAATTACAATATTGCACCATGAAGCACTGCCTCAAGGTCATAATTTCATTTAGAAAGGGTCATTTTTATCAGACAGCTTTAGCTAAACAGAAGTTTCAATCACAATTCACAAAAAACAACATTAACTAGCATATGGTTAAGTAGTATCCCTGGTGTTCAGGGTAACATGCTAGTCAATAGTTGGTGGGTTTACACAACATCACTATTGGGGTATTTTTGTTGTTAGTAGATACTAGTTTAAAGTTTGTTTTTAGTGATTAAAAATGAGTTAGTCATATTTGGCTATGTTTACATGCACACAATAATGCCACAATTAGTAGGAATAGGAGCAATTAGCAATAGTCTGTCTCAGCCATTTACATGACTGTATTGTAACTGACAAGTCCCCATAATAATCCTGTTTACTTTTCGACTACGCAGAGAGAATTGTGGAAATCAGAGCTGTTTGCCAAAAAAAACCCCCTCAAATTTCTCGAATTTAACCCAAACAGTTACAGCCATGAGATTCTGCTCTACCACATCATCTTGTTCGTCGCAGCCATAGGCCTTTCTCTACTGCAATTCAAAAAATGCACTGCTTTGGGGGCTACTTTTGGGAAACCTGTTGGAAAGGAGGAGACAATACATTCAGTTGGAGCATTTTTGGATGAAGATACAGAGTGAGGACTGGAATGGGTGGTCAGTGATATAGAGTGAAGAGAGAACTTTAGAATGGAGCTGTGTGAGCTATTGTGTCCAATGCGTCCTGTTGATCACTGGACAGGCGACCTGTCAATCACTCGGACACAACTACCCCGTTTTATAACCGTTATATCCCGTTAATTAATTTCGCAATTATTTTGAAAATCGCCACACGGATACATATTAGAAGAAGTCAAATTAGCTACTGAGACCATAATCTCTTGTCGAAAAAATTTATTGACTTTATATTTTGAAGTTGGCTCGTGGGTATGATTTTTCTTATGTTACATTGAAAAATCATTGTGCCCCCCCCCGAGAAAATGTAATGCCCGTCCACGAATTTGTTTCTCCCGCTGGGTCTGCGGGTATTTACTATATGTGTTTTGGTGATGCATTCAGGTACAGTAGGAAATTGGAATTCTAACACTATGGTTAATAATATATAAAAGCTGGTAATATGTCTCGCCCCTGTAGTGAGGTTGGTGAAGGCCAGGGGATGTGTCTCTGAAATTGATGGCTGTATTTAAAGAGTTATCCTGAGGCTGCTGCAGGGGAAGGTCAGGCAGTGCAGATGCCAGTGCGTGTGCTGTTTTGATTTGGTATGAGTTGAGTTATCCTCTGTTCTGTTTTTTTAATTTTTGTTTTCTTTTTTTGTGTTGCACTTTGGTTGCACTGTAAATAAATGTCCACACATGGGACCTTCAAATCGCCTTCTGAGTCAGCCTCCTACTTCACTAAAGGCCCTCAGGCTACAGCTACCTCACAGGCTCCTTGCATTGATGTGCAGTAATCCCAGCCCCCTTTTGCGAGATTTAATGTATTTGTGATGACTGGAATGGCATAAGACTTAGGGCTATTAAGAGAGCAGCAAAAGTAAAACAGCTACAAACTTCAGTTTTTAAAGACTGCAACAGACTTTTAAAATCACCCAGAGGGGATGAAGTGATCCAGGTTTGCATCTTTCTGGAGCTGATTCCAGGACCATGGAGCATAATAATTAAAAGCCATCTTCCCAAATTCTGTGGAAGGGCGAGGGACAGTGAAAAGTAGTACATTCTTAGAGCGCAAGTTGTAAGAACTTGTGATACGATTGAAAAGGAGATTTAAATAGCCAGGGACTTGCCCTATGATGGCTTTGTAGATAAAAATGTGCCAATGAAGCCATCTGCGGCAATATAATGAGGTCAGTCAGACCTGCCCTTTCATACAAGTGACAATGATGAGTGAGTCATTTAGCGTTCAGAATGAAACGTAAAGCTTAACATTGGATGAGAGTGGTAGGGAAGTGGCCGGTTTTGAGGAGTGAATTAGTCACGTTGACGGTGTGAAACATGTTGCCTGATACTGCACGCGAACCTTGCGTGCTGGGGTGGATGCCGTCCCTTTTCATTAGAGGAACTGCTGCTTTCAGCCACTTCCTCATTGGCTTCAGAATTCACCCGTGGATTTGGCCGCTTGGTACAGACTCTGCCTTACGCGCATTACTGCCATAATCACATTAAAATCGCATTTTTGATGTGCACGTAAACTTGTTCACTGGTTGAAGAATTTATATCAAAGTGAAACAGGCGAGCATAACATACATAAAAGGGGTGTGATTTTGCAGAGCTCTACGCCAACTAAAGCCACAAAAATAGCACAGAACATGTAATTCTAGAAATGCTAGAACGTGGTTGTGAGATGCATTCCGCCAAGTTTCATCAGAACCTGATCTGTGGTAACTGAGACATCAAGTGTGACAAACGAACAGAAGGACACCATCCATAGCCCTCCTCCAACACCCCCCTCCCTGCATTTTCCATGGTGAAAGGGCCATAAAAAGATCTGATCTATGCAACAGTTGCCATGTTCCCATCTAACTGTCAAGAGAATTTCAGGCAAATTTTTTGAAATGTCACAAAAAATAGCTGTGTTAGCTGTGTTTCCATCACGTGGGTTGAATTAACGAAATCAAGTTCCTGTGTGTCAAAAAACGCACCCAGAAGAAAAAGTCTTTCAACAACTTAGTTCAGATTAGTATTGGGTAGTATTAGTGTGGTCATGAAAGCATATTTCATGATTTCATCTGAAAACAAAGACATGCATTTGCAACTATTCTGGTCATACAACCACGATAAGGACTAATACATGTTAGAAACAATACATATGACATGCAGGTCAAGAATTGAACCATTCATTGGTCCGATCATGCCAAGACTACGTCATTATTTATTCAACAAATGCAATTCTACTGCTATACATCACATAATTTCATTATTGTCAATTGTCAAGCAAGAAAAAAAAAACTTTTAAGAAATGTTATTCAATTTTGCTATTTCCACTCTAATTTGATATATCATAATTCACAAAAAATACTGGGTTGGACAGCAGCTAATGGGTGTAAATGCAGCCAAAGGTAAGACAATGAGGTGTCTGACACTTTTACTAGTCTCCACTGACAATGTTTTACTTCCTGAGAGTGAATTTATTTGCAAAGCTATATTATCCAAAGCTGTTTACTCAGTAGAATTATGTTGTTTGCCTGGTGGTTTATTGGATATTCTATCAACTGCCATTGGAGACTATTTCAGCCTTCAGTAATTTCAATGACACAACTCTTTCTAAAATGATGGCTCAATTCAATTCAATTCACTTTATTTGTCCCCGAGGGGCAATTGCAGACGCACGTAAAGTAGTACAATTTACAAGAAACAATTATCAATTAACAAGAAACAAAAAAAAAAAAAAAAAACCACACAACATACAGTGCAACAGTGCTGATTTAGAGGTATAAAAAATAAGCTATACCCATTATGATACTAATATAATACTAATAGTAGTGCAATAATAGTACAGTGGCAGTCCGCTACGAAGCCGATGGATGAGGTAGCAGTCCAGGGCCGAGACCATGTGCAAGTCACTGTGTGGGTGTGTGTGTATGAGTATGGGAGAGAGAGAGAGGTGGTTTAATGCATAAATCATGTCTGAGTGAGTGGGGGGGGCGCGGTTAACAGGGTGAGCAGAGAGTCAGGGATGGTTGGGAATTGAGGAGCTGAACAGCCTTGGGGACAAAGGTTGCCCTTCTCCTCTGTGTCCTGCAGTCTGGGCAGCGAAGCCAGCGCCCCGAGGGGGAGCCACTCAAACGCAGGGAACAGGATGTGCGTGGGATCCTTTAGGATCCTGCCAGCTGACCTTAGCATCTGCTCCTTGCATAGGGTGGAGAGGGCTCTGACAGGGAGTCCAATCATTTTGGAGCAAACTTTGACTGTGCTCTGCAGGCGGTTTCTGCTTTGAAGGCTGATAGAGTGGACGCAGGAGGTGAAGGAGAATGTCATGACACTCTCAATGAAGGAGTAGTAGAACGTTGTGAGGATGTCCTTGCTGACACTAAAGGAGTTGAGCACCTCTGTGTTGGAGGCAAATTTCAACAGTTATTGAAGATTGTGCCCAGGTACTTGTGACTTACTTGACTTAAACCCCTTTGCTCTTTGGGGAGCATAGGTCATTCATGAACTTTTTCCAGCTGGTTCGGTGTTGGGTGGACTTCTCTGCTTCCTTCCAGGACGTTCCTAATTCCTTGAGTTCTGACTCCACAGACCTTCTCCAGCTGTTCCTGGGTCTTCCTGGCTTTCTTTTCCCCTGTGGGTTCCAGGTTAAGGCCTGTCTGGTCATACTGTAAGGTGGTTTCCTCAGGGTATGCCCAGTCCAGCCCCATTTCCTGCGTTTGATTTGTGTTTCAATTGGTTCTTGTTTTGTGATTTGCCAGAGCTCTTCGTTGGTTATTGTGTTTGGCCAGTAGATTCCCAGGATGTGTCGTATGCATCTGTTTATGAAGGTTTGGAGATTATTACTTGTTGCTTTTGTGGGTCTCCATGTTTCTGCCCCGTAAAATAAAACTGATTTGACATTTGAGTTGAAGATGCAGAGTTTATTTTTTGTGGAGATGTGCTTTGAATTCCATATGTGTCTTAGTATTAAGAAGGATGATCTTGCCTTCTTGACAATCTTGACAATCTCTACGGGCTTCCCGTGGATAGTGGTGATGACTGCCGCAGCCAGTTCCCTCCGCTTGTTGGAGAAGGTCACTACCATCTCCTTGGTCTTGTTCACATTGAGTTCCAGGCAGGAGCTGTCACACCACTCCACAAACTTATGAAGGGCTGAGCTGTGGTGCTGTGAGGGGCCTGAAAGCAGAGATAGGAGGACTGTGTCATCAGCGAACTTGAGCAGGTGCCAGTTTGGCTGGGTGGACCCGCAGTCATCAGTGTAAAGGATGAAGAGCAGGGGTGAAGAGGACACAGCCTTGCGGGGAACCAGTTGAAGTGTGTAGGAGGTCGGAGAAAGTGTTGCTGACCAACACTCTCTGTGACCTGTTGGTGAGAAAGTCCACAGGATTAGTCGGTCATCTAGGTGGAAGCGAGTGGTGAGTTTCTCAGCAAGAACGTGTGGCTGTAGGGTGTTGAATGCCGAGGAGAAGTCTGCAAACAGGAGTCTGGCTGTAGTGTTGGGGGATTCCAGATGCTTATGGATGGTGTCTATATTGAATGCCTTTGCGCCGTCAACCCCTCTGCCTGCGCGGTATGCAAACTGGAGCGGGTCCATCTGTGAGTCTGTTGCCTTGACGATGTGGTTTTTGATGACCCTCTCCATAGCCTTCATCACAAGAGAGGTGAGAGCCACAGGCCTGACGTCATTCAGGACCTTGATAGGACCCTTCTTCGGTATGGGAATAACTGTGGAATGTTTCCACAGCTGGGGGACTATGCCGCTGGTCATGGAGCTCTGGAACAGGAGCTGGAACACGCCCCCTAGCTGCTCAGCACAGTGCCTCAGGGTACGGCCACTGATGTTGTCTGGCCCAGGTGCTGTGTTCGCTTTAGTCTTCTCGAGGGCTCTCACCACATCGTCTGTGTTTATGGTGAGGGCAGGGTCACCAGGTTTGAGCGTGGAGATGGTTGCATCTAGCTGGATGCTGTTGTCTGTTAATGAAGTAGACATATTCACCACTTCCTGTCAGTCTATACGTCCGAGAAGTAGAGTAAGCAGTAAACAGTGACTCTTGCAACTGGAAGACCAAGCTAGCAAAACCAGCCTATCTCTGACTGAACATAGCGAATGAAATATCTGCAACTATAAATGGGCAGAATAAGAAAAAGGACACCAGAAAATTAATTGTTAAGGGACATGAAGTCCAACTGTGTTTAGTAAAGCATTTAGGATGCACACTGTACTACTAACCCTGTTCTGTATTAATCTAAGAGAGGACATGCATGCAAAAAAATAAGACCTCTAATAACTGGATTTAATACATTTATACTGTTTAAGGCCTGAATTGAGATAATTTATTTTAAGACTTTTTAGGGATGTGATTCTGTTTTTACAGTTAAAAGCCTCCACTTTATTGCAAAGTAGGTTATATTTACACATACTAGGAATCTGTTGGTATACTGTGCACACATGAAACAAGATTATGTTGACACAGTGTGTCCCTGTATAGATGCATTTTACCCAAACCTGCATCAAATTCCTATCTGGGTTATGACTCACCAGAGAGAGAGAGAGCATCTAGTCCAATATTAGAAATTAAAAATCAATGTCAATTTTTTTAGATATCGCACTCACTGTTTTTTTGGTTAGCCCACTCCTATTACAGCACAAAGAGAGAGGGAGAGAGAGAAAGAGAGAGAAAGAGAGAGACGATAGATAGATAGACAGACAGACGGACAGACAGATAAAGACAGAAAGAGGCTGGATGAGAGGGAAAGATGAGAGAGGGGGAGAGAGAGAGAGAGAGAGAGCGAGAGACGTGCTATACTGCTGTTGTAAGCAGAACTAATACAATGTAAGATAATGCGGTAAAACCATCTAAATCAACTTAATTTAAACTAGGGTCATTTAGGATTAAGTTAATCTCCAGCTCTGCAAATACGTTCCTGGCTCTTGGAGTTGGGGATCCCAACACAAAAGCAAACTTAATGAATAAAATCTGCGTACAATGAACTATTTCAGTTTACTGTATATTTGTGTGCTTTTACCATTCTGTGCTGAATAGTCTTATGTGATGTTCATTTTAAATAGTTTTATTTAATTTATGCCAAAGCAGGGAAACCTAAATACAACCGATACAACCACGATACAACCACAATACAACCACGATGCGATGTAAAAAGTAAAAGTTCAATGACAACAAAATATGAGTGTGCAGAATTATATTTGTTACTAGGACACAAATCTCTATAGCGATGGCATTGGCTCGCTATAATATAAATAACAATTTAAAAATCCCATTACAAAGTGTAATTAATATAATTTGGAAGGAGAGCTTGTGTAATTGTGACAGGCAAGCCATCTCATTTGTGATTACTACAGCAGAATAAAATGGAGCTAATATCGCAATTCATTTTTCTGCCTCACAATACGTATTGTCACATTTTTGAACTGCAATATATTGAATTTCGATATATCGTCCCATCCCTAGTTTTTAACTACAAGATGTTCACTCAGAAGAAGAAAGTTCTTGCTTATTGACTAGAGCTGCAACAATTAATCGATGAATCGATTAGTTGTCAACTATTAAATTAATCGCCAACTATTTTGATAATTGATTAGCCTAATCGGTTTGAGTAATTTTTTAAGAAAAATAAGTCAAAATTCTCTGATTCCAGCTTCTAAAATGTGAATATTTTCTGGTTTCTTTACTCCTCTATGACAGTAAACTGAATATCTTTGGGTTGTGGACATCTTGGGCTTTGGGAAACACTGATCGACATTTTTCACCATTTTCAGACATTTTATAGACCAAACTAGAAAAGAAAATAATCGTCAGATTAATGGACAATGAAAATAATCGTTAGTTGCAGCCCTATTATTGACTACTTTATCTTGGTTGGAAGATGAGACAAGAAAATAACGTAATAAACGTACATACATACATCCATTTCACTAGCCTTTTCAACATTCAGTTTGTCTTGATTGATCTTCTTTGAGGATAAAAGTCGGGGCCTTGAATCATGATGAAAGCTATTGCAGCCAAAACATATTGTCAATATTAAAGTTTTGTCAATATATCTCCAAGAGTAGCTGAATTCTTTTCATTTCTAAGATAGAAGTCGGGAAAATTGAAAAATTCAACTTTCCACCAGTTTACCATCATTCTCCTACTGAAAACAATGAACATCCAGTTTGCCGCCTACTGCACACAATGTGACTACAGCATAACTCTCATTACACAACCGTTATCCCATCATCTACTGTTACTGCCCCCAAAAACACATGGACAATACACAGTTATAATATTCAGAGTACAGGCATCCATATATGAACGTACTTTGTCCTTCATTTGCCTGATTAGCCTTCCCAGTCTGCTGCTTCACCATCGCATCACCTTACAGTGTTCACATTCACTACACACTCTATTCGCTAATCACAGTCATGCTAGAGCGCCTGTGTGTGTGTGTGTGTGTGTACATTCGTAAGTAGACCATCCATCTCCTTAATCACTCGCATAATGATCAGATGACGGCTCTGTGTGTGAGTCTGTGTGTGTATGTGCATGCCAATCTGAGTGTGTGGAAAGCAGACTTACATGTATGTAACAGTGATTACACAGGAAAGCGGTATCACCTTCACTAAGGACTATGTGTGTGTGTGTGTGTGTGTGTGTGTGTTACTGTAGAACCCTTGCGTCCTGTAATGGTGAGACAGTGAGAAGGGAAACAGACTAAACCAATAGAGCATGGGTGACAGAGATAGCTACACATATGAATTACATCAAATAACTCTTCACCACTATCTGTATCTATGCAACTCACACACACAAACCTCCAAATAGACACATGGACCCCCATTTAAAACATGTTGCCTGAGGGACAGATACAGAGGTGAAATGGTGTAGGCTATAGCTTGTATTTTTACGATGCGTGTTGACAAATTGTATAGGTTTTGTACAACGCACATTTGCATATTTTTTTCAATGCATATTGACAAGAGGTATATTTCAGTTTTTACAATGCATGTTGACAAGATGTATAGTGTTTTTGCTATGCATGTTGGCACGGTGTATAGTTTTTTACGATGCACGTTGACAATGTGTATTGTTTTTTACACTGCACTTTGACATGGTGGATATTTTTAAAATGCATGTTGACAAGGTGTGTAGCTTTTAAAATGCATGTTGACAAAGTGTGTAGCTTTTAAAATGCATGTTGACAAGGTTTTTTTTAAACAATGCATATTGACAAGGTGTATAGTTTTTTACAATGCTGCTTGACAAGGTGTATTGTTTTTTACAATGCATGTTGACAAGGTGTTTTGTTTTTAAAATGCATGTTGACAAGGTGTTTTGTTTTTAAAATGCATGTTGACAAGGTGTGTAGCTTTTAAAATGCATGTTGACAAGGTGTATATTTTTCCCACGGCGCAGCCGAGGGCATCACAAGCCAAATTCAGGTCAGGCAGTCAGTCAGGCAGTCAGTCAGTCAGTCAGTCAGTCAGTCAGTCAGTCAGGTAACGCTTAGTGAGCTGTCGCTTTGTGACATACTTCACATATACTGATACTTGATATTTTATACTGCATACATATTTTCTTTTCCTCAACTGGTCCTACTGCTGTTATTCTGCACACTCCACCCTAATGATGCTGTAATCCATATATTTCCCATACTTCACATTCATACATTCTACTGAATGTGTTGAAATTGTCAGCAGCATATGTTTATATAACCCTAATTTTCTATATTTATGTTCATATTCCACTTCCACTGTAATGTGTTTCTTTGCTGTATCCTTTATCCTTTGCTGTTGCAACAAGCAAATTTTCTAAAGTTCCATCTAATCTTATTTTATCTTAAGTGGACAGTATGGAGTGGGAAACCAATGATCAGAATAAACATTATTTTATGATTCTCTCACTGTTGTAATTTCAAATGCATGAAATGATACTGACATTCAAGTATTCGCCATTTTACTTCTCTGGACCCCAGTTTGGGAACCACTGCACAAAACTACTATGGCTGAAATAACATAGTGCTGATAAATAGACTAGACTGGACTGGACTGGAATGGAAATGACAGCGTGTGTATTGGTGATTATGTACTATTATATAGTCCAGTGGTTCTCAACGTGGGGTCCGGGGACCACCAGGGTCCTTGAGGGCATTCCAGGGGGTCCCCAGCAAATTGATGAATTGTTAAACTTCATTATTTTGTCATTTTAGAATGACTATTTTTATCATAGTTTCACTGTTATCACTCTACCTACAGTACAGATAGTCATGGAATTCTGGACAAAATCATATCTGACAATAAAAATATTCTCAGATTTGGGTCTGACAGACAAAATCTCATCAAATGGAGGTCCGTGGCCCTAATGTGGACTAAATTAGGGGTCCTTGATATGAAAAAGGTTGGGAACCACTGGTATAGTCCATGCTGTCACACCAAATAACTAATGGTTATTATACATAATCGTATTTTCACACCAAATAATTAAGTAATTATAGATACTGATGGTTGTGTACTATTGTATAGTTAATGTTTTCACATAATTTTTGTACTACTGTATAATACATGTTGTCAAACCAACTAATTCATAGTTACAATAGATATGTGTGTACAAGTCCATACATATTTTCACACCAATTAACCAGTGATTATTTACTGAAGTATACTAAATGCTTTCATATCAAATAATCATCTCAGTATGGTTTGAAAGTAGGTCTATGAACTGTTGTATGTTGGTTATTGTACATTTTGGCCATATTGTTTCTGATGAACTGTCACAGCAATAAAGTAACGAAATGTGTGTGACAGGTTAGAGATGGTCAGAGAATGACAGAATGGCAGAATGACAACAGTAACAAACCACACGCACACGCGCGCGCACGCACGCACAGACACGCGCACACACACACACACACACACACACACACACACACGCTCCTGTGATGCTCTGCTGCAGGGTGGGAGATATTTTCCCTTCTTACCCTCCGTGCTGCTCCGTACTGGCTGGCGCTCCACCGGGCCCGGTTGTCCGCCGCTGCCTCACCGTTACCGGGCAGCGACCCGGAGTCGGAGTCTTCCCCCTCCTCCAACTCCTCCTCGCCCTCCTCTCTCTCCTCCGCCTCATCTCTCTCCCTCTCCTCCGTTTTCAGCCGCTTCGCCGCCCTTCCGTACTCCCCTTCCTCGCGTTCGCCGGCTCCTTCTACCGTCGACATGGTAACGGCTCTGGCGGACCTGTTAGAGAGCAGGACGGTGTCTCGAGCTGGTCAAACGGACAGCTGTGAAGGCGCGCGCCTCTTACAGCTCCATGTCAACTGTTATCCCTCTCGCGGCTCCGGTGTGATCTCTGACGTCCTCGGTAACGGCTTCCTCGGTCTATGCCTCTCTCCCTCTCTGTATATCCCTGTCTATGTCTCTTCCCCCCTTCTCTCTCTCTATGTCTCTCTGTCTCGCTCCCCAACACCAGTGATTTTCTATGTGGAGGTGTGAGTGGACAGGGCCCGCCCCGTGCTGCTCTCTGATTGGCCAGTATCTTCCTGCTGCTTGGAGATACGCCGTGTGATTGGTCCGTGTTGGTGCGTCAACAGACAGTGTTCCACGCTCTGCAGAGGAGTGCGCAGACAGAAAGAGAGAAGAGAGGGGGGGGGGTATGAAATAAAGAGAAAGAGACAGATAGAGGACCGCAGAGAGAGCGAGAAAGAAGGACAGAGAGAGGGAGAGAGGGAGAGCGCGAGCGCTGTCAAACATCACCTTTCTCTGCTGCAGCAGTAAAGGACTATTGCTCATTTTCATAGCCTACATAATCCTGTCCAAAGGCATT
Source organism: Centroberyx affinis (assembly GCF_046629955.1). Lineage (NCBI taxonomy): Eukaryota > Metazoa > Chordata > Actinopteri > Beryciformes > Berycidae > Centroberyx > Centroberyx affinis. The sequence continues at coordinate 173,098 of NW_027282074.1, read as the reverse complement.
ATTTGTCACAGGCCTCTTGTTACCATGCATCACAGTTGACACACCAACCCATAGGCCTTGTCTACTGCTCCTGAAAGCTATTTGAACATTGTTTTATCCACAATGTGCCCATATTACAGTAATATCCCCCTTTCTGCACAGTCAGTTCTCAATTTAAAGGTTATTTTTGGCGATTTTGGAACTATATATAATTTGTCTCTTCCATACCTGTAGTACTTGGACCTGCAGACTATTGACTCCTGAGTCAGCTGTCGGTTGAAACGGCAAGCTCCCGCTGCTAGGCCGCTTGCCGCTAACAATAGATATAAGATAGATATCATTTTATTTATGTGTCACTCCTCAACATACAGGTCAAACAGAGCAACAAACACAGTACCTCAATAAAAAAGGAGGTTGAGGACCACTTATTTAGAGTTATGAGACACAGGCTAAAAACATACACACAAATATACACACACATAAGTACATACATTCATACAGATACATTGATACACATACACACACACGAAAAATAGAGGTCACATTACACAGACACAAACAAAGAATATAAAACAATCTTAGTATTGCATTATAAAATTTGGACACTCATGAATGAACGTCTTCTGTTAAGGATGAGGTGGCAAGCTTTGGCACATTCGTTGACACAATATTTACCAGCTAAAACTACACACAATTTATTTAAATCATCGTACTCATTGAAATTTGCAACATGGTTTGAAAGTTGAAAAAATAATTCAGAACGAATGTCTGTATAGAGTTCACAGTGTAAGAGCACATGGGCTTCTGATGGTTCAATAGAACCATTATTACATACAGAACCATCTATCGGCTGGAGTATTTGTGTACCTACAAGTTTCTACAGCTAAATGAGTCCAATCAGTTTGTCAAAATATCTCCAAAAAAGCCAGTCTGTGAATACAATATGGCGACCAACCAATGTATTTATTTCACAGCCCGGAAACCAGCAGCACCACACCATTTCCACTCAGTGGGTAGTCTTATCCCAAACTCTATCTGCAATTGTTTACAAGCTGACCTGACCGTCCACAAAAATAGATCATGCCACCAGTAATGCACTTTCATTCCACAACAGTCTATTCTGCAGCACAGAAAAACAGTGACCCTCAGCACTTTTATTGCACTTGTATTGCATCCTTTATTGTCAAAATCAAAATTAAAACAGTCTCCCTCTGGCCATGGTGACCTCCGCTTGGTACTGGGTTTGTCCTTGGGCCTCCAGGATTTTGATGGTAATCTGAAAAACAGTTAGCAAATGATCCAATCATTCCTTGTGCTGTCCTAGATTTTTTCCAGAGGGGTAAAAGATTGACCACACCAACCCTATAATAACAAAAGTTTCCCGGACAGTGATTAAGCCAGGTCCTACACTACAGATGGTTAGTTGTGTTAATTGGCTAACGTCAACTGCGTGCTACACTGCATGCGCTAGGCATTAGCCAGACTGAGCATCGGAGCAGCTAACCCATTAGCAAGCTAATGTAACGTGATTCAAACAGTTTGTACTCAACCGTACGGTATCCATTTTAAACTCAATAAACGCATTTACACAAATTGCTAACGTTAAATGCTTGGAGCCACTTGGCATTTTCAAAATTATTTTCACCATATCAGTATACCTACACTCACTGGACTCTTCGATATATTAAAGTTTGATAGACAACATTGAATAAAACCTTAGAAAAACCAACAGACTTTTTAAAATGTTTTAAAATTAACTTTTTAATAGACTAAAGTAAAGTCCTCCCGCTTTTTCTGCCACATGTGGACAACGCTTACTGTTGAGGTCGCGTGATTTCCTGTCAACTGTGGAGGTGCCTCTTGGGTTAGGTCCAAGATGTCTGCCTCCAGGTCCGCCATCTTGTCTGGTAAAACATTCACTTTTAATTGCTGTTAGTGTTGGAGCTGGCCTTTCCGAGCTCCAATGAAACCACATGAGACACTCAGGAACATCCAATTCTGAGCGGCAGTGTACTGGATAGTACACTGGAGGGAAATACTAGTGTCGCACAGGAAGTGATGCGTTTTACGTAACGTCCGGGTACATTGACACTAGACACTAACGCTAATGCTAACTACCGCGTTAGCCCAGAGGTTCTCGTTAGCCGCGTGAGTACTGTTCTACAACACCAGGCACCTTGTTTTGTCCCAGGCATCTTACAGTACTGTGAGTGTTCATGTGTACAGTGTTATCCCAAGCAGCCTACAGTGTCATGAGTGAGTCAATAAGTACACACTGCGAATTCTGACCAGAGCCGCTGACGTGCTGAAGTTATCACATAGAGCTTTAAAGGTGCTACGCGTATCATTTTAAGATCAATAAATCATTACCACATTCATCTTGAGACACTAGTATAATTGCTGTAAATAAACAAGACTATCGCTGAGAAGACTGGCAGCACAAAGCAAGAAGAGGGTGCTGTTTTTCCAGTGCAAACAGAGCTAAAGCTTAAAGTCCCACTGAAACGGAAGTTAGAGCGTCTTTAGCTTCTGTACTGTGACGTATTTCCCAGTGAAACGGAATATTTGAGTGGTGTACAGTTACAAGAGGGATTTAAATCAAATCTTTCGCATTTGATTGGACCGTTAAACAGTGGGCGGGGCTTAGAGTTTAGCGCGATATGGAGCTACAGCGGACTGTTGGCTCCACACACACCAAGTTGAAGAATGATTGATGGGTGGATGTCATGATATTATTGGTTGAAATTGGTTGGTTCATGCTTACGTAAGCACACAGCATATTTTGTTTTACAGGAAGAAAACATGATTGGATTTTGATATAAGAATACAAAGAAATTGATTTTTTGTATTTTTTTTGCCATATATTGTTAAATAGGTGCACAATATGACCAGGGATGTGATCTAAAAGGGTTAAAAATGCATTTTTCATTTCATCTCTCTCGACTTTAAGAGTTTCTGCACAACATTGTGTGTGCATGATATGAAAAAAAACGTGCACTGACGCTGCATAAACAATGTGTGAATAGATATAAAATGTGTGCATGTAATAAGTTAATATCTAGAGCCCATGTCTGAGTCAGGATGTTGTAGTGTTGACCAATACAAATCCTTTATAAAGTCTATAACATCCCTCCAAACTCTATCTGCAATTGTTTACAATCTGATCTGACGGTCCACAAAACTAGATCATGCCACCGGTAATGCACCGACAGCTGACTCGAGAGTCAATATTCTCTTTGGGCCCAAGTACAACATGTAAGAGACAAATGATACATAGGTCTAAAATCACCGAACGTATCCTTTAAATAAATAAACTAAACAAATCAATGCAACTTATTATGGCACGTGGGTGAAATCGAATTCAGTTAAATCGAATACAAGCTTTAAAAACATATACACATTTCATGAAATTGTGGGCACGTTAACTGGTGAAGGATATGTATCTTGTTTTGAACTGATCAACATGAAAGAACAATATGTATCTCAGTCTGTAGTGTTGTGGTGTTCAGCAACTATCCTGTTAAGTGTCCGTCTATCCCTGTCAATGAGCTTGCCACCGCTATTCCTCTTTACCAATGCAATTTGTCAATTTTTGGCATATGTTATGATTTTCGTCTTCTTTGTAACTCTGTTAGTTGCTTCATGTTGCTTTGAAAACTCATAAAAGTGGTGGTTGTCAAAGCTCTTTTAAAGCTGACACACTGTTAATTGACATTCAACTTAATATGACTGTGTAGCTGTATTAGAATTGTGATGTAATTACTTGACAGTTAAAGGCCATTTTTCATGTGCTGTTATTTTGTCTACCCCTTGCATATTTTAGCTGCACATATCAGTGGTCATATTGGCATATTGTAAGATGACAGTCCTGATATGTAGCAGTCCTGATATGTAGCAGTTATGTTCACTGACATGTTAGAAGCTTACAGATTTCAGATTTTAAAAAAAAAGACTAATCTCTGCAGTAATAAGCAGCCTGGCCATTTAGTCAAGACATTGCTTTTTATATCCTTATATTTCCTTAAGCCATGCTGAACCTCTGCAATATTTTAATATGTTTTAATTGTAAATGTTGTAATAATTGAAGTTAGTGGTTCAAACAAAGCATTTAAATTGTGTTTGGCTGAGAGTATCGCAAGGCTTTAGCCTCTCAACCAGCCTGTTTGAACATTTTGTTTGTATGCATGTCTGTGCATGTTTTCATATGAGCAAGTGTGTGTGTGTGTGTGTGTGTGTGTGTGTGTGTGTGTGTGTGTGTGTGTGTGTGTGTGTATGTCGTTGGACTGGGCGGAACAGGAAATGGCCCTGCTATATTGCATTATTCTGTTTGTGCCCTCACTCTCAGGCCACACACACACACACACACACACACACACATACTTAATCTTTCTCTCTCCGTCTTTCCAACATACCCTGCTTTCACACTCAATGATGTGTGAGTGCAGTGATTCAGATCAGCTTGCAGGCAGCTCAGCCTGTTAGGCAAGACCGCAGAGCTGAAAGCTGAGACTGTGATGAAGAAAATGATCCTTCCACTTAATACTCTCAACACACACACACACACACACACACACACACACACACACACGTGCATACTCACACACACACACACACACACACATGCAGACACAAATGCAGACACACACACACACAGTATTCATGGGTGTCTATCACAGATAGACAAACACTCCCATTCATACCTATGGGCAATTTAGAGTCTCCAACTCCACACAGAAAGGACCGGAAAGTTAACCTGGAATTTTCTCGTTGTGAGGACACACTGCTATCCACTGAGCAAACGTGATGCCCCAAATCGAAATAGTACCATGAAAAATATGATGCTCACTGCAACTAAAATTGATTGAAATTGATCACAGCTATCCAAAGCTTACCAGTGCTTTATAATCTTTATTTGAAACAGAAAATATATGGAAAACTATTAGGGTTGAGGATTTTTAATGAATTTTAGTGAGTTTGTGTTCACTGGCAGGACAGCCAGCAAGGTAATGTGACATTTAATCAGGACTACTGTAGTGGAGACCACTTGAAATTGTAGCTTTCTGCTGGCAGTTGAGGATTAGACAGACTTGGAAGGCCCCTGGAAGGCCCCTGGAAGGCCCCTGGAAGGCCCCTGGAAGGAAGGCCCCTAATTATAATCCATACCACTGGATCGCATCCATTTTGCAACAGTCACTCGTCTCAGCACCATTGCCTCTTATGGTACATCTCACTAATGCAGAGTTTAGGTGACTGTTTAGACTATTGTTTTACCAGGAACTAGCCAAAATGAATGCAGCTGTTAAGCTGTACACACAATTTACATAATTATACCAGAGAGCTGACATTACTCACAGACACACAAATCTGTCACAAAAAGCAATATACTAGAGATGCACCGATATTAAATTTCAGGGCCGATAACAATAACTGATAATTATCTGTTAGATAGATAGATAGATAGATGGAAGGGTGGATGCATGATAGAAAGATAAATATCTAAAATAGTAAATTGTAAAACAAGGTAAAAGTAAATAGAAAACTGCGGTGTAGCTGTAACTATACAAAATGTGCACTGTAAATATACTGCATCTATTTACATATATACACTATATTACCGTAGCCATAAATACAACAGTACACAGAATAAAACAGATCTACACACATGTCAACAAAATATGACTTACGATCAATTACCTGCACTCTTGCTGGACCTGTGCCACAGTGTTGTTCTCCATAAGAATCTCATCGTACATATCCAGCAAGGAATTATTATTCCGATCTGTCCTGGTCTTCTTTTCTGGTGGCTGCTCTTCTCTGTCACCTGCCAAGTGATTGCCATGATCGGCTGTCTTTTCCACCTGTTGCCGCAACATTTCTACTGCTTCCTCTTTTGTGCCTGGGTCAAAGTAGCAGTCTTTGTATCTCGGATCAAGGATAGTAGCAAAACAATATAGGGGCTCTGTATTAATATGACAGAATCGCCGGTTAACAGCCTATGGAGCCCCCCAAGAGTCACAGCGAGAATTTTTTTTGCGTTCCCTCGCAATATGTTTTGCGTTACCTTGTAATATTTTGCATTATTTCGTAATATGTTTTGTGTTACCTCACAATATTTTACAATATTCCTTCTGAGCCATATGTCTATTTCCGCTCAGCTGCTCCCAGCGCAACGCCGCAGTATGGATCAGCTCATTGAATTTTACTTTGAACTTTGAACTAAGTATGCTGAATAGTACTACTGCTCAATAGGCATGGTTACGTAATTAGTGAAAGTAAACTTAAACGAATTCTTAGATCAAGAGGTCTCCAGAAGAAAGAGTGAGATGAAAGATGAAGAAAGATGAAATGGCGATGTTGCATGGGAACGCAAAACTATTGCAAGGGAATGCAAAGGTATTGTGAGGTAACGCAAAAGTATTGCAAGAGAACGCAAAATTTATTGCGAGAGAACGCAAAACATATTGCGAGGGAATGCAAAATATTGCGAGGTAACGCAAAACATATTGCGAGGGAACGCAAAAAAAAAATCTCGTTGTGACCCTTGGGGGGGGGTCCGTAATGGCCTCTAGTAGAGTGTCCTTCTATGTTTTGACACCGTGGTCAGATTGAGCTTTCTTTTTTAACAGCCGTTTTAAAGCTTCTATAGAGGGGATCACATCAGCTGTTGTGACTGTAGATGTGCACATATCTCTGGTCAGTTGTTCAAATGGCTCCAGAAGTGTCACAATGTTTTCTATTAGTGTCCATTGATTCACGGTGAGAGATGCGGGTAACCCGTGATCAACTCCATATGCTGCTGCTTTGGCTAAATACACCCTTGTTCACAATCAGCTGTAAAGTATGAGCCATGCAGCCCAAGCTTGCAACCCCACACTCCTGCATAGCCTTTGCTACATTATGTGCATTATCCCGAACCACGTGCACATTCTCCTCAGTCAAGTTCCACTGTCCAAGCATGTTTTCAAATGCGACCGAGATCGCTGCTGCCGTGTGGGATCCGGGAAATTCCTGTGCGTGTAGAATAACCTGTTTCAACTCGAACTCTTCATCTAGCCACTGAGCAGTCAAGCTTACCATACTGGTTGGGCTAACTTCAGACGTCCATATGTCAGTTGTAAAGCTGATGTCTCTCGTGTTCATTGTTACCATGCTGTGAATATTGGCGAATAGTGGCGACGACATCATATAGAGCCGGGAAACAAACATCCGAAAAGTAGCGGCGGCTTGGGAGAGTGTAGCGGGGTTCCAATCCTCGGTCCTCCACTACTTCAAAGGGCTGATCATAAAGTGCCATGAACTCCATTATTACCTCCGCCAAGGAGGTTATGTTTTTGGTGCCGTTTGTTTGTTTGTTTGTCTGTTTGTCAGCAGGATTAAGGAAAAATTACTGGCCCGATTTTCATGAAACTTCGTGGAAGGGTGTAGCATGGGCCAAGGAAGAACCCATTAAATTTTGGAGCGGATCCGGATCCGACTCACGAACAAGCAATAATAGCACGAACCTTGGTGGTCGTCTGCGCTCTCCGAGTGCCCTTCTAGTCTTGTCATTGATTACTTTAGCTTTAAGACTGTCATTGGTAAATTTTCTGCCCTTCTCAAATGCCTCCTTGATAGGCATGGCTGCACTTGCTACTGCTTTGGATTTCTTGCTAATGCTAGCGGCTTCAATATTCTTTAAATACAATGCTGCTGTGACGTGTTTTTAAATGACTGATTAGATTAGTAGTATTGTAACTCTTTACATTATTTCCTCCTCATGGTACATTCATTGCAAATCGCATTTCTCTGTCCTCTCCTGAACTGTGAAAAACATCTTCTGCCGACATTTTCTCTGTCGCATTTCTCTATCCTCTCCTGAACTGTGAAAAACATCTTCTGCCGACATTTTCATTCTGCTCTGGGTTGCGCTTGCTCCCCCGGCCCTCGCCACCTTGGCGCGACCCGAATGAGGGACGTGCATGACGCACCTTACGCCATGCACGTTCTTCACGTAAGGCTCTGCATTATCGGATTTATTTAGCGGCTTAAATTCCATTATCGGAACAATAACAATACAATTTTCTCATTTATCGGAGGATAATATATCGGCTACCGATATATATCATGCATCCCTACAAGAAGCAAGAATCACAAGTTTTACACTCTGCTAGTGTGTACGTAATGTGTTCATGTACAGTGCTTGCAACCAAAAGACACGTCAGTGAACTAAAGGAAAATGACAACCAAATTATATTAATGAACTTAACCCAATCAGGGCCACCTCCAGATATATGGTATACAGTTGCTCACAAAGAGAGGCTATGCATCTGAGGGTGGTAGGAGATGACTGACATCTGTGGCATCAACAGGAAGTTTTGCAAGGAGAATCAACCTGGCAGGTTGTCTGGTATAGACTTTGTCCTTAATCCTTATGTCAGTAGATCTGATGAGAGCATTGGAGCTGGGATGGACCCTAATAATGCGCCCAATGGGCCAAAGCGCCCTGGGCAACTATGGATCCACGATCATCACCATTAGCCTTTTCTTAAGTATTGAGAGGGACTCTGCAGATCGAATGGAGTTTGGTAACTCGTTCCACCACTGGGGAACCACAGAAGAGAAGAGTCTGGCTAGAGACTTAGGGCCTTGCTGTGGTGGCAGCATCAGGCGCTGCTCCTTGGCAGAGCGTAGTGAGCGGGAGGGAGCGTAGACCTGAATGAGGGAGTTCAGGTAGGTTGGAGCCATTTTGGTTATTGTTTTGTAGGCGAGCATCAAGGACTTGAACTTGATGCGGGCAGCAACTGGGAGCCAGTGGAGGGATATGAATAGCAGAGTGACATGTGCTCTTTTGGGCTGGTTGAAGATCAGATGCGCCGCCGCGTTCTGGATCATCTGCAGAGGTTTGAACGTACATGCCGGGAGCCCTGCCAGTAAGGAGTTGCAGTAGTCAAGGCGTGATATTACAAGAGCCTGTACCAGGAGTTGTGCTGCATGCTCAGACAGGTAAGGTCTGATCTTCCTGATATTGTACAGAGCAAATCGGCATGACCGAGCAACAGAAGCCACATGCTCCTTGAAGGTTAGTTGGTCATCAATCATGACACCCAAGTTTCTGGCAGACTTTGTGGGCATGAGCTGAGTTGATTCGAGCTGGATACTGATCTGTTGTTGTACAGAGGGACTGGCTGGGATGACAAGGAGCTCAGTCTTTGACAAGTTAAGCTGAAGGTGGCGTTCCTTCATCCAAGCCGAGATATCGACGAGGCATGCCGATATCCGCGCCAAGACTGTGGGGTCGTCTGGCGGGAACGATAGGAGGAGCTGGGTATTGTCAGCATATGAATGGTATGAGAAGCCATGTGAGCGGATCACCGCAGGTGGTGTATATTGAAAAGAGAAGGGGTCCAAGCACTGACCCTTGAGATACCCCTGTGGACAAGCAGTGGGATTTAGACCCTTCCCCTCTCCAAGACACTCTAAAGGATCTCCCTGAGAGGTAGGACTCAAACCAGCAGAGAGCAGATCCTGAGAAGCCAAGCTCAGCGAGTGTGGAGAGGAGGATTTGGTGGTTAACCGTGTCAAAGGCGGCCGATAGGTCAAGTAGCAGTAGGACAGAGGACTGACCGGCAGCTCTAGCTGATCGCAGTGTTTCCACTACAGACAAGAGCGCAGTCTTGGTAGAGTGTCCACGTTTGAAGCCAGACTGGTTAGGATCATACAGGTTGTTCTCAGAAAGGAATTCAGAGACTTGATTAAAGACCACACGCTCAAGTGTTTTGGAAAGGAAGGTGAGTAGTGAAACCGGCCTGTAATTATCAACCTGAGATGGGCTGAGTGTAGGTTTCGTGAGAAGTTGAGCTGTGGTCCCATAGACATGAATGGAGATGGGTGGGATTTAGCCGACCCTAGCGGACGTTAGAGGAACTGCAGCTTTCAGACAGCTTTCAGACACTTCCTTATTGGCTTCAAAATTCACCCGTGGTTTTTGCCGCTTGGTAGAGATCCATCAGGCTGCCCCATCAGGAGAATATTGGGGGTCACAGGGTCCAGGTCACTTGAGGAAACAATGGTCTAGTGGCTTCGAGTTGAGGATCCCTTCCATTCCTATGAGCAGGGTCAGGAGAACCTCCTGAAGTTGATAGTTACTGGTGCAGGTCAACCCACAATGCAGCAAAGTCCTCACAGAGTTCCATCTCTCACCTATGAAAGTTTGTTCCCTGGTCCAAGAACAACTCAGTGGGCTTACCTCTATGGCTGAGAAATCGCTGAAGGTCCAAGTGCATAACCCTGGTGGTAAAGCACTTTAAATTATACAGATTATACCCCAGTTTGTTTTGGTATGCCAACCCACTTTGACCTCAAATGGCCCAAAGCAGTCCATCCCCGTAGAATGGAAGGTGCAGACGTGCTGGTGGGTGGTGTGTCATCTTGGAGACAGCCAGTCTGTCCTTCCAATGCTGGCAGTCAGTGCAGGTATGCTGGTATCAGCAGACAGCTGCAAGCCCTTGCAGGATCCAGAAGCTGTGCTATATCTCTGCAATAACTCTCTCCAGGCCAGAATGGCATAGATGGCTATCAAAATCCTGGATAGAGTCCTGGTAGATGTATGACTGGGATCTAAGAAGATCGGGTGCATGGTATTCTGCTCCAGATTTTCTGATTAGCTGAGTCCTCCACCTATGTGGATGAGCCCATCAGATTACCTGAGCTGAGGAGACGGGGGAATCAGCTGCTAGAGGGGACAGGCCTACCAGCTGTCAAGAGCAGTAGGGCTTTCTATCGGAGACAAATTTGATAACACAGTGCCATCTTGTGCACAAATGCTGCGTGCACAATAGGGGGTCAGATGTGTTGAAAATTTTCAACTTCTCCGCCGTCCCCGCTCCATCAAGGTCTGTCAAAAGTTGTGTTTCATGGGCTAAATGAATGTTACTGTAATATTTATTTATTTATTTATTTTTTTTCAATTTTATTTATATATTTTAACATATGCATTTTCATTCTTAAAGGTGTTATTTACTTCAGTAGTACTTTAGTACTTTAGATATATATATTGATATATTTTTTTTATCATTATTTAGAATTGGATTACATGAGAGTAGAATTCTTTTGCTTTTTTAACCAATGGGTACCAAAGGAGCAGGATTGGAAAGCTATTGCCAAGGAGTTCTGTGAGAGGTGGAACTTTCCGAATTGCCTAGGCACTATTGATGGCGATCACATTGTCATCCAAGCTCCACCTGCCACAGTAGTTTCCAGTACTTCAATTACAAGCGGACCTTCTCCATTGTTCTGCTTGTCGTAGCTGATGTCACCTACCTCTTCCATGTCGTTGATGTTGGTGGCTATGGCAAGCCATCATAGCCCAAAAAGAGCAAATTAAGTGGCATGAATGAATCCATATTCCTGTCTCAGGTCTATCTCCTCTAGATGTACACTTAAAACATGCATTTTTTTATGCTTCCGCGCCGGCGACAGGCATTATGTTTTCGGGTTGTCCGTCCGTCCCATTCTCGTGAACGTGATATCTCAGGAATGCCTTGAAGGAATTTTTTCAAATTTGGCAAAAACATCCACTGAACTCAAGGATGAACTGATTAGATTTTGGTGGTCAAAAGTCAAAGGTCAAGGTCACTGTGACCTCACATCCGTCCCATTCTCATGAACGCAATATCTCAGGAACGCCTGGAGGGAATTTCGTTACATCTGGCACAAACGTCCACTTGGACTCTAGGATGAACTGATTAGAAATCGGTGGTCAAAGGTCAAGGTCACTGTGACCTCACAAAAGATGTTTTTGGCCATAACTCAAGAATTCATATGTTAATTATGACAAAATTTCACACAAATGGCTAATAGGATGAAATGATGAAGTGATGACATTTTATATCCAAAAGTTCAAAGGTCAACTTCAGTGTGACATCATAATGTTTTGCTTACCACTGTAGCTGAGAAAACGATCTTGGGTCATTCTACAAAAACAGTGGAAGTGCTGTCACTTACTTTTGCAGACACCAAAATCCTTTAAGTTGACCTAATAATCACATTAATTATACAGTATATATTTGATACATAAAGACTGTCCTTGCTATGCTAAAACAAAGTTTATTGGCGGAGGCATACAACCGCGAGGCGGTTATTTCTAGTTTTCCATAAATTCAGTTCTTTGCTTAATTCAGTAATAGAGTTGACCTGGCCTAATAAATCCTCATTGAAAAGTGTTAATCAGTTTCCCATCAAAATAAATGAAACTCTTGAGATGTTCAAAAAATGAAAATAAAAATTAATTTGATAGTGTGTTCAGGCTGACACATGGGGATAAATAATGTGTATAATATGTGTAATATAATGTGATAAATCACATTAATTTCAGAATTGATTTTAAGACTCAAGAATAAATCGGTCTGTATCCATCGTATATTTGTGAACAATTGACCACGCTTAGGTCTTAAGACTAAAGGCTTTTGTCTGTCCCCTGGTTCAGTCTTATCTTAATCAAGAGGGCACTGTGCATTTGCCGTGGTGGCTATGGAACAGCCTCCCTGAAGAGCTGCTGACACAGTTGAGTGTTTTAAACAGCGTCTCAAAACTAATCCGTTCATTACTCGCTTTCCTGTGAAAATAACGTTTCTCCACCATGAACTGCAATACATTCTCCCACCACCTACTGAAATGCGTTCCTCCGCCACAAATTTAAATATGTTCCTCCGCCACAAATTGAATTACATTACATTCAGGTTGGCTAATTGTTACGTTTACAGAAGTAGAACCACTCCTTACATAAAAGCAAGGCTAAAAAGGTGAGCTTTAAGATTCCCCATAGGTAGGCTATTGTAAAGATTTTATTTTTGGCATTTTATGCTTTATTCGAGAGATATAGTGAGAGAGAGACAGGAAGGTATGGGAGAAAGAGCGAGGGGAGGACATGCCTCAAAGGACCATGGGTCGGAGTCGAACCCGGGTCGCTACGGGAAGGCCTGAGCCAAATGGTACGCGCCCTACTCGGTGAGCCACCAGGGCGCCCCGGTAGGCTATTGTAAGGACTGAGTAGTTACTATGAAACTACTGGAAATGGTTTGCTTTAGTATACGTTGCTCACCTGGTGAAGGTACATGGTAGTTACAGTGAAATAACTGAAAATGATTTGACGTTTGAAAAACCATATGTTAAAGTCGTACTATTCTTAGGTCATTGGCTACTTTACAGAGACAAGAGCTGTCTCTGTGCTAAGGTGCAAAATTAGCTGATTAAAAACAAATTTCTCTAAGATTTTGCCTAAAAAGGGGAGGTTTGAGATTGGGCTGAAGCTATTCAGTTTTTTTAAGAGCGGTTTGACAATAGCAGTTTTCAGAGCTGAGGGGAAAACACTAATAAATAAGGCATGGTTCACAATGGCTAAGATTTCTTCTTCCATACAATAAAACACTGGTTTAAAAAAGGCAGTAGGGAGAGGATCAAGCGGGCAAATAAGCATAAGGTGCTTTTCCTCTGCCCTGAGCATCTTATAGTCAATTAAAGCAAAGGTGTTCATTATGGATTCGGGCGGTAGCAGGGGACGTTGCACATTGGGCATACGTGGATCAATGGAACGATGATTGCTTATACCTAGTGTGATGGATGTTATCTTGAAGTAATTAGCAAACTCCTCACATTTTGAAGCTGAGATGAGTTCGGAGTGATTTTTAGGGGCTGGATTTATGAGACTGTCATTAGTAGAAAAAAGAGTTCTAGGGTTATTTTGATTTTAAGCAATTAACTGAGAGAAATGAGCCCGTCTAGAATTTCTAATTGCTTTGTTAAGAATGATGCTGTCTGTAGGTTTCATAGTGGAACGTTAGTCTTTCTCCAGATCCTTTCAGCTTTTCTACATTGTCTTTTGTAACATAAAATATACTCATTTTTCCAAGGTGGTTTGCATTTTGACTTAACCTGTTTGATCTTGGCTGGCGCTACAGCATCAATGGATGTTACAAGTTTGTTGTACAGACATCACAGGAGGAGGGTAATGTAGGTACAAGCAAATTATTAAAATGGTTCACAAACTTCATAGCTACTTCAGAGGTAAGATAACACTTTGTGACAAATTGCTCAGTTGTGCAGTGTGCTTTAGACCACAATCACAGATCACAATCACAGAGCAGAAACCACAGAAGTGATCAGAGAGGGTTAGACTCCAATTGTCAGGCCCTTAGTAATGACTAAGTGAAGTGTATGGCCATGATTGTGAGTAGGGCTATTAGTTTTAAGTCAATTGAGTTAAGAAGCTGCATGAGTTCCTTGCTGCTTTAGGATCTGTCTCTATGTCAGCATGTACATTAAAATCATCAACAATGATAATGTGATCCAATTTTGTGCAGGCAATTGATAAAAGTTCCAAAAAGTCCTCAATAAAAGAGGTCCATGATAGCTTTGGTGGTCTATATACAGTGATAGCAAGTAAAATTACAATTTACAATTACAATTTCACATTTGGCAGACGCTTTTATCCAAAGCGACTTACACATGAGATTTTCATACAACACAAGCAAGGTTCTAGTTAGGAGAGAGCAACGAGAGTAAGTGCTATAAAGCTAAGTTCTGGTCCAACAGGACATAGGTGCTACGAGGCAGTGCTACAAGGCAGTGCTATGAGGCAATGCATAGAGTGCATAGAAGCACATTTTTATTTTTATTTTTTATTTTTTTGTATGGTTACCCGGGCCAGGTAATCGCTAAAGAGCTGGGTCTTTAGCCTTTTCTTAAGTATTGAGAGGGACTCTGCGGATCGAATGGAGTTTGGTAACTCGTTCCACCACCGGGGAACCACAGAAGAGAAGAGTCTGGCTAGAGACTTAGGGCCTTGCTGTAGTGGCAGCATCAGGCGCCGCTCCTTGGCAGAGCGTAGTGAGCGGGAGGGAGCGTAGACCTGAATGAGGGAGTTCAGGTAGGTCGGAGCCATTTTGGTTATTGTTTTGTAGGCGAGCATCAAGGACTTGAACTTGATGCGGGCAGCAACTGGGAGCCAGTGGAGGGATATGAATAGCGGAGTGACATGTGCTCTTTTGGGCTGGTTGAAGACCAGATGCGCCGCCGCGTTCTGGATCATCTGCAGAGGTTTGAGTGTACATGCCGGGAGCCCTGCCAGTAAGGAGTTGCAGTAGTCAAGGCGTGATATTACAAGAGCCTGTACCAGGAGTTGTGCTGCATGCTCAGACAGGTAGGGTCTGATCTTCCTGATATTGTACAGAGCAAATCGGCATGACCGAGCAACAGAAGCCACATGCTCCTTGAAGGTTAGTTGGTCATCAATCATGACACCCAAGTTTCTGGCAGACTTTGTGGGCATGAGCTGAGTTGATTCGAGCTGGATACTGATCTGTTGTCGTACAGAGGGACTGGCTGGGATGACAAGGAGCTCAGTCTTTGACAAGTTAAGCTGAAGGTGGTGTTCCTTCATCCGCGCCGAGATATCGCCGAGACTGTCGGGTCGTCTGGCGGGAATGATAGGAGGAGCTGGGTATCGTCAGCATATGAATGGTATGAGAAGCCATGTGAGCGGATCACTGCACCCAGTGAGGTGGTGTATATTGAAAAGAGAAGGGATCCAAGCACTGACCCTTGAGGTACCCCTGTGGACAAGCAGTGGGATTTAGACACTTCCCCTCTCCAAGACACTCTAAAGGATCTCCCTGACCGGTAGGACTCAAACCAGCAGAGAGCAGATCCTGAGAAGCCAAGCTTAGCGAGTGTGGAGAGGAGGATTTGGTGGTTAACCGTGTCAAAGGAGGCCGATAGGTCAAGTAGCAGTAGGACAGAGGACTGACCGGCAGCTCTAGCTGATCGCAGTGTTTCCACTACAGACAAGAGCGCAGTCTCGGTAGAGTGTCCGCGTTTGAAGCCAGACTGGTTAGGATCATACAGGCGGTTCTCAGAAAGGAATTCAGAGACTTGATTAAAGACCGCACGCACAAGTGTTTTGGAAAGGAAGGTGAGTAGTGAAACCGGCCTGTAATTATCAACCTGAGATGGGCTGAGTGTAGATTAAGTAAAATTAATTCACATTTTAAAATAAAGGCATGATGTTCAAAAGAGCTAAAATCACTGTGATGAATAAGCCATTGAATAAGACATTGTATTGGATTCCACCCCTACAGTAAAAATGTATTGACTTATTCCCAAAATACCTCAAATGCTGAACACCAAATTTACAGATTATTCGATTCATATCAACGGATACCAATATAGGGGTATTTCTTTAACAGTAATGGAATGCTTTAAGTCTTGAACCTTTTTAGAGAACGCTTCATGAACGCATAGTTACATTACCTAATACTATACAAAAACAAGCACAGATCCATAGGCACGGGAAAGGGGGTGCTGAGGGTGCTGCAGCACCCCTGTTGGCTGAGAGTGAAACGCAGTGGAAATAATACTGTACCTTTTAAATAATGTCTGATATATTATTTGAAGGACTTGTGTGAGCATTATTCTCTTGGGGTCCAAGTATGAAAAAAATGGTTTAGACTTTACAATAAGGGTACATTAAGTAAGGGTTAGTTAATGCTTAATACGCATTAACTAACCCTTAATTAACAGTTAACTAATGTGTCTGGTAATCATTTACTAATGGTGTTCATGTTAACTACGGTATTAATTTATACATTATTTAATAGTCATCTTTATAAACTATTAAATAATGTATAAATTAATACCTTAGTTAACATGAACACCATTAGTAAATTACACATTAGTTAATTGTTAATTAAGGGTTAGTTATTAAGCATTACCTAACCCTTATTAAGCATTAACTAACCCATAATTTAGTGACCCTTATTGTTACCAAAAAATGGATAGGAAAATTGTGTGAATTGCATTCTACCTCAGTGTCTGGATATGACTGCGTCAAGCCATTACGATTCATAGAGTTTCTCAAGTGATTGGCCTACGATCTTTGAGCAGATTTTTATTTGGTGGAGCAGTTTTGACTTTAAAGTAGTGGACAAACACTTGTACCATGTATTATTACAATACTGTAGAACACTCATAATCACAGAAGTAAAAAACAAAAGAAGAAGTTCATCCAGTGCGGGAGCGGTCGGAGAGTGTCCGCCATCACCGACGGTGGAGACAGCGACTCAGACTGGATCTATCAAACTACTCACCTCTGGAATTGAAGAGCATGTCCGCCCAACACAAACTTTCCAGGAAGGAGATTTGGAACGGAAACTTTTGAACGATCATTTCAGCCAAGTTGGTTTTCAAATGTTCAATGTTTCAGATAGAGACTGTGTTTTTTGATTTGTCTGCTGCGAAGAGCGAGAGAAAGGTTTCCACCACATCGATGGAAAGACCAGTTCCTTCATTACTTGAGGATTTTGCAATTTCCGTAAGGCGACCAGGTTAGAGTGCTTTCATCTCTTAGCAACAAACCTATTATGCCTTGCTCTCTGAACAGGTTGAGAAAGATCAGAAAATTGCCAGGACAGTTTTGGAACAGATTTTTTTTGGCTGGACCGCAACAGCGGGACCAGCCCTACAAACGCGAATGTCTGTCACTGACTGACTGACTGACTGACTGACTGAGTGACTGAGTGATCAAGTTACACCATTGGTCGGCCGTGGCACGTGGCACAGAGCCAGAAATTTAAGTTTCGTTTTCTCCGCCGTCTAGTTTCTCCGCTGAGCTCAGGAGCCCGTTTCTCCCACACAGTAAGCAGGCTGACCAATATCATGCATGTAAGCTGAAGCTAAAGTAGAATCTGTACAATTATATCATATCACCGTTTATGTCGATGCATATGCGCGAGCTCAGTCCACCTGAAGCTCCTCTGTTCTGTCGGGGGAGAGAGAGACACAAACAAGCATGGAGGTTTCATCACGCCGAGGGCTTATTTCCGACCTTCCCGAAGTTTCCCGGGGCCACGGTTCCGGCCGGTGCCGCTAGCCGGGCGCCGATTTGTTCCCGATGATCCGGCCGAGATTTCGGCCAGGGTCCCGACGACGACGCGCCCCCGGTGTCCGGCAAACAGCGTTTTTGGCACCGACGGGTAACAGAGCGCCTGACGCTTGGATCGGCAGGATCGATGCGGGCCGTGGGCGCGGTGGAGACGACAGCGGTAGAGAGAGAGACGGGACGCGCTGGAACGATCAGTATGGATGTATGGACTTTTATTCTGTATTAGCAGTCTACAGCCAGGGGTTAAAGTGGGCCGGAACGATCCGGAACGGCGTTCCGGCACCTTCGATCAATAAGTAAATAAATCTGATTGGCAGTTTCATACATAATAATGACAAGCGAGTTCACAGGGCTGCCAACTCTCACGCATTGACCGAGAGACTCACGCAATTGACATTTTTCATAAGCGCTCACGCCACAAGTCTATTTTCTCACGCAGTGAAAAACAAATTCATAACTGATAACGTCGCGACGTGAAAAAAGGAAACTGACAGCAGGACAGACGAGACAGAGCAGCACAGCGCAGCAGAGAGTTATTCAAGACCATCTGAATAGCGAGACATATACACAAATTATTATATTATATTATTATATATATTATATTATTATTATGTAATTATTACATTGTAATTTATTCCCATGCATGCTGCTCAGAGTAATCTCAGTCAGCGGCTCTTCTGCGTCTCTCTCTCTCCTCTCGCGCCATGCGCAGGCTGGCAGGAGTGAGAGTGAGTTGCTATGGTTACGGGGACGCTCTGTGTCTGTCGCTCTGAAACTTTCTCATGATTCCCAATAAAAGGTTTTTTAGGTTAGTATGCCTATGCAAGATCATGAATGTAAGCACCTCAATGCTGAAATCTAGTAATATAACATAATCTTTACATTTTTGGTTAACATTATACAGGGTTGCTGTTTCTTGACTTAATCCAAGAGGTTAGGTGGTGTAGAAATGCAGGAAATTTGTTTTAAATTACTATTTTTTTCTGACCCCCCCCCCTCCGAAACAGGGTTCCCCCACCTGCCAAATCCCACTTTAACCCCTGTCAACAGCGGAGTTAGTTACACCATTGGTCGGCCGTGGCACGTGGCACACTCATACACGGTCCAGCCATATACTAGGTTTTGACCTAGTCTTGTTTTTTTTACAAAATCTCTTGGCCACGAGGGCCTTACACTGAGAGGCCATAGACACCGGGATGGAGTTTTATGGCAACTAATGATGAAGTGGCTTCAGCGAAGAGACAACCGGATGTCCGACACCATTCAAAATGAAATACTGGAAATCTTCGCACATGCAATTCAGAGAGATATAGTGTCTGAGGCGAGAGAACTGCTGATGGAACCACCGATCTAAATGCATCTGGACAGTTTTCCTGTAGCCTGCAGTATGTGGATTCAAGCTTAGCAGTAGTAAATGCTTTCCTCAGGTTCTACAATGCCCCTAATACCACCGCCTTGCTACATCAAAGATATCTTTATGCTTCTGAACTTGCCCATGGATCACCTTCAGGGATTTTGTTTTGATGGCGCAAGTTGTAACCAGACTACATTTTGTTCGCTCCATTACCCCGCAGTTGAATCTTGTGCATCAACGCATTGATACGGGGCAGCCGCGTCTCCTAATGCATGTACGTCTATGGAGGCAGGAGGTCTATCCACAATTAAAATCATCCTAACTCTAACTAATTTTCGACCAGTTTTCAAGCAGTTTGGTTTGTTAGAAATGCCAGACGTGGATTTATGATAGGACAATTGGTTAAATTAAAATGCAGGTTTTCATACCAAAATACTTTATCTTTTGTAGATGGTAACAGTAATATTTCTATAATATAATATTTAAGATTAACTTACCCTTCGTAATTAGGTTCTAAGTGTATTATTTTTTTCTTACTGCATGTAAAATGGCTGCCACTATGTAATTTTGTTTATAATTTTGGAAATAAATGAAGACTTAATTCATAAAAAAAGACAAACACTATGTTAAAATATTAAGTAAGTTTGTGGCAGGCTTCATAGCGTTCTGGACTTTTACACATTGACAGCAAAACATTAGAGATCTGCTTCTTCGGGAAAACTAAATCTAATTAGGCATATATTAGCTTTAGTTCAGTTAATGGGTGTTGCTTCTCTCCTACTACTGTAAATAACCTGCAGGCTGTGTGTGTGTGTGTGTGTCTATTTGTCAGCCAACCAGGTCAGTTAAAATGGCAGAGAAAAGAAAAACAGACATCTGATCATTTTTCAGTGCACTGAAACGCCTAGTAAGTAGAAAGACCCCAGTAATATCAAAGGCAATTTGATAAAATCTTCATAAGAACGGAATGAAGTGCTTATGGAAATGTTTCATAATGGTGTCATTAGGCAAAGGCAACACAGAGAACAGAGCTGGGCACAGAGAGGCAGGGACAGTCAGACAGAAGCATAGAGTCTCAGGTAAGTTTGTTGAGCTTTTGTTTATCAGTGTTATGAAATAAAGAGCCCTCTCTTATTTAGACTTGTAAAAAAGTAAAGACAATAGTCTTGCTGTTGTGTTGAATTGTGTTTTGGGCAGTTATGAGTATGGAAAACACCTTATTTCTATTCTAGGAGACAGACTGTTCAGAGTCAGTGAGAGTGGTGGAAGGGTCAGAGCCAGAGAGAGAGCCTGAGACTTCAAATGACAGCACAGGGGACAGGGGCACAGCAGATCATGAGGACCCTATTGCCAGCACCAGCACAGGGGACAGGGGCACAGCATGTTTTAGTTCTACTAGAGGTCTTCACGGGTCTACCCGGACCCTAGGATCCGAGACCCGACCCGGGACCCGTACGGGGTCGGGTCCACGTTTTATTATGGTCAATCGGGTCTGGGTCGGGTCCCATTCTATTACCGCAGGTCCCGGGTCTGTTTATCATTATGTGTAATACCCGAGTGGAACCAGCGAAGACCCGTGATCAGCGCTGATCACGTGATGAGAAATGGAGAAATGGAGAGACGAGAAACGCATGGAAGTGCTGTGTAACTTGCGTGATGATTAGGCTGACCACTAGGGTCAGATTACAAGAGCGAAAATAAGGTGAAAAAACGAGCAGCGCCAGCGAGTTGGAGCGGAGGAAGGCGCAAGATGGATACCTTCTTCACTGAGGTGAAAAATAAGCTAAAAGAAAATGTATATAAAGAGAAGCAGCACCTCTTCTGTTGTAAGCTATTGTAGCCTATTGTAGGCTACGTAGTTGCTGGATTCCATTATGGAGACTCACTGTCATCTACTGGACAAACTGTAGAATGGCACAACTTGGCAAGTCTTTCTGTTCTTTTGATCTCCTTTTATTAGGCTACCATATGTTGTATCCGACATGATAAATGTTTTTAGCAGTAGAACAGCATTTTTAGTAGCAATTTTAATTAGCGGGTTTGTCTGGTCCATAAAATAGACCCGAGACAGACGGGTCTCGGGTCTCTCTCCTCTCGGACATGCACCGGGTCGGGTCTGTAATATCTCGGGCAAAAACGGGTCGGTATATAGGTTTGTTTGTTTTTTTAATTATCTGGTCTAATCGGATCTTGGAACAAATTTCCCGGGTCCATTAGGATTCGGGTCTGTCATTTTGGACCTGTGAAGGCCTCTAGTTCAGATCTCAGTGACTGCACAAAGCCATACCAACCACATCCCCAACGTATAGAAACACAAACTCTTGCGAACAAGTCGTTGACATTCCAAGAGAAATGGTTTCGAGATTTTCCATGGCTACATTACAGTCCATCAGTGAAAGGAGTCTTGTGTTTTTACTGCAGCAAAGGATTTTCAAACCAATCCTCTTTTGGACAAAGAGCTGATGCTGCTTTCATTAGTGCAGGCTTCAGAAATTGGAAAAAAAGCCATTGACAAATTCACAGCACACCAAAACTCCCAAGCCCACCGCCACTACGTGACTGTGAGTGCACATCAGCCAAATCCAATCAGTGCCCAGTTATCCAGCGCATGGGGTAAACAGCAGGAGATGGCAAGGCATTGCTTAAGGAAAATTGTTAGTTCTGTGTGGCATGTGGCAAGACAGGGACAAGCCTTAAGAGGCCACACTGATGAAAGTGGTAATCGATATCAGCTCTTGAAACTTAGGGCAGAAGAGGATGATCCCATTTTACTGAAGTGGTTAACAGAGCGTACTATAATTTACACAAACCCCAAATCACAGAATGAAATTCTGAACATCATAGCCAATACAGTAATTCGAGGCATCGCAACTGAAATTAGGTCTCTTCCCATTGTTCAATTTTCCGTCATTGTTGATGGTACTCAGGAAGTTTCTGGTGCTGAACAGGAGAGTATCTGTCTGCGCTATGTGGACCATGACCTTGTCCCACACAAGGAGTTTGTTGGGCTATACAGGGTGTCTGAGACAACAGGCCAGGGCATTGTAAAGGTGGCAGCTGATGTGTTGTTGAGGCTCAATCTGCCCATATCTGGCTTACGTGGGCAGACTTATGACGGTGCCTCAATCATGGCAGGAAAGTACACAGGTGCACAGGCAATACTGAGGAGGCAGCAGCCATTAGCCCTCTATGTGCATTGTGGTGCACACTGCGTCAGTCTGATTATACAGGCTGGCTGCTGATCCGGGACTGCCTTTCTTGGGTCCACCAGTTAGGCATCCTCTTTCAGGAAAGTTTAAGAGCATGTTTGAAACCATTGCTACATCCGCAAATACACCTCTGACCACCCTGAAACCACTATGCCCAACAAGGTGGACTGTGCGGAATTCTGCTATAATAGCTGTGCTAGGGCAGTATGAGCGGGTACTCAGCAGCCTAGAGGAGATAGCAAAAAGCACATCTAAGACAGCTGCAACTGCCAGTGGCTTATTTGAGCACTTCAGCAAAGGTAAGACTGTGTTGGGCCTCATACTTGCCTCTGCTGTTGTTGGAGAGCTCGAATGCTTGCCTGATATCAGACAGAATTGTCAACTGGTTACACTCCAGTCCATTTCCATCTTCAGTCTGACATTGCCTCCACTCTAACCGATTTCCGTGGGGGAGGGGGATTCGATTTTCCCTAACCAATCACTAGAGATCAACATATCCGCCTGAATGTAACGTCATTTTAAGTCGACACTGATGCGTAGCCATGACAACACCAGAGATGGTTCAGAAAGTATAGAGCATCTTTGACAACACAGAGCGAAGTAAAAAAGTATTTCGGATTTCAAAGTAATTGGTACTTTTAATCGATTTAGAACAGCCTCGATAGCAGCATCTATCTTGTCTATGGCAGTCGCCATTGTTGTTATTACTCCTACTTGGTTCCGGTGCACAGCTTGACAACACTTGACAACAGCTTGACAACGGCGTTAGTCCCGCCCGTGGCACTGATTGGCTAATCGTTAGTCCCCCCCAGTGCTCATTGGACCAATCATTTTTCAACCGAGAAACTGTTTCATGTCACGTTTCATGTCACGATGCCAGACCAGAATCAGTCAACTCGGTGGAGTGGGCGGATTCAAAGGTCTGGACCCAGGCAACTCGAATGCCTAAACATTTCACTGCAGAAGAAAACTCAGACTGTCTCTGGAATGCAGGCTGCAGTTGATTGTGTGCGGTCTTCTCTTCAGGGAAAGAGAAATGACAAGAGCTACCTTGCACTGTATGAGAAAGCTACAACATTGGTTGACTCCATTGAATCCATTGACTCCATTGAGATGACACATTCAAGGCGCCTTGCTGGCAAAGCAGTGGATCACTACAGGGCAGAGTTCTTCTAAGTGTTGGATAGTGTGGAGGTTCAGTTTGGTGACCGCTTTGACCAGGAGAGTCTAAAGGTTCTGCAAAAGTTAGAGAGTACGCTCCTCACTGGGGAGTTAGATGATTCTCTAGATCAGTACCCTTAGCTGCACAGAGGTTCTCTGTCCATGCAGTTGCCCCACTTTCGCAACAAATACCCCTGTAGCAGCAGTGGAGAGGCAGCAGAGGTCCTCAGGGGGCTGCCAGTGGAGGTGCGGGGGGTTGTTTGACCAAGTTGAGGTTCTCATCAGAATTTTGTTGGTGGTGCCAGTGTCTTCATGTGAAGCTGAGAGGAGTTTTAGAGCACTACGCAGGTTAAAGACTTGGCTACAGGCTAGTATGGCCCAAGACAGACTGAACAATATAATCGTCGGTAATGTACATACAGAGATCATCGGTAATGTACATACAGAGAGGCTGGACAGGCTGAACATGAAAATTATCTGCCAGGAATTTGTTGGATCCAGTGACACCCGAAGAAATACGTTTGGTTCTTTTGTTTAGTAACTCAGTGGTGCCTCCTCCTCCTATGAGGCAGAGAAAAGTTTTAGTGTGCTAGACATTGTGCTTTAGGTTTAGTGTGCTACACAGCTATAATAATAGAAGTTTTATTACACAATACAGTGCAGTTAATGTACAGTTAATTTATTTTTATTTATTTTATTTTATTTATACAGTTACAATTTATAATTTACATTTATAAAGTATTGCGCATATTTAAGTTGCCCTACGTTTGGTGGCATAATTGTCCATAGCTTGTTTTGAGAGACACTACAATAAATAAATATTTTTTAAGAATATTTTGTTTGATTTAGTTGGGTTATTCATTGAAGTATTTCTTCTGCTTTTAGAACTGTACTTATTTTGAGCTTTATGTTCTTGTAAAGCTACTGTAGCGGACTCAGATTAGACCAGTGACACATATTTAATGACTACATAAATGTATCAGAAAAATATGATTACAAGGCAAATTCACACTGAAACCATCTTCATGATGGTTCTCAATGGAGATTCTGTTAGATGAGATCACACCATACGTATTGTAATTAGGAAAACTACACCCATATATGGTGTACCATTGCCACCTACTGGCCATTCTTGGTATTGCTGGTTGAACATACAAAAACCTGTACATATAGGCTACTGGACTGATAAGGAACACTGCTATAACTATTATTATTATTGTTACTATTAATATAATTATTTAAAACATTTAAACATGCTGGTACAACCCTTAAGTTATTTACCTATCAATTATCCAGTATACTGTGTATAGTAGTAATAAGGGTTTCCTCTATATACATTTAATACAACAGTACTTTTGGTGGGAAGTGAGAGTCAATGGAGAATTTTTGGGCAAACCTCTAACCACAAGACACTGTAGTTATTGTCCAGTTGTTGGACTGTTGTACTGTTATTGCACTCATCACTGCACTACCACTGTGCCGTCAGTGTTGACTACTTATATCATATTACCACTTACCATATATCACTTATCATTTAGCATTTATATTATTCATAACACTCATGTTTGTTTTCGGGTTGTCTGTCCGTACGTCCGTACGTCCGTACGTCCGTCCGTACATCCGTACATCCCATTCTCGTGAACGCGATATCTCAGGAACACCTTGAGGGAATTTCTTCAAATTTGGCACAAATGTCCACTTGGATTCAAGGATTAACTGATTTGAATTTGGTGGTCAATGGTCAAAGGTCAAGGTCACTGTGCCCTCACAAAAGACGTTTTTGGCCATAACTCAAGAATCCATACGCTAATTATGACAAAAATAGGATAAAGTGATGACATTTTATATCCAAAAGTTCAAAGGTCAACTTCACTGTGACATCATAATGTTTTGCTTACCACTGTGGCTGAGAAAACTGGGTCATTCTACAAAAAATTCTACAACCCAGTGCCTAAGCCTATTTATCGAGATGGCATGATCAGTTGTATCAAAGTCAGCATGCATGTCATTCAGCACTCTCAGAAGAGCAGTCTCAGTGCTTTGCTGCTGCCGAAAACCAGACTGGAACTCCTCAAAAATGTTATTTGCTTCTAATACATCTCAGAGTTGAACTGAGACTACTTTTTTAAGATCTTTGAAATAAAAGGCAATTTAGAGATGGGTCTGAAATTATTACAATTTGTTGGATCAAGCCCTGTTTTTTAAGTAGAAGAGGGAACTCTGTTGACAAGGCAATCAATAGTGGAGAATAAAAACCTTGGATTTTGCTTATTGGCAGTAATTAGTTAATTAAAATAAGCAGCTCTCGCAACCTTGATCGTAGCATTAAAAGAACTTAACAAATCGTTCATGTGCAGGTGAACCTGCAGTCTGGACTGTTTCCACCTGCGCTCAGCCCTCCTACATTCTCTTTTTATTTGGAGAATTGACTCTTATCCAAGGGGAGGGATTTACAGAAGTTTTAGACCTGATCTTAAAAGGAGCAATATTGTCCAAAGTGGCTGAACATCAATTGTTAAAGCAGCTTGCCAAATCATTTACATGAGTATGCTGAGTCAAGCTTACACTCAGGCCAGAAAAGACAGATGAGAATTTGGCCGCTGAGTCGTTATTAAAAATGCAAGTGCATAGTTTGGGGGTTTAGAACAGCTTGGAGAACAGTGACAAAAATAATAAAAAATCAAATTTGTGGTCTGAAACAAAAGATGTCCTCTGCACACAGAGAATTAAGGCTTAGACCCAGGTAAAAACCCAAGTAAAAACTAAATCCAGAGTATGACCGCAGTTGTGTGTAGGCCCAGACACATGTTGTATAAAATTTAGAGACTCAGTGGAGCTTAAAAAGTCAGAAGTAACGGCATTTTTTGCCACCAAAGCACAGCTTGAACTGATACTGGCAGGCTCCATTATTGCAGCAAGACTTGTTTTGTGTAACTGGAAGAACGCAAGCAAGCCAGAAATCACTGAATGGATTAAGCTCATGATTGAAACTGCCTCCTTTGAATACTTAATAGCTAGAATGAACAATATGAAAGGGAAATTTAAGCAGGTCTGGGAGCATTACCTCCTGTACATTGAGGTGACTATATTAAAGGGTTATGAAAAAATTATAGGCTAGATATCATTACGGTTGGAACTGTTCTGTGTATTAATATAGTTGCTGTTCTAAATGACTGTATTTCAGTTACTGTTGTTTTTTGTTTTGTTTCATTATGAAATGTCTTATTGTATAATGTTTGCAACGTCATATTTACAAGTCATGCGTGTGTGTAATGTTAGAAAGAAAAATTAATAAATACTTAAATGACAAAAAAAAAGAAGTAACAGCATTTGACACATCATCAACCTGGATATTAAAATCACCCAACACACACACACGAAAGGGAAACAAAATCATTATCGGCAGGGTTTCCGGTTTTCTTGATTTAAAAAAAAAAAAGATAGAAATCTATTATTGAGATTATATAGACTTCTTATTCGACCAATAAGGCAAAAGCAAAGATGGGAAACTACTGTGTTTCACTTTCTCAGGAGTTGAGAAGTAAGAGGCGCCAGAGAAGAAAAAGAAGATCTGAAAGAAGAGCAGCAGTGGGAAAAAGTGAAGCATAAGGTACAATGATAATGTTCCTTTATTTTTGCTATAGACTCATCTATAGTATGATATACGTAGATTTCACATCAAAAGATGAAAATGTGGCAATAGAGCACACTGTCCGTTTTTGATGACGTCCCTATAGTCTCTGTTGACCTCCACCTGAAACAATTTTGCAACACCAGCAAAAAAGACAGCAACTCACTGACCCAGTAGCTATACTTTTGGCTACATATCTAACTGTAAGGGTCTTGATGAGCCATGTGGGCATCGACATACAGACAATTCTTATTTTGAGAAAGTATATGCCAGTCCCTCCAGGATCTCACAGTTATTTTGCGATTACTGTGACCAAAGCTGCTTCTAGGTGTACAATCAGTAAAACTGGGGAATTGGTAAAAATAGTTGTTGATTTATTTATTTATTTTTACAAACAGTACAAACTGCATTACAGTTCTCTACATTGTTTAGAGTTAACAACTATGTGTAACTGTTTGGAACCAGCTTTTATGAAATCTATGAAATGTTCTAAAAATGAATGACTTCTTGGACCCTTGGTAGCATCATGCTCTATAATTGTGAATGCATCTGTTGTGCACAGCCCAGTGGTACTAGCTTACTATATAGGCTTCACCTATAAATGGGTATATGGTCATTGTAAAATGATGTGTGTGTGTGTCTGTCTGTGTATGTGTGTGTGTGTGTGTGTGTGTGTCAGAGGTGGAAAGTAACTAAGTACATTTACTCTAATGCTGTACTTAAGTACAATTTTGAGGTACTTGTACTTTACTTGAGTATTACCATTTGATGCTACTTTATACTTCCACTCCACTACATTTCAGAGGGAAATATTGTACTTTTTACTCCACTACCTTTATTTGATAAGTTAAGTTACTAGTTACTTTGCAGATTCAGATTATTAATACAAAATATAATCAACTAATAAATTGTGATGTATTATTATAGATTACTGTAAGCTACCCACCAGTATATACAGTAGTGGAAATCAGCCCCACCTTTTCCAGCTGCAACATTAAAGTGATGCTTACACATTAATGCATCAATAATTATAATTCAATAATATAATATATATTGTATTATTCTGAAATGGGCCATTCTGCATAATCAGTACTTTTACTTTTGTTGCTTTAAGTACATTTTGATGCTAATACTTTTGTACTTTTACTTAAGTAACATTTTGAATGCAGGACTTTTACTTGTAACAGAGTATTTTTCTACTGTGGTATTTCTACTTTTACTTAAGCAAAAGATCTGAGTACTTCTTCCACCACTGGTGTGTGTGTGTGTGTGTGTGTGTGTGTGTGTGTGTGTGTGTGTGTGTGTGTGTGTGTGTGTGTGTGAAATGTTCCTCTCAGGAAATGACAACTACAAGAGACCTCTGTAGCCAGAAGGAAGTAAAGCAATACATGAGCTCAGAGTTTGTGGTTTTACGAGCGAGCGACAGAGAGATATGACAGAGAGATTATGTGATGGGAAACAGTGAGCATTAACAGAGCGTGTTTTGGTTGAGAGTATGCAGGAGAAAATGTTAAAACATCTACCATGATGTAGACGTGCCTTAAAAATAACATTTATGGGAGGAGATCATGCGGAGGAGGAGAAAGGCAGTAGTAGAAAAAACAATGGTAAGGAGTAGGAGGTGAGTGGGAGGGAGAGCTTGGCTTTTAGCTTTGACTATAACAGCATGTGTGTGTGGGTGTTTTGGGACAACAGATTTCAGTTATGTAAAACACTCATATCCTTGGAACATGTGGAGTGACACTTCACCGCTGAGGATGAACAGTAGAATTCACTGCAAAAAATCTCCGTATAAAGCATCATTGACTCTTAAAATCTCTTAAAATCTTTGTTCTGGTAATAATTTTGTGCAATAATTCAACTGTTACACTGTTGTATATATTGTAGTATGATGCACATATTTGTACATAATTCTTATTTCTCTTATTTCTATATTATTGTTTTATATTGTAGTATAATGCACATATTTTACATATTTCTTATTTTCTTATGTCTATTTTTCTTATAATTTCTCTATGCTTATATATATTTCTCTTCTAGAATGTGAACAACTGCAACGTAACACAATTTCAGCTCGGGGATCAATAAAGTATTTCTGATTCTGATTCTGATTATTTAACTGAAAACAAGTGAAAAAATCTGGCAATGGGTGAAATAATTCCACTTGTTCCCACGACAAGACATGGCAGGCGGCAATATCTTATATAAAAAAAACAGTCTGCCGTATTTCAAGTTCCTGTCATGTGGACACAGTTAGCAGCAGTGGAAACAAGTGATTCAAAATTCAATTCATCTCTGACAGCTGTGCCAAGACCATCTGTAAAAAATACAAATAAGCAGGCAGCAAAGAACATCGCAAAGGGCAAAAAAATACAAATGGGAGGACATCAAGCCTAATGATGTTGTATGTAATAAGTTGGGCTGTTGCTGTCCATGGCCATCCTGAAACTGCCAAAAATTCCTCAGGGCAAGGTCTCTCATATGAATCTGTCATGGCACTCATGAATAAAGACTATCTGGGGTCAGGCTACTACCTCTACTGTGGCAACTTCTACACCAATCCTAAGCTATTCAAGGACTTACACAGCAGTTTGGTGCGTGTGGCACTTACAGAGACCCTGGGAAACAAGTCAAGTCAAGTAGAACTTTATTTGTCCCCAGAGGGGCAATTGGTTGTGCAGCAGTAAAAACAATAATAACACACAATATCACAATACACACTCAATATCACACAATATCAAAAAGAAAAGTAAAAAACAGACTTTAATTTTAGAACTACTAAAATGAAAGCAATATTTACCAAGCGTGGTTGGGTGGTCGAGCTGATATTACTTTTTACTATTGGAGTTTAGCAGTGAAATGGCTGAGGGTATGAAAGAGTGTTTGTATCTGTTGGATTTGGCTAGTGGGTATTTTGAAGCAGGAACCCGAAGGCAAGGTGTGAAACTCTAGGTGCAGGGGGTGGGTGCTGTCAGACAAGATGGATTCTGCTTTCTTTAACAACTGTTTGTTATATAAATCAGACAGACTTTTCTGTTGAGTACCTGTGATACTGCTACAGACCTTGATCACCTTAGTTAATGCATTTTTCTGTTTAAGATTGTGAGAAGCATACCAACAGATAAAAGAAAAAAGAAAAATCGACTCAATAAAGGATCTGTAGAACAAAATCATCAGGGACCTATCAACACCAAACTTCGCCAGCTTCCTCAGACAAAAAAGGTGCTGCTGGCTTTTTTTTAACTCAACATATTGGTGTTACAATCAAAGCTCGTACATCCTGACTATTAATTTTAGTGTTGACAGGATTGGAGCGATGACGTCTAAAATCAATACACATATCCTTGGTCTTTGTCACATTTAATTCCAAAAAAGGCTTCTTGACACCTGAAACATGCTCCAACCACACGTGACAATGCTCTTACCAAGAAGAGCACCGGGGGCTCTTTTAGGTGGATACGCTGTTTGTGAAGTGGATGGATACAAGGGAGATATCAGTGAGTTCCACCATTCACGCTGCATACACTGGGGACAAAATGGCCAGAAATGGACAATGGCAAACCCAGTCAATCCCCAAAATGGCGCGATCTGTTCCGCAAGCAGCTAGAAAATTTGTAAACCCCGGCCGATTTTGCGCACTCCTCCGCAACTTCCCACATCATCTGGTCAGATCTGCGCTGAACCAAGCGGCGAGCAGCACAGCGCGCCTCTTGAAAAGTCCATGATTGAGTACACACTCTGCCAGAAGACCACAAGGTGGTACAGAAACATCCTGTACCACTTCATTGACTGCGTTTACATGAACAGCAATAATCAATCAATAATCAATAGTCAGCAATAATCCAACTCTCAAGACAATATTCCAATTAAGCTGTTTACATGGGTTGCTTATAGCAGTGGTTCTCAACCTTTTTCATATCAAAGACCCCGAATTTAGTCCACAGTAGTTGTCCCTCAGACCCAAATCTGAGAATATTTTTATTGTTAGATATGATTTTGTCCAGAACTCCATGACTATCTGTATTGTAGGGAGAGAGATAACAGTGAAACTATGATCAAAATAGTCAGTCTCCTACATTCTATAATTGTTCTTGTAAATGAAATAATGAAGTTTAACGATTCATCAATTTGCTGGGGACCCCCTGGGATGCCCTGGGATGACCCCTGGTAGTCCCCGGACCCCACGTTGAGAACCACTGGTTTATAGAACTATTCCATTCATATTCCCGTTTACATGCTACAGATTATTGTTGTTCATGTAAACGGAGTCACAGCCAACAGCTACATTCTATACCAGGAGCTCTGTCAGCAAAGGCAGGAAGAACCAATGACACACCTTGATTTCATGGAAAAGCTCACAGCTTGGCTATGTGCCACACCTCCAGAAGCCAAAAACCCAGAGACTCACTGTCAACCTCGGCCAATTAGGCCTCCCACTGACACCACTGACAGGTCCAAAATGGCAACTGAAGGACGGAGAAAGTGTCACTTGTGCAAGAACAACATGCCATGGATGTGTAGACACTGTCAATATGCCTTGAAACCCTTCACAGTAGGGCTGGGCGATATGGTTGAAATCAATATCATGATAATCATAAGGATTTTTCTCGATATCAATATATATCACGATATGGTTCATGTATGCAAAATCAGGTTAAATAAATAAATTAATGTTCATCTCAATGAACCGAATGGTAATGTTGATGTTGTGATGTCAAACAAAACAGAAATATTCAAATAATATTCCTACCATACCTCATTCTATGAGAGTTTTTAAGTAAAATTTGGTTGTCATCATCGACATGATTCCAATGAAAGACGATAAACGATAATATTGAATTTCACAGTGAGATGCCCTCTGCCAGGGAGGCAAAATGTTGATAAAAAGTGTTGCACTTCTTATGTTTGCACCATATGTAAATAGTTACTTGTTTGCAATTATTACTGCCTGTTTGCACTTCTTTTCAAATATGCAAATAGACAATGACTATATAATGACTATATATATATGTAAATAGTTGCCTACTTGCAATTATCACTGTTCCTATACTTCATTTTTTATGTGTGCAATAAATTAAGCATATAATTTCAGAAGTTGTATGGCTGTTTCTCTCTCATTTATAGCATAATAACAACCATGCAATGCATATGGCTAAGGCCAGATAATTATGGGGTGAAAATATACCACACGTGAAAAACTAGGAGCAGTTGGGTCTAGTAGCATGGGGTGATATGTATGAGTGTTGAAAATTTCTCAAAATTCATTGTCCCCTAAAAAATGCTCAGGAACAGAGGCAAAATAAATGGCCATCCTGGAAAACACCTGTATTCTGCATTGTCAAAAAATGAATCCCCAGGTTGACTTTGGCTTCATCCAACTAAACACACTGTTCTAGCATATTAGTTCCCTTGCTATGCAGTGTAATAACAGCAGCTTCGTTTAGCTAAATAGCAAAACATTCAATCACTGAATTTAATCAAATTTTCTATGACAGTCACAGTAGTAACAAAAATAGATGTGAATTTGAGATGGTCTTGCAAGACTGGTATGAGCATTAGAGGCTTGCTAGCTACAGTACTAATCAATTGTGAGAGAGTACCCTATGTGAAGATTTCATTGAGACATAATGATATAAACTAATATCCACACAGCAGCTGTGTTGCTGTTTTCACCTCTTTTCTAAAGCTTGTTGTCAAATTCCGCTCCAGAACGAAGCTTCTCCTGGGCCATTCAGCAGCTTTTCATTTTTTTAAGACTAGCTTGGCACCTCTCTCACTGTTTAAAAGCAGCACTCACAGCGGCCATCAGGAACAGATGTCAGTCATCATACGGATTGTGGATCTGGATCCAGAGCCAGAGATAAAAGAATATTTCCTAGGATTTATTGTTGTGGGGGAAACAACAGGTCAATATTCGTGATCCTAGACAAGCTACAAGAGCTCCACATAGATTTCCAAGATTGTAGGGGTCAATCATATGACAACAGAGCAAACATAAAGGGGATAAGGCAAGGTGTGCAGGCACGACCGCTTGAAATCCAAGAGCTGTCTATGTCCCCTGGTTTCGGCAGAGGCTGCAAAGGCATCAAGGGATGCTGTTGGATTCTACCAAAATTGTACAACTTGAACTCAGTCAAATCATGGAGCAGTACAGGGCCTCAGGTGTACCTGCTGCTCAGACAACAGCAAAGGATCTATGCGAGGAAATTAATATTGAGGCCATTCTAGTGCAGAAAAGGCTTTGTAGTTCCATTTTTCAATGTCATGGCTAATGTTGCACTTCACTGGGGATGTAGGCAACTTTTTAAACCTAACCCAGCTAACTTGCTCTACAGCAGGGGTGCCCAAACTGTGGCCCCCGTTCTTAAATCACCCCACTGGCTCCCGGTCAGTTTTAGAATTGATTACAAGATCCTCCTCCTGGTTTACAAGGCTCTCAATGGCCTGGCACCAAATTATATTTCCAACATGCTTGTCAGCTTTGAGCCAGTCAGGTCTCTCAGGTCCTCTGGCACTGGCCTTTTAGAGATTCCAAGAGTAAATACTTAAGCTGACGAAGCAGCCTTCTGTTTTTATGCTCCCATGTGTTGGAACAGCCTCCCAGTCGATCTGAGACATGCCTCCACAATTTCTTCTTTTAAAAGCAGGCTTAAAACTTTTTTATTTGGTATAGCATATTCCTAAATCCCCATACTCCTAGCCCCCATACCTTTGGCCTGCCAGTTTATATGTGAATGTGTGGGTATGTGTATATGTACGTGTATGCATGTATATATGCGTGTGTGTGTACTTGTGTTTAGTATGCATGCCTGTTTTTGATTGTTAAGACAATTTTGGAGTTCTATTGAACTTCAAAAATGTCACGGCAATGTCAAGACACTTTGAAGATCCTGCAGAGGATAGTGAGAACAGCAGAAAAAAAATCATGAGGCGCCCCCTCCCTTCCATCAAAGACATCTGCCATGGAATGGAATGGATCAATATTTCTCCAAAAATAGTGCACAAACAAGCCAGGTGATTCATATCATAATTCAATATTAATGTTAACAATAATTTTTGCATCACCTCACATCACCCATGCTATTATCATGCATCGTGGCACTTCCCAGGCTAGCCAACATTACCCTTGAATTATGACATTACATTATTATGACATTATTATCACATGACCTCTGTGTTTGGCGAAATATGGTAGGTAATTTGTGGTGGAATGTTTACTTTACAAATTACGAACATGGCAGATTTGCACGGGATTAAGATCACAGACGACCTCCGCAATTATTACAAATTACTAGAGGCCCCCAGGTAATACTAGTCCTGTGTGAAAAGGGCTATAGTCACACACAAGCTTCTGAGCAACAAGTGTGTCCTCCTGCATATTACCGGTTTCCACTTCCTTGTTAATGGAGAAGCCCCTCTCAACAGTTGCCTGACCATGAGAGAGGAGGAGAAGCCTCCTACAGAAGGCCCAGAGCTCTGGGTAGGGCTGGCTGAGGAGTCCATGCAAGAAGACGTCTAGACGTGTCTTCATGGGTTGGAAGGCAAAGCAGAGCTCACTTCCAGTGGCATGTGCAGGCCATTTTGACTGGGGTGGCCGAGGTGGGGCACAGACTCGGCATTTAGGAAGGATGTAGGCAGGTCCCAGGTCAGAATTCTGAATTCCGAGTCAGAATTCTGACTTTAAACTCAGAATTCTGACTTTATTCTCAGAAATCTGAGATTAATCTCAGAATTTAAATACATTTTTCACATGTGGCCCTAATCCTCTTCCATACAAGGCCCAGGTTGAAAACAACCAGAATTATCAGGCATCACTGTCAACTGTATGCATGTAAAAAAAATGTATGCTACTAACATTACTTCTTGGTCTTTATCTTCAGGTGCGTGCTGCATTCCGTTTGGTCAGACATAGTGTTTTTTTCACATTGATCCCTAATTTGGTCTTCTCTTTGCTCCCCTTGGCGTGTTTCTTGGAACTCAAGGAGCGTAGTTTTGGAAAAATAAATTAACTGGCTTGATGGTCCTGCCTCTAACATGGCCATCAGCCAGTCATAACTCAAGATTTTGGGGTGGCACTTGGGGTGGCCAATCAGATTTCAGGGGTGGTCAGTGCCACCCCTGGCCACCCCCTAGACACTCCCCTGCTCACTTCTGCTCTCCATGGACAGGAATGACTGAAATTGCTGGACAATCATATCACCTATATACGGCAGCGTATTGATGCCACAGTGGAAAAAAAAAATCGGCTCAGTATCTCGTTATAACGAGAAACTTTTCTCGTTATAACGAGATCTTTTTCTCGTTATAACAAGATATTTTCACGTTATAAAGACATCTTTTCTCGTTATTACAACATACCAACTTATCTCATTATAACGAGAAACGTTTCTCGTTATAATGACATATCAACATATCTCGTTATAACGAGAAACTTTTCTCGTTATAACGAGATATTGATTGTGTCTGAGTCAGGATAAGTTGAGTTGACTGTATTAGCCAGTTGGCTGTAGTGCTGAGCATTGTGAAATGTTTGTGCAGTTTATTGTTGATGCAGTGTGGAGCTTGTACCATCCAGCATCCCATTATATGTTGTTGACGTAACACCATACTGATTTCTTATGTGACTGTGTGTGTAAGAGTTTATTGTGTGCGTGTGTGTGTGTGTGTGCGCGCGCGTACGTGTGCGTGTGCGTGCGTGCTCATATGTGTTTATGGTATGGATCCATGTAACATGAAGACCAGACCCCCTGTCTGATTGTTGCTGAGTTGTCTCATTCCATGAGTCTAGTCAACTTGATTAAATCGTGTAAACGAGCCATTCTCAATTTCCTTGATGTCCATAGGCTGTTTTCTCAATTGGCTATATATTTTTTTCTCATTATAACAGCATTTGAAAGTTTCTTGGTATCTCGTTATAACGAGAAAAGTTTCTCGTTATAACGAGATAAGTTGGTATGTCATAATAACGAGAAAAGTTTCTCGTTATAACGAGATAAGTTGGTATGTCATAATAACGAGAAAAGATGTCATTATAACGTGAAAATATCTTGTTATAACGAGAAAAAGATCTCGTTATAACGAGATACTGAGCCGATTTTTTTTTTCCCACTGTGGCATCAATACGCTGCCGTACCTATATCACAAATAGATGAAGAAAAACATATAGGGAGAAAAAATGCCGTAATATATCAATACATTTCATCAGACTGTCATAACAATGAAAAAAGAAAAATTGGGTTGATTGCATTGTGATGTACTTAGATTTTAGGGTTTATGATCAGGGTTTTTTCTAGCTTAAAAATGGGTTTTGGGTGTGTGCCCCTAAACACACACCCATTGATATCAATATTGAGTAGGAACATGGACAGCCAAAACTGCAGGCTGTTGCTATTTTTTTATGAACCCTCGGCTACCTAGAGTGCCATATTGCACCATAAGTTCAATATTCAAAGTGAAGTGGTCCTTCCATCATATTAACAATTTCTTCATTTGCATTATACGACTGGTGTTTCATTACAGTGTTCAAAGTCCACAGCACCTCTGCTTTTAGTCTTGTTTATTTGTATAGCCCCTTATCACAAGCATGTCTCAAAGGGCTTTACATAGCATCATATACACTATATGTCATATACATACTGCATCAAATATATATCAACACGCATCATATAGGTCAGTGGTTCTCAACCTTTTTCATATCAAGGACCCCTAATTTAGTCCACATTAGGGCCATGGACCCCCATTAGATGCGATTTTGTCTCTCGGACCCAAATCTGAGAATATTTTTATTGTCAGATATGATTTTGTCCAGAATTCCATGACTATCTGTACTGTAGGCAGAGAGATAACAGTGAAACTATGATCAAAATAGTCATTCTAAAATGACTAAATAATACAATACAATACCTTGAGCTTAAATGCTGCACACATATAACTGCCTCCATAGTAGTTTTACAATTCCATTAAGTTTAAGTTAGTTTTATAATTCCATGAAGTTTAACAATTCATCAATTTGTTGGACCCCTGGTGGTCCCCGGACCCCACGTTGAGAACCACTGATATAGGTTACATACTTCACATCATTTCACTAGATTATATACGACACTACACAAACACAGCATGTCTTTGGACTGTGGGAGGAAACCGGAGGACCCGGAGGAAACAAACACGGGGAGAACATGCAAACTCCACACAGAAAGGACCGGGGTAGAGATTTGAACCCTCAACCTTCTTGCTGTGGGGCAACAGAACCAACCTCTGAGCCACCGTGCCGCTGGCTTTTAGTGTACTCGTAGACCCAAGCGTTGTGCGGAGGTCACTTGTTGGCCGCGGTCTTGTCGGTGATGAGGACGCAGGTGCGCTAGGTAAACTAGGTAGTGGCTCTGGATGTTGTTACGATCTGGCTCCGGTGGCCATAACAAAAGGGAGACACGCCATGATAAACGTTTAACAAAAGAAATATTTATTACACAAATTAAACCGAATGTCATCAACTAAACCAAATTAAACCAATTGAACCAAATTACAGAATGGGTTAAATGTCTTAAATTGTCTTAAATCCATTTTAGTTGGTCTTAAAAAATGACTAGATGATGGCGAGACATTAATTGCCTGAAATTCCGAGTGCCTCGCCATGAGTTAGTAAAAGAATCCAAAAACAATTAAGAATAAAATGCGTTTGTTTTTAAATCAAATTTATGCTTTTGCTTAGGCCTATTTAATTGATCCTTGCGTATAAGATGCGATCGGTGTCTGTCTGGCTCAACTAAGCAAACACAATGACAGTGATCGATTAATTAAGCCTTCCAGTGGGTTCACCAGAACAGGAAGTTGCGACATCGGGATTACGACATTACGATAAGGATCCACAGCCACAGTCAGTCAGGTGGAAATGTGAGCAGCTAACATCACATTCCCATTGTTTTGAAAATCCCGAGACACCTTGGGGAAATGCAAATTCAACAAGCAAATAGTAAACATGTTGTCCCCCACCAGTGATGTAGTTCCATCCTTGTGAGTCAGTGATTGCTGAGTGTACTTGAAATATGAGTGAAATTGTATAAGCATTTTCGTATTGGGACAATGAAAGGACAGATTGACCATATATTTCTGTTGCCTACTTTCCTCAGAATTAGGCTTACAAGTTATATCTTGAAATGTAGTAACTGTAATTGTCCTGTTTTTACTCAATACAGTACAAAATATAAGAACTACAAAACACAATAAATACAATCTGTTCATTACACAATGTACACTACAATATAATTTATAATACAATATACAATATAACATACAACACCAGGAGCGTGAGTGTTATGAATAATATAAATGCTAAATGATAAGTGATATATGGTATTGCACAGTAGGTAAGTGGTAATATGATATAAGTAGTCAACACTGACGGCACAGTGGTAGTGCAGTGATGATGCAATAACAGTACAACAGTCCAACAACTGTACAATAACTACAGTGTCTTGTGGTTAGAGGTTTGCCCAAAAATTCTCCATTGACTCTCACTTCAACACATCAACCCAGTCTGATGTCTCCAAGTGTGTAGCGTGTGTAGACTATTATGTTACCTATGATAACTTTAACTGTGTTGCTTTACCACTGAGTCCCCATTCATTGTCCCCCACATTGTATGATAACTTTAACTGCATGACCTGCTTTACCACTGAGTCCCCATTCATTGTAGCGGCACAAAGTCAACATTACAGTGTGACTAACAAACTAACCAACAAACTAACGGACAGAGGCCGATCCATAGTGCCCCCTTTGGTGGGGGACAACGAGACATGGATGGACAATGCAGTGTTCAAAAATTGGTTGAAGCCAGTGGAGGGAAACCAGCATGAAGCCTGATGCTGTGTTTGCAAGGAAAATGTTCACATAGGCACAATGGGGGTAAAGGCTTTGGAATCTCACATGAAATCTGAGAAACATAAAGCAGCAGAGAAAAGCCGCCAACAATCGACGACAATCTTCGGCTATTTTTCCATCGTCGCTGCATCGGCTACACATTGTGATGGCCCCTGTGGGGTTATCTGGGAGTTTGTATCTGTGTTTAATCTGTGTACCTCCCCTGCAGGTGACCAATTGCAGTAACTCAGTGCACTTGGGCCCAGGGTCCTGAAGTTACTTAAGCCACGGCTGTAGTCATTCACTCTCTCTCTGCCCTACAGGCACCCGTTCCAGCTTGGTTCTGTTATGCTGCCTTAGTTTCTTTGCTTTTACGCACCTTCCAACACCCATACACACACATCCACCCATCATTTAGCACTTACACATCCTACTGATACCACTGACGTTCACACTTCATACTTTAATTACTTAAAGGCCTTAAATTAAGATAATTAAATTCAAGACTTTTTAAGGCCCACGGAAACCCTGTCTTTGGAGCACAAGATTGTGATTTCAAGTCCCTGACATGTTGTGATCCTTTTGAAGTTTCATGAATGGTAAATCAGCACATAAAACTCAAAGCAGGTGTTTGACATCATCTGTCATAGATGACATCACTGATTGGGGTGTGGCCAGAAGTTTCAACCCAGAGAGAGCAGTGCTGCACCATTTATTCGTTAATGGAGAGCACTACAATGTTCTATAAAGTGGTTAATAAATCTGCTTGACTTGACTTGAAAACTCACTGTGCAGCTATTGAGAAGATGCTGAGTAAGACTGGAGAGTCTGACATCTGTGCAGCTGAGATGGCAGAGGAGATCCTGAACCTAGGCTACCATGTGTTCCACCTAAGATCACAGCCCTGCAGCTACTGAGAATACTCCATGAAAAGTAGATACAGGAGTTCTACCCCAACATGTCGATTGCTCTTAGACTGTCTGCGGAGAAGTTTTTATGGGTAGAAATATGTGTCACTAGAAACTGAAATTGAATTATTTATATTTGAATTTGAATTCACAGAACTCCTTTCCGGCCAATCAGCACCTACTGTATGTTTTTGACCATTTCCTTCACTCCCATTGATCCATGGACTTGATACACATTGAAGAACATTTCTTTCGATCATGGATGAGGCTGGGACTGATGGCGTTCAGCTCGGAGTGTCATGTCCAGAGAACTGAAGGGATTTGGAATTTTCGGGCCAAAAACATGAAAAGGAGTTCTGTGAATCTGCACTCGATTGCTCTTCCTCAACAACCAGGATGTGTGTCTCAGTAAACTGAAATTGAATTGCAAGAACTGAATTTCAATTACAAGAACTGAATTTGAATTGTGAGAACTGAATACAGTTTCAGAGCAAATTAATTCAATTCATAATATGACATTCAGTTTCAAGTTTATTGGAATTCAGTTTCAAACTGATAAATTCAATTTCAAATTATGCTATTCAGATTCAGTTTTTCAATGCAATTATTCAAGTTAAACAATACAAATTCAAATTATGTGATTCAAATTCAGTTTTTTAATGCAATTATTCAAGTTAAGAAACACATATTTCTGCCCAGTTTTTCCAAAAAGTTTTTTTTTTTTTTCAAACTTCAGCTTCTGAAAACCTACCTGTGCTCCACAGTGGTACAGGAACGTTTGAGTGGTGTTGCTCTAACAAGCATAAACAGAGAGCTCTCCCAGCAGATATCAAATGAAGCCATCATTGATGACCTTGCTTCCAAAAAAAAGCAGGAGGGTACTTCTGAAGTAAAACAAATGGTAAAGGCACTGATAAAAATGTTTCTTTTTTTATTTTTTAGATCGGTGACTAAAACTCACCATATTTAGCCATAATTCTAATTTACAGCCTGTATAACTTTCATAGAGCATAGAATTGGTTTTGCAATGCCAGGAAAGTGCCAGTATTAGCCAACAGAAGTGACATTAATGTTCTGTGTCCCCAGTTCTTCAGCCAAGAGGACCATTTTTCACAGGGAAAAACAGGGACATCAACAGCAGATGTCCCTGTTTTTTGTTTCCATCGTTTCCTCAGGTTGGTCAGTGAAATTTGCCATGTTCAGTCATGTTTCTAATTCATAGCACACATAACTTTCATACTCAACATTGTTTGGGGGATTTTGTCCAGGGCCTCCAGCAGTTTAGAGCTGGCCCTGTTGATGTGTAAAAATAAAATACGATGACAAAAGATCTTCACTAACACCAGCAAAATGAAAAACATCCATCTTTTTTCAGAACACTATGTCAAGTTTACAGTTCAGTCTTATGATACCTTTAAGGCCAAAGTCAAGGAGTGGATGATGAGCATCCCTTCCAATTAAAAGCTTTGGCTGGACATTAGAACAGGTAGTCAGGGAAGAGGGAACTATTTTTTAGATTGTTATTATTATTATAACTTTTTTTGTCTGCAGTGCATGTCTGCTCAATGTTTGCTTAATGTAGTGTTGTGTGTTGGCCATACTGCTTCTTGCCTTCTAATTTATTGTGTTTTTTAATGTGCTGTATAGTTAGTATGCTATGTGTTATTCAGTGTTGGGCAGTAGTAACCAATATTTTCCATGTGGGCTGACTATATAAACCAATATTTTCCTTGTCATAACATTATTTGTGTGTATATTCTTCTTTATCTTTCTTGTCTTATGAACACTCTAAGCCATATTACATGAGTGTCTACTCTTAGTCTGTTAATGATAGTGTTTGTGTATACTTGCATGTATTATGAATGAGTATTCTTGGTGTGTGTGTGTGTGTGTGTGTGTGTGTGTAATATGCTGCCTGGAGAATGCCACTGATATCTTGAAAACTGAGTATACAGTAGATGGAAATGTGCAGCTGCAAATAGTTTGATAAATTGACAGTGTGATATGTTCAAGATAGTTTGATCAATCTTCATCAAACTAAAGACAAATTATGTCTGGACTGTCAAGATGATGTCTGTAAAGCCATGTGTAAATTGATCAGTGAATACAGTTATAATATTCTTTCTGAGGCTTTCAATATGGGTTGGACTATCACCTATGTGGTTAAGCTCAGGTCTTTGGATCACAAGGTTGTGAGTTCAAGTCCCTGATGAACTGTGACCATTTTGAAGTTTCATGAAGTAAATCAACACTAAATCACACAGTGCAGAAAACTCAAAGCAGGTGTTTGACATCATCTCAATGGCAAAATACCTGAATGGCATCAATGATTGGTACGGAGCCCGGGAGTGACCATCGGGAGA
Organism: Centroberyx affinis; assembly: GCF_046629955.1. NCBI lineage: Eukaryota > Metazoa > Chordata > Actinopteri > Beryciformes > Berycidae > Centroberyx > Centroberyx affinis. The sequence goes on along the minus strand of NW_027282074.1, from coordinate 130,723 downwards.
AAAATTATTTATGTTGTGGCCACGATTTACTGTAACGTGCGCACGATATACAATTCGTTCCCTCGATCTGGTTAAATTGAGCCCTCGTTATGGTTTATTTGTGCACACGAGATATAATTGATTGAAGTGATAGCGCGCTCTTGATATATAATCCATGCGCTCTTCATGAGCTTATAAAGAGTCAGTGCACATATTGGTTATTATGTTTAAATGTGGCGCTGTCCTCTGTGTGTTGCTGATTGTGTTTACATGGCCTGAAGGTTAAGTGGCTAAATATGTTGCAATATTTGGGGGATATGCCTATTCAGTGTAAACAGACACTGGATATTAACATACCAAATCCTTACTAGGCCTATCTGCAATACCTAAAAGGTTCCTTTTACATTGCATTTTTTCCTAAACTGCACAGTTTAATGAAATCGAGGGAACAAATCATATCTCGTGCGCACGAATGGACTAAAACGTGCGCACGTTACAGTAAATCGTGGACTCGATATAACTTTTTTTCTCTCTCAAAGGCCACTCCTGTGCTCCGTAGATTGGGGTGTGGCCAGACCTTTCAACCCATAGAGAGCAGTGCAGTAGCGGCTTTCTGGCCCATATACTTACTATTGTTTTATTTGTTAATGGAGAGCACTACAATGTTCTATAAAGTGATTAGCACTGTCAATCTCTCAATCATAGGCTGCAGTATCACAATACTTATCCCTTTAGTTTCCTCAGCAAACCTTTAACAGGGGTTTGGCTCAGTCAGTAAAGCATCAGCCTTTTATGTGGAAGGCTGTGGGTTCAAAATCCAGTCTTGTCGTTAGTCGTCAATAGGCTAAAACTAGAGAACATCTCAATATCTGTAAAATTGATCCCCCGGCAGTTTACGGTCTGGTCTGTATGGAATGCAGAGGTGGGGGACTCGAGTCGCAAATTTGAGGACTTGACACTTGCTTGACTAACATTGATAAAAGACTCGACTTGACTTTGACTTGGTATTCATGAATTGAGACTTGACTTAGACTTGAGACAGATGACTCGAACGGACTTTCTTTTTTTTTATTAAATATTTGCATTTTTATAGATATTGATATTGAGAAGTTACTATTACCTGGCTGAAGGGGAGCCAGGGCAGGAGGCTTAACATTGTGATGTAAATTTTTTGTTTCGTACTTCTGTTTTCACTTTAGAGCCCTTTAGAGCTATAGGGCTATTATATATATTAGAATTTTAGAGCCCCACTCTCCATTGTTGTTCATTTAGGAGGCTTGTTATTGATTGCCACAAAATGTCAAATATCAGTAAGATTTATAAGATGTAGCTGGCTGCAACAGTTTTCGTTGAAAATAAAACTCAACTTTTCATGACCACTGTCTTGTAACTGATTTAAATGTGGAAAATGGGGTTGATTATCAGAATTTCGTATGACTTGACTTATGACTTGCTTGACCTGAGCAATGACTTGACTTACAGCAGGGACTCAACTTGACTTGCTTGATTCTTATCTCATCACGGTTGAGACTTCCTTGTGACTTGCACATGTGTGACTTACTCCCACCTCTGATGGAATGTAAGCTGCTGTCTAGTTTAAATGTACCATTTAAATGCCAATAAAGAAAATAAACTTGGTCACATTGTATGGATTGTAATCCACTTACACCCACTTCATATTACCATGTAAATACATATGAATTACTATTGAATTCTAGAAAATAGACCCGCTTCATTTTACAGGTCCGTTACCATGTAAATACATATGAATGCAAATATGTTGTTGTATGATCATTCTATACATTGTTAGTAATTAACAGTGCAATAACTAAATGGTAATTTAGTCCAGTTAGACTTTAATATTATTTAAGATCAAATAACACAGCCGTGTAGCAGTGTAAAAGTTTTTTTTTTGTTAATGTCTAAGTAGGAATAGTTCATATGTTGTTAGGGACCTGTAAAATGAAGGATTACCAAATCTTCTCTCTATGACAAATGTTTCAGAAGTTATTGGTGAAGTTGCTTATTATAACGCCACCATGTACAGCTATAGAGGAGTGATATAGTTTGATAGTGTACAGCTATAGAGGAGTGATGTAGTTTGATAGTGAAGATGGCCATGGCACTGTGGCAATAGCACTGTGGTAACAAGAGTTATTTCAATACACCAACAGTTATCATAAGCTAATGCTGCCAGGCAACAAACAAAAGTAAGCAGAGTTATGGTTAATATTGCTTGGTGACAAAATCTAAAAACTGAGTCACCGGAGGTTCAAAATACTTCTCGACCCCTTCCTGCTGAAACACATACAATTATTTGGCTCAAACCACAAGACAAGCCATAATACCAAAGGAGGAATAGCTCACAGCATGGTGCAGGACACACACGCACACACACACACACACACATACACACACACAGACACAGTAGTCCCTCCCTAGTGACCACACAGGACAGCTAAAACAGGAACTAACACCGAGAGAACAGATGGTGTCATTCAGGATCCTCAAACCATTTCCTGTTACACAGAGGGCTTTTTGGAGCAATTTGGTTCTTTTTCAGCTTCCACTCTTAAAAAAAAAGGGGCCATTTTCAATGCCTTGCATCAACAACAATTTGTGTTACTTTACTGCTTATGTCAACAGCACACCCTGTGTTGACATAAGTTTCCAGCAATATGCACATCTGTTTGTCAAACAGAATTGGAAAATTCTGATACATTAGTTAATCTGAGGTAGAATGTTCATTTTGATCACGAGATCCTGCCATGCAATGGTAGGTGTAGAGAGGACCATTCAGCTAGGTTGTTTTTCACTTTGCCCAGAGAGGTGTGATAGTTGTCACTATGTGTAGAGTTTAAGCTAGAATGGATCCTAACACCTAAATACGTGAACCCAGTGGAGTACGCAGACCCACAGCGTGTGTTCAATTCTATGCACTGAAGCACTGTGACACGGTTCAATGATCTAATTCCACTAACGTTACTGAAATATCACAAGGTAATAACGTTACCTACTGATAAAGTTTGTAGGGCAGCAGAAGACGAGTTACTGTTTACAAATCCGTTACTAACACAGGCCAGTTTGGAGCAAATTGTGGAATGTTAAGTTTCACTTTTGTTCTCACACTCTGTGGATTGACTACAATGCTGCTGGTCTGCGCATTTCCACATGACAGACATGATGTGATGGGAGATTGATCAGAGATTGATTTAGATCAATTTCTATACACTGACCAACTTGATTCTGTGCCTCTGTATGGGAAACACTGCATCTCACAGTCAAATACGCCCTCTAGAGGCCATCTGACAAAGTGCCTCATCTCACTAAGCACCCTGACTGAGTGACTGACTGACTGACTGCCTGACCTGAATGTGATGCCCGAGGGGGCGCCGTGGGAAAAGGGAAAGCAAACAGGGATGCAGAGTGGAGCAGACTGATGGAAAAGTATGCAAGTATATGCTATGCTTCCAAATATTTAGGCACACTGCACTTTCAATTATTTATTTTGCATATTTAGATAATGGTTACATCTTTGCCTAGCATTTAGAAACTGCACGTGCATGGAACACTGTCACCTCATGGAAACAAACTTGTGTGAGATTTGAGTGAGTGGTGGAGGCTTCCCCAAACTAAAGACGGAGGATTCATTTCGAGATAATTTAAGCATGAGAAAATAGGATCTAGATCTGCAGAAGCTCCCCATTGGATCTGTAGTCACCCAGACAAGCAAAGTAACCAAACACATCCACTTCACGTGAACTTGCATGGATAACCTTATGTCAATGTAAAGGTGTTAGATCATTACTTATGTGTCTACACATTTGATTGACTCCAATTCCTTGCAAAGTCATTGCAATTTTCAAACCATGGGAGGAACATAAGATAAGATACGAAAAAAGAAAACTATGGGATGTTAAAATAACTGTATGTGGCCCAGACCAAATGATTTTTCAGTGTTTAGCAGTCTGTTAGCAAGATATCTCAAAAAGTTATCAGCTTATGATGAGATTTCCAGAGGACCTTGTTAAAATTCCTCTCCCATCCATCTCTCTCCTCACTTCGCTGCTGCTCTTCCTGTTTGTCTCTCCGGCTCTGGGATGTCGATGCTCACAACTTCCACTATGCTTTATCCAGTTTAAGCTGTTTGAAGGTTGAATGACTGATGGACGGGAGGGACGTAGGGGAGGTTGTCATAGCAACACTGTGCGTCTCATGGCAGAGCGCTGCGATGGCCTAGGAGCTTTAAATACTGTTTACATGGAATAGAACTGACAGTTTGGCCAGCTTGGACTATTTGCACCTTCTTCAGAACTAATTATAGTACTGGCTGCAAATATGTTACAAAGCCCACCATAGCACACATAACATAAAATCACAAATTACACAGCCATGCATCCAGATTGTGGAGTTAATATAGATGACACTGAAATTGGCTGAATTCTAGCTACTCTAGCTAGAACTCCAGTTCTGGCTGAACTCGCACTAGGTGCTGAATTACATTGTATACTGTGAAACAATATGTGAACAATTAATTATGTTCTTAATTCTTAATTTTCCACTTCTTCCCTGTCCTAGTGTTGACATGTAGTGGAAGTGGAAAAGAACGGCAGCTTATTTTTCTTATTTATCATAATTTCAGTAAACAAAATAGAGGATACATGAACCTACCCCACTTAAATAAATGTTGGCGATGAGGTTATCTATGGATAGCCGCTGAGAAGCCTTCTATTTGGCTACAGTATGCCTACACTCACACACAAAAAATATATGCAGGACTAATGAAAGGTAAAGATTTAGTTGAGTTACAGACATTATTAGTTATGTACAGGGCAAAATGCAGAGTATTACCAGAAAATTTACAAAAGTTGTTTGTTTTTAGTTCAGAGGACGAGGACTATAGAAGGAAATTAAATTTTAAGCATCAGTATGCACGGACCACTTTAAAGCAGATGTGTATTTCAATTGTTGGCGTCAAACTGTGGAATTCTCTACAGAATGATTTAAAGGGTTGTATAAATATCTGTCAGTTCAAGAAAATGTATGAAGAAAGAATAATTAGACTATATGAAGTTGTCAGGTAATGGGTTTCCTTAGTTGATGATGAATTATTGTGTATGGCTTTTGATTCTTTTTTATTTCTCATGTTACTGTAAGTACTGGTTGTTAAGTAACTGTAATTGACAGACCATCTATTTCTATTGTTTATTTATTTTTTGAGTAAGGGGCAAAATAAGATTTTCTTCTCCCTGCTCCTTTTCGGTCATGGAATGTGTAAAAAATAAAAAAATAAAAAAAAAATATAAAAATAAGCAAAACTAGATAATTGTGTTCACTTACACATAGGTAAAATGTAGATAGGCGCAACACAAACAGCAGACTGCAGCAGAACAAGAATGGACCTGGTGCAGTGGCCGGAAAAAATATATTTTGTTGTACAAAGTATTTTCTCATACATCCAACCTGCTATTCTGTGTGCATATGTAAAATGTGCGCTAGAGTTGCATTAGATATACATGTATATATATATATATATATATATATGTATATACAGTATACATACACTCACCTTGCACTTTATTAGGAACACCTGTACACCTACTTATTCATGCCATTATCCAATCAGCCAATCATGTGGCAGCAGTGCAATGCATAAGATCATGCAGATACAGGTCAGCAGCTTCAGTTCATGTTCACATCAAACATCAGAACGGGGAGAAAATGTGATCTCAGTGACTTTGACCGTGGCGTGGCTGTTGGTGCCAGACGGGCTGGTTTGAGTATTTCTGATCTCCTGTGGTTTTCACACACAACAGTCTCTAGAGTTTACACAGAATGGTGCGAAGCCGCGGCTCTGCGGACGGAAACGCCTTGTTGATGAGAGAGGTCAGAGGGGAACGGCCAGACTGATAGCTTCTTTACAACTGTAATATTGCGCCTGTACATTTCCTGAATGTCAAAATAAATGTTCCTCCTTTTTATACTGACTCCTGCCCGTGTCCTGCCTGTGAGTGAAATCGGTTTGAAACAGTCTAGAGCAAACGTGCACATTTTATTCACTTGTGGGCATGTGTCAATTCATTTATTCACACAAATTATGAAATTGTGTGCACAAAATAATGAAAATGAAGGTACGAATTAATCAACATGAGGGAACGATATGTGACTCATGGCCTCAAATTTTATTTTTTTTTCTCCTATGGCCACTCCCGGGCTCTTTATACAGAAACTTTAGCAATCCCCATCAAAATTCTGTCAGTCATCTACATTCATCTCTGTGAAGCTGACATAACATACTGGACACCTACCATCACCTCCTTCATTTCTGGTGATCTAGTGCAGTGATTCTCAACCTTTTTCATATCAAGGACTCCACATTAGAGACACAGACCCCCGTTTGATGAGATTTTGTCTCTCTGACCCAAATCTGAGAATATTTTTTATTGTTAGATATGATTTTGTCCAGAATTCCAAGACTGTACTGTAGGTAAAGAGATAACATGTGATAAAAACAGTCTTTCTTCTACATTCTCTAATTGTGTCAGCTTCTTGTAAATGAAATAATGCTGAAGTTTAACAATTCATCAACTTGCTGGGGACCCCCTGGAGCTCCTTCAAGGACCCCCTAGTGGTCCCTGGACCCCAAGTTAGGAACCACTGATCTAATGGGTCGCTCCATAAAGAAATGTAATGTATGGCCATATATGTTACAATATCTTAAAGAGGTTTACATATGTTACATACATGTTCATATATCTGGATATAGACATACATATACAAAATCAGCAAATGTAACTTACAGAGACATACTGCATATCCATATCTGTTTCCATATATGTCCATATATCAGATTCCCGAATGGTGATTATTTGACCTCTAAGATGCTGTGGTTGCTCATCCTGCTGGGTTGGAGGTGCGAAACTTTCACCTTACAACTTCATTTCAAAGGTGCTGACAGAAGATTGGGGGGGGGGTCAAAGGTCTGAGGTCAGACAGTGGTGAAAGTGAAGCGGGTGACATGTCGGTATTCCTCACCGGGACGCAGCAGAGAGTCAGGAAACGAGGCCTGAAAATACATAGAAAGACAGACACACACACACACACACACACAAACGAGGGAGAGGAGATGAAGGTCACAACAACAGAAATGTTTAGTAAACTTTTTACTACTATCAATGTGTGCCATTATTTTACATCCATTTTCACAGAAATCCCACATATTAAAGGAATACCAAGTTTTTAGGAGATTGTCTACTTGTCTGGGTGGATGTTATGAAAGCCTGTGTTTTCATTTCACGCACCATATCTCTATATATATATTTCTATTTATTTGAGCATTCGAAATAATGCCTTCTGCCTCTAAAAATGCTTCATCTGACTCGAGGCAAGATATCGTGAGCATGAGAGAGAAGGTAAGGCACCACAATAGACAATATCTATTTCTCATCACAAGCAAATACTGATCCATGTAGAAATCGTGAGTGATAACGATGAAGCATGAACTAATGGGAAGCTTCCTTAAATAAATATTTCAAAACAAGGATTACAATGTTCACAGAACAAAAGGAGCAGCAACAATGCAAAGGAAACTAAATGGAAATAAAGAAAAACGCCTGTCCTCTGAAACACACTGGCATCATCTATTGGACCTCACTTTAGTATTTCAGTTTAGAGATCTAGATGTGAACAAGGAATTACAGTAATCAAGATGGGAGGAAATAAAAGCATAAAAGCATATGCTGTACTTTAGCAATATGTCGCAGTTGGAAAAAAAATGGATATCATTGGCTCTGGTGCGCCATGCTAACACTTTAGCATACACTATGCTGAGTGATAGTATGCTAAAGGGTTAACATGGAGATAGCCTACCACTCAATAGTGTATGCTAAAATGTTAGCATAGAACTTATCACTTAACTTAGTGTGTGCTAAAGTGTTAGCATGGAACCTACTACCACTCAAGTGTATGTTAAAATATTAGCATAGAACCCACTATCATTCAACTGCACTCAACTTAGTGTATGCTAATATGTTAGCATGGAACCTACTATCGCTCAACATAGTGTATGCTAAAGTGTTAGCATGGAGCCTACTATCGCTCAACTTAATATGCTAAAGTGTTAGCATGGAGCCTACTATCGCTCAACTTAATATGCTAAAGTGTTAGCATGGAGCCTACTATCGCTCAACTTAGTGTATGCTAAAGTGTTAGCATATGGCACACTGAAACCAACCATTTACCAGGGACTTCAGGAATTTAAACTAGGGCTGGGCGATAATTCAATATTATCGTTTATCGTCTTTCAGTGGAATCATATCGTGATGATATGAAGATATTTTGATATTGTGACACATTTCTGCTGTCTAAATTGATGATGACAAGCAAATTTTACTTAAAAACTATCATAAAATGGTATGGTAGGAATAAGATTTGAATATTTCTGTTTTGTTTGACATCACACCTAACATTACCATTCGGTTCAATGAGATGAACATTTTGCATAACCGTATCGTGATATATATTGATATCGAGAAAAATCCTTATGATTATCGTGATATTGATTTCAACCATATCGCCCAGCCCTAGTATAAACTTTTATTTATCCAGGCAAAGTTGACAGAGCTCCATGCTCCTTTCTAGCAATGCCCTGGATCACATTCATACTGTTCCACACATTAACACTAGGAGTTGTCTAAAACAACCACAGCTCTGTTGGCTACTGGGAACAACCACATCTTCTGCTGTTAGCTACTGGGAGCTGTCCAGTTCAACCACAGTCTTCTGCTGGCCACTGAGCAGCTCTACTGGAGCGGTCGTCGAGGGAGGGAAGAGTGTTACTCATTTTTTTCACCCACCCACATTTTCACAGCCAGTCCTGGGATTTCAACCAACACATTTTCAGCCACCCGTAGACCACTGCTGCTAAACGGGAAGGCAATTTCAGGTTCTGTGGTGTCAAGGTGAGATTTTGGTTGGTTGCTAAGGAGGTGGTTGCTAGGGGTGAAAAAGGTTGCTTTGACTGGACCCCCACTAGTCACATCACAGTTGCAACACTCTCTCTCTCTCTCTCTCTCTCTCTCTCACACACACACACACACCCAGTGCATGTTATACATAGCGCATGCTTTCTCTAACGTGATACAGTGTGTGGTCTCCCCCTCTCTTTCCTCCTCTTTGTACACTCCCCCACTGCAGTGCTCTCCTGCTTTAACACCAAAATGATCTCACACACACCCCCACACACACACACACACACACACACCACAGGTTCGCTATGTATGTAAATGTGCACATCTGACTGTTGCAGCTCAATCTGTCATTTGCCTGTGCTCTCTGCTCTGCAATTCCATGCAAATGACAGCCCTCCTTCACTCGCTCTGTATGCCACCCACACTCACACAGAAAGGGTGGATTTAGGGAGAGCTGGTTGCTGATGCCATAATCCAGTGACTGGCATTGAGTACTTCTCTCTCTCTCTTTTTCTTTCTCTATCTCTCTCAATTCCTTCAGTTAAATTAGCTCTCTTTAGCTCACTTTTTGCTCTGTCCTTTCTCTTTTCTCTTTCTCTCTCTCCCCATCCGAGTAGATTAAAAGGAAATGTGACTTAGTCTAACCTTCTCATCGCTCTAGTCATTTCCATTTTTTTCCCTACTGTTTCTCTCGCTTATTTCTGCCTTTGTCCTCATTGATCGCCTCTGCTCTGTCTTTTTCAGAGTAATTTTTTATCTTGGCCAGATATGTTCAATTCAGTGACGATGATGACCAAACACTTGTTCTCCCCCCACACCAAAGATGTGCCGCTCACACCATGAACTTAATATCCACCAAGGACGTGGATAAATGGCTGTCATCAAACCCAGGTGAGTCTGTTAGTGGGCTATATAGGCTGTAATGTAGTTTTTTTTTAGTTTGCCTGTTCAGGTTAAAACTGTGCCAACAGAAAAATTGATATATGAAGAACTAGAAATAACCGCCTTGTGGTTGTATGCCTCCGCCAATAAACCAAGGACAGTCTTTATTTATTGAAGTGTCTGCAAAAGTAAGTGACAGCACTTCCACCGTTTTTGTAGAATGACCCAAGATCTCTTCTCAGCTACAGTGGTAAGCTGTAGCTGATGTTTTTTTTTTTTGTACGTGGTCGTCACCCTTGGACCACTGCTGTTAAACGGGAAGGCAATTTCAGGTTCTGTGCTATCAAGACATTACGGGAGAAGAAGGTGAGATTTTGGTTGGTTGCTAAGGAGTGGTCGTTGTTTAAAAAGCGGCTTTAAAAATTATTTTGCCTACACACAATGTGGCGTAATTTTTCAAAAGCTCACTGTGAGCTTGTAGGCATTAAGGCCCATTCACATCTAGAACGATAACTATAAAGATAACGGTAACACTTTACAATAAGGGTCACTAAGTTAAGGGTTAGTTAATGCTTAATAAGCATTAACTAACCCTTAATTAACTTTACAATAAGGGTCACTAAGTTAATTTAACAGTTAAGAATGTGTGATTTACTAATGGTGTTCATGTTAACTAAGGTTAACATGTTAATTTAGGTTAATTTATACATTTTTAATAGTAATTTTTATTAACTATTAAATAATGTATAAATTAATACCTTAGTTAACATGAACACCATTAGTAAATTACACATTCTTAACTGTTAAATTAACTTAGTGACCCTTATTGTAAAGTGTTACCGAATGTCTGTGTTCACACTATAACTGTAACTATAAAAACATCCAAAACGACAACTATAACTACATTCTTGGTTCCATCTCAGAGCGATTTTTCTGGCGGTAGAGATAACGATAAAACATTTTCAACCAATCAAACTAAAGTTCTACAAAGGACGGGGTGGGAGAGTTCGGTAGTTCACTGCAGTGACGGAGCTGCTGCTGAGGAACTGATGACAGAAGTCCAGAGGAACCCGAAACGTGACATACCGGTCGGGATCGGAACAGCTCTTGGGATTAGCGGTAAGGCAGTTTACTGACCTGGAAGCTAGTTAAATTGCCACCTTTTGCTAGCATGATGCTACGAAAATAGCATAATCTCCAAGCCAACCTTGCCGCAAATGCGCTATTATCCTATGTTTATAATATGACCGAGAGGGAACAACAGAGCCCTCCAGTATCCTGTTGAAACCCGTTTAGCCACGGTGACGTTCAGGTGTTTCTCTCAACATGGGCTACAGGAGACTTTACTCTTTGATCCACAGTAGATGTGGCGTGCAGAGTCTCCTACTGGTAAAGAAATGAATAGCTTCACTTGGTGACCATTAGTACCATTAGCTCTCATATAAAAAAAAAAAAGCACAATAATGTCATGAAAGCGCCATAAAAGAGTATTATTATCTGCCATCTCCTCTCTCTTTTGCGGCAATGCATAAAGTCATCATGCTCCATTTTTTCTCTAAATATTTGGCGCTGATATTGTAGTGTGAACGCTTGAGCAACAGCATATCGTTATAGTTTATAGTTATCTTTATAGTTGTCGCTCTAAGTATGAATGGGCCTTTATACTACTTAATCTCCACTATGGCACATTATTTTATTTACTTATTTATTTTTTGTTAACATTTGCTGCTAATAAGTTCTTAATTAGGAGCGAAGAGGTTGTTATATCTCTTTAAAGAGTTAAGACATTTTGTGCCTGTGTCCAAGGATGGATAGGCAGACAGTCAGATTTATTTTTTTTCTATTAACTATATTGATCATTATCTGATCATCATCTGTTCTATTCTATAAGACGTGTTGAAGTGCTGAATGCGGGATGTTATTTTTTTTCTTAAGTGGTGGTCAGCAAGTAATCCCCATTTAGGCACTTTATTTTATTTACTTATTTCTTTTTTGTTAGTATTTGCTGCTAATCAGAAACTTTTACGAGTGAAAAAGAGGCTGTTTATCTCTTTAAACAAAGAGTTAAAAGACATTATTTTGTGCCTGTGTCCGATTTTCAGTACTCTACCACCGGTTGGACTTATCAGCATAATCATGGCCGTAGCCTGCTATGAGGTCACAGAGGTCCGGACCTCGGTAATTATTTCCTAAAACAAGACTAGGTCAAAACTGAGTATGAAACCGTGTATGAAACGCTACAAGGCTTTTAATTTGAAACGACGGATACAGGAAGTGGCGACACGTTGCGACACCCGGCCAAGGTGAGTGTCTCTCCCCAATCTGTGCATCGACCAATTCTGTAATTAATATTTTTTACATTGATAAAATTATTTTGCTTAAGAAGTGCCTGTCCTTTCACATTTTCAAATGCACAGATTTAAAAACGAATCTTACAACTATAGAAATTAAAAGCACAGAAAATAAAAAACTAAAAACCATCTAAGTACTCAGATTATTTAAAATGTTATACGCCAGCTAGCAGCTTCCAAAAGGTAATGCATGTTGTGAAGATTAGTATACCAATATTTCCCTGTCGCATTTGCACTAACTGATCATAACTTATGTCTGTCTGTATCTGTCTTTCTTATTTTATGTAATTTCAGTGAGCCAAGAAGTGAAGAACTGGAGGGAAAGACCATGATGTATGCAGGAAATCACCACAAGGGAGGCTAGTGAACGGCCTGTAGTTAGTGTGTTCTTCAACCAATCACACACACACACACACACACACACAGAAGAGTGAGAGTAAATTGTGACAAATTGTGCAGCTTTAATAAAAGTATTTTTGCCAACAAGTCCCTCTGTATGTATTTAATTATAGATAATGAGTTAGTGTGTAGTGTATAGCTTGGGTTGTGTTTGTAGGTGTCATTTTGGTATGAATTTTGCTCGTCCAGAAATGCAGTAAATAAGCTCCATTAAAAGAAAAAATTCTGGACCACTAATTTCTAAACCCTGGCTACAGCCCTGAGCATAACTGCCTTGAGTGAAAGTAGTGAAGTAATATAACTAGTAATATAACTAGTTACCATATATAGAAAGTAATAAAGTAATGTAATCACACTACTTTTAATAAGGAGTAATAAGTAATAAATAATATATTACATTTTGAATGTAACTTCCCCAACACTGCTTACCGGGCACATGTTTTTAATCAATTTAAATAGCAGTCCAAATGCAATGTTCCAACGAATGCATTTTATTAACAGTGGATTCAACAGAAAGGAAATTTTGTCTTGATGCCTTCATGCGCTACTTGTAAGCTCATACTTCCAAGTATGAAAGTCATTGTGTATTCACTTCTATTTTTAGTCAGAAATAACAAAACAGACCCTGAAACAAAAGTAGCTTTTTTGGTGACTATTTTTTACACATACCTATACTGCCTGTTGGTAATCAAATAACCAAATATCCACATACACAACAACCCTAATCGTTCCTAGGATGAATGCTTTCCAAATGGAGCTATTGAAACTAAGAGCTGCATATATCTGGTGAAATTCTGTAACTCATGTTTTTTAATATCGCAATATATATCACAAAAAACAAAAATATTGCAATGTTAATTTTTTCCAATATCATTCAGGCCAAGTACTGACTACTACCCCAAGCTGAGGGAGGCCCCAAAAGTGTATGGACTAAAATGCCTTTTGTGGTCCTCAAGTCTATATTTATAGTTTTATTTCACACTACTCTGAGTTTGAATGCAATAATAGTTGGGTTTTAATAAGAGATCAGATTATTATGAAATAGAAGTTGAGGCATTAGTGCAGTAACTGTTTTTTTCCCAGTACCGTACCTGGTTAACGGCGTCAGGCCAGTTCTGCGTCTCCAGACAGAAGGAGCTGTGCTTCCTGTATACAGTCCCATCCTTTCCTGCGACAGAGCCATCCAGGAAGTTGGCTGTGTAGAACTGGACTCCTGGCTGGCTGGTTGAAACCTCCAGGACACGCCCACTGGCCGGGTGACACACCCTATGATGACAGAAGATGGAGATGGTGAAAGGGCAAATGTCAACTCTTCCTGTCAATTCCAGTTATTTTCAACCTGGGACTTTATTTTCCTAGTTTTGACATGACGATTGCTTGCAACAGGATCTGCCTACACCCCATATTGTGATTATCCATTGCCTGAAATTTGCATACATTGCAGTATTAGATATGTTATTTTAACTAGCATGAGCTGGTTGGCAAGTAGACCACACAAGTACTCTGATGCTGCGTTCAAATCATATCGGATGTTCTGTAAAACCTGATCACATCAACATCCTAGTGGTAATTACAAGTAGGATTTGTGGGATTTTTTGCCGGCTACGTTATCTCCCACCTGGCATCACAAATAGCACAACAAAAGTAGTAAGCATAGCAGGGAATCCACCAATATTGGCAGTCCAAGGTACTAAAAATCTAAATTATCAGTTACATATATCAACACTAATACAATAAACCGTATTTATGAAAAGTGAGTTCATTTATGTTTGATTTTAAATTTCCAATGAGTAAAACAAGAAAAGAACGCTTTCAAGCTGAATCAACCAAATCCTGATATGACATGAACGCAATGCAAAAAAAGTATCAAATAACTGCAGTGTGAGTGTTACTGTATTGAAAAGATGTGTTTTAATTGCTTTTTGGGTTCAACAGTTGGAGCTTGCATGGCCCTTGAGTGTGTATTGGAGAGCAGCACTACCAGCAAGCATTCATTTTTTAAAACATTTCAATCGTCATGATGGCAAAAACTAGGAAAACAAGACCCAGGTTGAAAATAGCTGCAATTATCCTTTATAAAAAAGGACTGAAATCTTATGTGTTTTGTGTCTGTCGCTGTGTGTATATGTGAGTGAGTGTGTATGTGTGTGTTTGTGTGTGTGTGAATATATGTATGTGTGAGACAGAGAGTTTAGCAGGAGTAATTGAAGTTCTCTGCTAAAGCCAGGCATAGAATGACACAAATATTTTTCACTCACTCACACACTCACACACACACACACACACACACACACACACACACACACACACACACACACACACACCTGGCAGCGTGCCTCTCTGCCCAGGGGTCTCCAGGTGAAGCCAGACAGAAGTTGTGGTCGAACCCTGGCCCCGGAACTTCCTTCAGCCGAGGGCCAATCAGAACTGGGTTCCTGAGGTCAAAGGGCGTACCTTCCACTGAGCTGACCTCTGCTGTAGACAGAGACAGGATGATTTGTTTATTGACTGGTCATTGTGCATCACTGAAACTAAGTTAGAATGTTGGCACACAGTAGGTTTACCATGGACCCTTCTCAACAGGAGACTATAGTCGCGTCACAAATCTCGTCAGCCATGTCTGGCTCCATCATGGAAGTCCTTTGGAGAATTAGCTGTACACAAATGTATAAATATATAACAACCAGGCTAGAAAAAAAAGAGAGATACCTGAGAAAGCAAACCAGCACAAGAAGCACAAGACAAGAAAGATGTCCAGTGGAAGTTATTTGATATGTGAAGGCACAGCTAGATTTAGTTCTTTGGGAAATGGATTAGTGTCGACCTCATCATCTTCATCAAAATCATCACTGCCTTGGTGGCTCGGTCGGCTAAAGTGCATCCCATGTACCCAGAACGTTGTGGGTTGTCATAGCCCCCCCCCACCCTGTCTCGATCTACTGTAGACTATGTCAATAAACATGACAAAAGAATATTCTTTAAAAATCATCATTAGAGAAAGACTTCAGCTCTCCCTCTATATCTAGACCACCAGCACAGCCACACACACACACACACACACACACACCACCCAAACCTCTCTTGCAGTTTCCTAGTCCAGACTGATCACCTTAACATCCGTCTCACAATCCTCCTCCTCATCCCTCCACTGCCATCACACAGGCTCAGGTAGCACACAGGAAGTCAGACAGGAAATTAAAGCAGAGATGATACAACACAAAGATCGTGGTCTTCACTATATGAAAAAACAAATACAAAGACAACTGTCTAGATAAAATTCTTCTTGAGTCCTCTCTCTCCGTCTCTGTGTGAAGGGTCAAACAAGCAAACAGTAAACATGTTGTCCCCCACCAGTGATGTAGTTCCACCCTTGGGTCAGTCAGTGATTGCTGAGTGTACTTGAAATATGAGTGAAATTGTATAAGCATTTTCGTATGGGACAATGAAAGGACAGATTGACCATATATTTCTGTTGCCTACTCTCCTCAGAATTAGGCTTACAAGTTATATCTTGAAATGCAGTAACTGTAATTGTCCTGTTTTTACTCAATACAGTACAAAATATAAGAACTACAACACGCAATAAATACAATCCGTACATTACACAATGTACACTACAATACAATTTATAATACAATATACAATATAAAATACAACACCAGGAGCGTGAGTGTTACGAATAATATAAATGCTAAATGATAAGTGATATATGGTATTGCACAGTAGGTAAGTGGTAATATGATATAAGTAGTCAACACTGAGGCACAGTGGTAGTGCAGTGATGATGCAATAACAGAACAACAGTCCAACAACTGGACAATAACTACAGTGTCTTGTGGTTAGAGGTTTGCCCAAAAATTCTCCATTGACTCTCACTTCAACACATCAACCCAGTCTGATGTCTCCAAGTGTGTAGCGTGTGTAGACTATTATGTTACCTATGATAACTTTAACTGTATTGCTTTACCACTGAGTCCCCATTCATTGTCCCCAACAGTGTATGATAACTTTAACTGTATGACCTGCTTTACCACTGAGTCCCCATTCATTGTCAATGCTGCCCCCTACGGACAGAGACCGATCCATAGTCCCCCCTTTGGTGGGGGACAAATATAGCCACACGCGGTAATGAACGGGGTCCAAGCACAATGTGCTAAATTGTCCAAAGATGAAAAACCTTACTATTCATGCGAGCTTGCAGAGAATAGTGCCCTCATGTGACCAAGTGTCTCAAGACTTGGCAAGTCTCCTATCCTTGGATCTTTGAACTCATGACCCTTACCGCCGAAGGCAGCTGACATACACACTGAGCCACTGAGTCAGTGACACTGTTGTTTTGTTTCTCACAATGTGACTTTTGGAGTGCTTGGTTTTAAAGCTGATGCATTTTAGAGAACTTTGATGGTCTTAATGTCCAAGAAAATATTTATCATGGAATCTGCTTGAACAAAGGAGGCAGTGGAAAAACTTAACAATTATATTTAACTAATTTTGTCAAAATGGTAGCTTGCAATATAATTTACTACCAACTCATTTGCATCTTCAAACATAGGGAGAAAATAAATGCAGGTTCTACACAGAAAGGGCTAGGGCAGAGACTCCAACCCAGAACCTTGTCAGTGTGAGAGGACTGTGCTGATAACAGGAGTTTAACTCACAATCTTGTGCACTGTAGACCTGTGCCTTAACCACTAGGCCACTGGTGTTGGTATTGCACAGTGGGGAAACAAAACAAAGGGACACCAATGTTGAAATTCAACTGAATGAGACTAAGCCTGTGTGTTGTGGCCATTTAAAGCGTCAACTATAGGTACAATACCACCAAATTTTGCATGCTACCTCAGAGCTGACCCGTGCACATATGTACCAAATTTGTTTAAGGTAGGCCAACAGCTTCCTGACTTATGGCAATTTTTGTATATTAGGCCTCGCCTACAAAATTTAAAAGCCAATTGTAGCAAAATGGTATGGAATATCAAAAATCTTTTGACAACATTTGTGCAGGACAGTCCAGACGTGCTATGAAAAATGTGTTTTGGACAAAATTCAAAATGGCAGGAGACCTTGTGGGCTGAAATGGGAGTGCCCTGTATGGATAGATGCGGCTTGACCCAAGGAATCCAGCAATCAAGAATTTGGTTTCTATGATCTACAGTCACAGAGTTATGGCCATTTAAAATTTGAAATGATGCTAAAGTGCCCCTTATAGCCGAAATTACACCAATTTTTGCATATTGGCTCATGTGTACCACATTTGGTTGAGAGAGCACAATGTGTTCCTGAGTTGTCAAAAATCTTTTGACAAATTTGGTGAAGATTGGACAAGATTTGCAGGAGGAGAAGGGAAAAAACTGTTTTGGACAAAATTCAAATTGTCGGAAAATCTACTCAGACGGACATGGGCGTGACCTATATGGATAGATGCTAGGAGGAGTTTTACAGGTCCTTGAATGTGTCCCAGGACACATCAATAAGTGATGTGTGAGTGTAAGTAGAACTGAGAAAAATGTCTTTAAAGTTGTTTTGTTGTCCAGCCAAATGAATTGTATGCAGAATATTGGAAATGTGGCAATTCTTAGTTTTTTTAATGAAGTTATTTATCTACATAAAAATCTTGAGCTCAAACTTGACCTTTGACCCTTATTCAGAAGTTAATGTACTCTGCCTTTGCATTGTCTGCAAAATAGTAAGGGGTCATGCCAAGGCAAAAGGCATTAACTTCCATTTGATCGCTCACTTGGTTGGATTTAACTTCTCAGAGGACATTGCAATGGATTTTTATCAGGTTACAAGAAAGGTAGACTATTTAATTGTGAATTGTTATACTGCTGAGCTTGTGTGTGTGTGATTAGGCTACTTAGGAGGTGTGTCGTGTGTCTATGCGAGCCCTAACCCACTCGCTCTTTTTCCTTGGCTGTCAGTGTCGGGCTGTCACAGGCTGGAACTGACTAGCCTGCATGACACGAAAAAAGCATTCACTGCGTATGATTTCCAATTACTTATAGCTGGCAAGCCATCTAGTTATTGTTTGTCTCCAATGCTTTGTTTGCATTCTGATCACATATGGGAGCAGTTTGGTTTTGTTTGTCAAGTAGTTAGCCTAAGCTAGCTAACGCTAGCTCACGCTAGCTAGCTAACAAGTAACGTTAGTAAAAACAACCACTGCAACACCATTTGCTTTACACTTTATTCAAGCTACTGTGTGTGCATCAGAAATGCTTCGATGACAGATATTAATACATAGGCATAACACCGTAACTATATATAACCTAAGTAAGACCTAAGCAGTGCGGTAAACAGTAACTTCACTTTGATGCGCAGCAAAACAAAGGCAGAGTGCCTTAACTCCTACCTTAACTCAATTTGAGCGTTCCAGAGTACAGCGAAACAAAGACAAAGAACCGTAACTGATGTTACGGGATTCTGCCTTGGCTTCTCTAGGGATTTTGGAAGTTACGATAAAGACAACCCACTATTTTCTCTAAAAAACAAAATTGACTCAAGATATTTGTCCACACGATAAAGCAGATCTTTAATGTTCCAAAAATGACAATAACTCATTTTTGACCAAAATTGAAGTTAAGGCCTTTTGCCTTTCCTTTGGGCTGATTTGCATTCAAACTGGGACCTACAGTATACAGTGTGTCTGTTATAATGTTACCTGGGGCAGTGCCGTCCTATCTCACCCCCTCAAACCACCCTCTGAAACCACAGTATCAGAGAGACTGGGACACTCCCCTGGACTAGCTAGTCAACACTTGCAAGTAGCCCTGCACTTGTAACTCCAATACAGGATACATTTCTTACTGTCAAGTCTTGAATAAAGTGCTGCTCTAATCTTCAGTCCTTGGGGCGGATTTCCATTCTAACTAACACAGATTCAGTGCTATAAATAAACAGTCATTAGCTTCTCTGTCTCTACTGAGGCCAGACCTCCGCCGGGAAAACCAAGGCTAATTGGAGAGTAATGAGAATGTTTGTCTGACAGAGCATGAGGGGGCGCAGACACACACACACACACACACACACAAACAACCAAAAGTACAAATGCGCATGCACCCACACAATGCCTAGTCGACGGCATGAAGGCACGCGTGCACACAAACAAATGTTAACACAAATGAAAGCTTGTACTGTACACACTGCACATGCACAAACACCCAAACTTGAAGTAGAGATGGACACACACACACACATTGGTAAGTTAATGATGACTACACTAACAATTATCTCTAACCACAACACAGACAGTAATACCTGACCTCTGAAAAAAAGAGGGACGCAGAGACAGACAGAAAGAGAGAGGTAAAGATAGAAAAGGAGTATTTTCTTGTGGAGAAGAGAGGTAGAGGAAGGAGGGAGAAAATTGGTAGAGGAGAGACAAAGAGGATGTTGAAATAAAAAAACTGTAACTGTAACTGTAAAAATATTGCACCCGCTTTATTACCCTATAATTTGTGGTCCCCTCTTCTATTCCATTGTTATGAAAGGTGCTCCATATATTTGTGCTCGTGTCACAAAGACTCTCCCAGCATCGCTCCATTTGTTGTAAATAAGAACAAGAAGGATAAGAGCCGATAACAGCTTTGATAGCAGCCAATATGTATTCATACCAGGTAACATCAAGTTGAAACTATGCAGTTATAATAGTGGAATTGGAATAAAGTTGTGGATTACTAGTAAAGTGCTTTGTGCCATAAATCACCATCCCATACAGCTGATTTTTCACCAAATCTGCCCCAGTATTCTGTTGTTGTTGAGGAAGGCGGGACATTTTGATGTAATAAAAACTTTATTTTAGATAAAGGATTTATCCTAGGTTTAGGATTTATGGAATACAGCAGGAAGATTTTCAAATATGAAATAGGATCAAAGATGTTTTTCTATAAATTCAAAATTACTATGCCATACTGTAATAATTTAAACCTGTACTGTAAATATTGTCATTATTTATCTTAATTTATTGTCATATTGATTGATTGTTATTATAATGTATCACTGGGTGACACACCTACTCACGTCATTTATGTATGTAATAAAAAAAAAAATCATCACTGCTATATAACATGGGTAAGATGTACAAAATGATATGATGACAATAAAAAAGTCTTGCATAAACTACCTTGCAACAAGGACGGTCCTCACTCTGATGGTTAAAAACTATTCCCTTAAAAACTTTTTCTTAGTCTTGACTGTTTCAGATAATATGGTGATAATAAGGGTAAGAGCGGCATCTGGTGTCCAAAATGAGAATTTTTGTGTTCCTAACACAAATGTTGGTCCTCACTTTGCTGGTTCATTTACTCGGACCTCACTATGTGGCAAGTACAAGGTTGTGTGTGTGTGTGTGAGTGAGAGAGAGAGTGTGTTGTGCTGTATATCTTTTACCTGTAGGAATTGATGTGTCATCCACAGGCAGGTAGGTCTGTGCACTGATGGACACTTCGTGGTCGTAGATATCTGCTGCACCCTACACACACACACACACACACACACACACACACAGCACAAAGATAAAAGTTCAGGACCATTGTGCCTAGAGCTCCTTAATCGCATACACTGTGCAGTTGGAGTTGAGAGATGACATCTCATATGCAGATATCTGTTTTCAGAGATTAGCCGTAATGTCGTCTGGACCTAAAACACATACAAAAAGTATCAATGTTTGTGTATTGTGTGGAGAAACGTTCGACTCTCGCGTCTCAAGTTGCTAATCGGACCGTAAACAATGACCGGCGCACGGAAGAGGAAGTCTTGGCCCGGATGTCCGCTGGCTACACCGGAAACCCTGAAATATTGGCCATCGCCCCCAGAGTCTAATCGTCGTCAGACCGATAGACGATGGGTTCCGAGATTGGTAACAGTCAATGTGTGAGGCCTACTGATCATGATGGAGTTAATGTAAAGAATTCCACTATCACTATGCTCATTAAAGCTGGCAGTGCTTAAAGCTGCAATATGTTATTTTTCTGACCACTAGAGGGCGACAGAAACTGCAACACATTTGTAAACTAGAGGGGCACTCGGAGAGCACAGACCTCCGCCAAGGTTTGTGCTATTATTGCTTGTTCATGAGTCAGATCCGGATCCGCTCCAATTTAATTTGGGTTTAATGGGTTCTTCCTTGGCCCATGCTACACGCTTCCACGAAGTTTCATGAAAATCAACCCAGTAGTTTTTCCGTAATCCTGCTAACACACAAACAGACAGACAGACAAACAAACAAACAGCACCGAAAACATAACCTCCTTGGCGGAGGTAATAACACAGAGCAAAGCCACTGCACTACGGAGGCCTATAAAGGACAAATGGAAGGATAAATGCTAACAGCCAAGCTAAACATACCTGCTGAGAAGTCTCACTGGTTACATGTCCCACAATGACAAGTGAAGAGGTAGGTAGCAAGTTTACTAGTTTAACAAGTTAACTCACTCGCTTCATCGATTCCGCCATTACGAGAATTCTTTTCAGGAATGGGAAGGAGTGAGCGCCGCTTTTAAACAGCGAGGGAGGAGACAAGCTAGTTTTAAAAAAATGAACTACAGAATGGAGCGGAATTTGACAACATGCTGGCCCGCATGTGTGGATATTGGTTTATATCATTATGTCTCAAGGAAATCTCCACATAGCACACATTCGTTTCAGGATTGGTTATAAGGTCTGAAATCAAGTTTAGTGTTGTCATAAGCACAAATAAACTGGACTATATTATGCTTACTACTTATTAGGAAAGGAGGGGGGTAGCTGCTCTGTATGCAGATAAACTTATCTATAGGACCAACCTTTGAATATCTAGCTGTGATTCTGAAATGTACGGTGTCCAGATTTACTGCTTACTGTGTATCACCAACCAAAGCTCAAGAGCAGTTTCTTGGATAAATTTGTTGAGCTGCTTTCTAAAATGTCCATAGATTTGACTGCATTTTAATTTCTGGTGACTTCGGCATCCATACTGACAATTCATTAATTCAGATGCAAAACTATGTATCAGTCTGCTTGGAACTCTTGAATTCTCACAGCATGTCTCAGGGCCCATACAAAATACCATACATGGTTATCTCCAAAGGCCTTAATATCACAGTAACTGCTCTTCGGATCTGTGCCGGATCTGACCTTCCTCTCCCACCTTATCATCAGTGTACCTCGGGTGGTATAGTGGCTCAAGTCATCCACCTGTTCTCCCCATTTTCCCCAGTTCTTTTATGTCTGCCATGATCAAACCTCTGCTAAAAAGGAGCAGCCTGGATGCACCTATAATTAGCAATTACAGGCTTGACTTGAGTGCGGCCTTTGATACCATGGATCACAACATTCTACTTACAAGGCTTGAAAATTGGGTTGGCCTAGCTGGCCCTGTTCTTAATTAGTTTGCCTCATACTTAAAAGGCAGAACATTCTCTGTCTCTCTTGGGGATGTCTGATAAAGTTGACAATGTGTGGAATCTCCTATTAGTCCGTTGTTATTCAATCTCTATATGCTCCCTCTTGGTTCCATCATCCAGAAACAAACATATGCACACGATACAGACTTTTACATCTCCTTATCCTCTGATAATTGAAGTCCTGTTAAAACACTGATTAAAGAGAAACTAATCCCCACCTAAATCTGTGGTGAAGCCTGACACCTAATGGTGAAAAGTAGGGTACTGAACTGGTCATCTGCTACTGGCTGGTCTCTGTGCCCTGTGATGTCACCCTCTATAGAGTACAACAGGTGGTGACATCACCTGGCACAAAGACAAGCCAATAGCAGATGACAATTGTGACTTGAGTCCAAGTCATGTGACTTGAGTCCCCACCTCTGGTTAGAAGTTTCTTGTCACAGTTGGACTTTTAACAAACTGGTACATGCACTCATTTCTAGTAGGTCAGATTACTGCAATGCCCTTTTCACTTGACTTCCCAAAAGACTGTGGGGCGGCAGCAGCTCATTCCAAAAGCTGCAGCCAGAGCTCTGACTAGGACATGAAAAATAGAACACAATACACCAGTTCTCAGATCACTGCATTGGCTCCCAGTAAGCTTCAGAATTCTGCTGCTTAAAGCTTAAATGGTCTCACTCCACAACACCTCTCAGACCTGCTCACTGGTTATGAGCCAAACAGGTTTCTCAGGTCCTCTGGCACTGGCCTCCTTACAGTTTGGCCCGACACATTTTTTTTTTTTTCAAACATGTTTGATTTTGTCTGGCCAAGTCTGCTCGGGCTCATCTAGCGTGAAGTGGTACAAGACTCACCAAGACTGAAGTCTGAGTGACACTGGCAGCAGCCAATGGGAGTTTAGATACAGGGGGGAAGAAAAAGAAAATGAGGTGGAAGAGAAGTCACGTAACAACAACAACGCCCACTCATGTAGATAGTTTATATTAGCAAGATTTTCACAGTTCGTTTTAGCTAAAGTGACTCAATTGATGGCAGGGGGATTCCGATAATTTTGGATGATTTATTAACAAAGCGCTGTAGTTTTTTGTAGGTGTGACTGTCCCAGCTGTTGTTCCATACCATTATGGATGAGGTGAGGATGCTTTCAATAATAGCCGTGTAGAAACGGATCATATATAAAAAGAGGAACATCTGAATTCCTATAATAGGGTCTGTTTAATTATTTTATTTGGAAGATACTTTTTTTTTTTTTTTTTTTAAGTTTACCAGACAAAAAGTTAATTTTGTTGTCCCAGGAATAGCAGAGAAAAGAGATTATACTGCCAGCATTGAAAATTCTTGAAGGTAAATATTGATAATTAGCAGAGCATGCAAGCCTTTCCTTCTGCTCTCTCTCCTCTCCTGTTCCTCACTCCTTCTATTCTTTCCCCTTGCTCCGTCTCACCCCTCCACCCTACAATTTACCCTACAATCAACAAGATAATATCATAATGAATGGTTAAATAAGCGATGGGCCTTTTTCCCCCATTTCTCTTTCCTCCTGCACTCCTTCCATCTTTTTTCTACAGTAAACACAATAAGAACACATTGCGATTCATTAGATAATCATGTCTCCTTACCTGTCCAGCCAGGTTGAAGTAGGAGTGGTTGGTGAGGTTGATGGGGGTGGTTTTGGTAGACCGAGCCTTGTACTCAGCAGTCAGTGTTTCCCCCTGCACAGCATACAAGAGCTCATTTTACATTTTATATTCCTCTTATTCAGCATATTCAACAACAGATCCCGCTTTTAAGACAATAAAGCAGTAACCGGTCCATTGTAATTTTGCATTTCTACTCTTGGTTTACACTAAAATTTGCTTTTAAAAATAAAAGTAGATCCGGTCTCCCAAACAGGAACGGTCTCTTCTAAATGGTATCCCTCTGCTATGGTCTCTTCTATCAATAAAAACGCTATTTGGAACTGGACTGCAGATGATGCTCTGAGGTAGTCTACTGTGTCTTCTTTAAAGTGAGACAAAATAAAAAGGAAATTTTATTTTTTATTGTTTGATAAATAATATGGATTTTCTCCTATGTATATTGTTCGGATATATAAAACTCTACAAAAAGTGTAACCCCTTGTAAAGGAAACTGTCAATCTATGTTGAAATATTTTTGATGTAAAAGGGGATGTGAGAAATAACCAAATAAAAAATAAGTTTAATAAAAAAAAACACTATTTGGCGAAATTATGTTCTAAAACTTTAAGTAAGTAAAAATCTGAACACTATAAACTCGTCCAGCTGCATCTGATCTTGGTGAGTAGTTTATATTCTGAGTTTCATGGCAGTCAAGAGCCAAATAACCCCCATGTTAAAACTAAGCAGAATATTGCTTTAAAATGGACTGAATGCAGCATTTTGTACTCAATGCATGTACTCCTGTATATAAGTTATACTTCTACTTCAGACTGAATGCTGTTTTCTGCAATTCAGCCATGACCTTTCATAATTATAATGCTACCTATTTTTATACCATCATGTTGTCCTGGTGTCGTCAGTCTGTCTGTCTGTCTGTCTGTGTGTGTGTTGACACATTCTTGTGAATACAATAACTCAAGAATAATACGCAAAACTTCATAGTAGGTCTGATTCAATTTTGAAGCACCTTGTTGCATACATTTTTATATGAATGAGGATTAGGAAAAACTGATTTTCTTGAAATTACTATAAATTGACATTTTGACATATTTGCTAATTAATGCATTATTTATTCAATGAATTACCTCATTAGCATAACTGGTTATGTTTAATATTTCATGCTGATTATCGACCCACTAATTGAGACGCCGTATGTTCACCCTATTTGTCCAAATTCTAGTGTCAGTATGGTCGCTGGTGGGACGAAACAAAACTAAAGAATCAGTTACTGAAAAAGAAAAATAATCCCACACACTGTCCACACTTGCATGGTGCTTTATTACAACGTTTCAGAGACCTTCACTCATTGGTCTGTAACTCTTTACTCTTTTGTGGTTGTTTCATCTTTACCTGATGAAGGTCCTATGACCGAAAGATTATAAGCGTAGACAGAGTGTGGGATTATGTTTCTTTTTCAGTAACTGCCTCTTTGGTTTTTCCCATGGCGCAGCCGAGGGCATCACGAGGCAAATTCAGGTCAGGCAGTCAGTCAGTCAGTCACTCAGTCACTCAGTCAGTCAGGTAACGCTTGGTGAGATGATGCGCTTCGTCAGATGGCCTCTAGAGGGCGTTTTTGACTGTCAGATGCAGTGTTTCCCATAGGCAGAGGCACAAAATCAGAAGCTGGTCAGTGTATAGAAATGGATCTAAATCGATCTCTAATGCACCTGATGTCGCATCACATCATGTCTGTAATTTGGAGATGTACAGACAGCAGACCAGCAGCATTGAACTCAATCCACAGAGTCTCCCGGTGTGAAAACTGAAGTGAAACTTAACATTCCACAGTCAGTAACGGGGACTTGTAGACAGTAACTCGTCTTCGCTGCCCTACAGACTTTAACGGTAGGTGCCTTTAACGTTACCTTGTGGTATTTAAGTAACGTTAGTGGAATTAGGTCATTTAACCGCGTCGCAGTGCTTCAGTGCATAGAACTGAACACGCGTCGTGGGTCTGTACAGGATCTGTGCTTGTTGTCCTACGCATCTGTCACTAAAAGACTTTTAAGCCGCGGCCACATTGATCCGTCAGAAAACGGACAGAATTATTGATGTATAGAGTTCTGTCCGTTGGGCTGTTTTGGAATGTCAACGTGTTCGCTGATTTAAAAAAACAGTAGGAACGTTTCGTATTTGCTAAACGGACGGTGACGAATCCATCCGTCCAGAAAAAGTTCCACTGGGTTGAACTTTCTGTCCGTCAAAACGGACGGAAATCTGACGGAGACGGACGCGTCATCAGCACTGCCCGGACAACAGACAGCTCTCATTGAAAATTAATTGAAATGAACGGAGACGGACAGACACAACGGATCAGTGTGGCCATGGCCTTAGGTGTGCTAAAGTTATTTTTTTCCAAATCCAAAAGTGTCTCTTCAACAGCAGCGAGCGAGCGCTCTATCCAGAGAAAGCTGGACTCACCAACCATGGCTGAACTTCTTCACCACCAAGGTGTCACGACCAAAAGCAAATCTATGTAATGGACTATGATCAGGGGATGATCAGCTATAGAGCGCTGGATTGATGAATCAGGTGTGGTTACCTGTAGAGTGTAGGAGACAGAGACCTGCAGCTCTCCAGGATAGCCCTGGTCTCCATCTGGACTAGTGTGACTGAAACGTACACCGCCTTCCACCGCCTCAGCAACCCAGATGGCCTGCAGAGACAAACAAAAGTGTATGTGTGTGTGTGTGCTTTTTACTGCCAGGCACATATTGCCATCAACACTCTTTCAGGGCATCATGTCACCTTGACAACAAAAGGAAATGTTATAACACGTTACGGGCTGGGCGCATCCTCTTCTAAATAGTCAGAAGACCAGAGAGAGAATAATCACTGGTTATGTTTCCATGCGGAGTAACCTGGCTACTGGTCATACTGGTTAAAATTAAACTGTTCCCAACCTTTGATACCCAGGGATTAAGCCTCCCTGTTGCTGAGCCTCCATGTTTTTTGCTGACATCAAAATGTACCCATAATGCTGTGCGAGCCTGAGTTTGACAGAACGTGAAAACCAAACGTGAAAGCAGTGAGATGTTTCCACGCCACAGTAACCTGTTTAATATCTTAATCACATTTCTCATAAAATCAAACGTGAAAGCAGTAAGATGTTTCCATCTTAGGAGTAAGATACTGCCTTCCTCCATTCGCCAGTTCACAGCTGGAATCTTATGGGCAGAAATATGTGTCACTAGAAACTGAAATTGAATTATTTATATTTTAATTAATTTGAATTGCTCAACTTGAATAATTGCATTAAAAAACTGAATTTGAATCACATAATTTGAATTTGTATTGTTGAAAAACTGAATCTGAATAGCATAATTTGAAATTGAATTTATTAGTTTGAAACTGAATTCCAATAAACTTGAAACTGAATGTAATATTATGAAATTGAATTCATTTGCTCTGAAATTGTATTCAGTTCTCACAATTCAAATTCAGTTCTTGTAGCCTAATTCAAATTCAGTTGAATTGTGTGATTCAAATTCAGTTTTTCAAATTCAAATATAAATAATTCAATTTCAGTTTCTAGTGACACATATTTCTGCTCATGGAATCTGCCCTCCTGTCAACAGGGAGGGAAGGTGTCAACTTACACCTTACCGACCATCTGTTGGTTGCTTTCAAAGAAAAAATAAATACATCACCATTCCATTAGCCACAGGAGGATTTTAATAACTGATTATAAATTAGTAACAGCTTGAACTTTTATATATCAGACAAATTGCGACACTAAAGCACATCAGCTATGAATGACATGAAACAACTTTTTTTGCAAAGGCACAACACTGTCAAGTCAAGTTTATTTATATAGCCCTTCATCACAAGCATGTTTCCAAGGATTTCACAGAGAACGAACCTACCTAGATCTAACTAATTAACAATCAATCACAAAACAACAGATACATGTGCAAGAGAACTAGAGCCACAGCAATTCCTACTGTGCTGAAGGCAACTATGGCAGTGACATCATCAGCATGGGCTTTGTAGTCTGTCTCAAAGAAAAAAATATAGTATTGCATTTTAATGCCGCCGGATTGTGTGAAACACTGAGACAACGCTAAATTTTACAGGTAGCAGCAGTGGAGTCACACCTCATGTTGTTGTTGAATGCAAACAGCAGGGGGCGACATGATGGCTTACCTGCCCTATACTGAGAAGGAATGAACCAGCAGTTTAACTGTGGCTGTGTTAAAGGAATAGTTCACCCAAAAATGAAAATTCTGTCATCATCTCCTCACCCTCATGCCAGTTGAAACACAGGTGAAGTTTGTCCATATAACACACAGGGAGGTTGCCAGCACAACTCCATAGCAGCCTTCTCCAAAACAACTGAAGTCAGTGGGGACCAGTTCTTCAGAGTTCCAAAAAGACCTACAGTATATTTACACCATCATTTAGTGCAAATCTTAACTACAGCTGATTGATTTGCAACAAATAATGGTGTATAGGTCTTTCTATTCACAGTGTGATTGTTTGGCTGTTTTTGTTTTGGAACTCTAAAGAACTGGTCCCCATTGACTTCAGTTGTTTTGGAGAAGGCTGCTACCAAGTTGTGCTGGCAACCTCCCCGTGTGTTATATGGACTAACAAATTTCACCTGTGTTTCATTTGGCATGAGGGTGAGTAGATGATGTGTCTCACTGCTCTGCAAACCAATGAATCGTCAATGACTGTCTGCTACTGACCAGAGTGGTTTGAGGGTGTGCGGTTAATGGATTTGCTTCGTTAGATAACCCGGAGACGGGCAGCGAGAAAAGACGAGAGAGAGAAAAGGCCTCGATACAAACCCGCAGCATTGTGACAGAAACTGCGCAGTGAGCATTCAATAGGCAGGATGCATTTTCAAAAACCAGCCTCACCAGCAGCATGGAAGAAGAGGGATATTGAAGAGATATTGGAGGACTTTTATCTCTATGTCTGTCTCTCTCCCTCTTTCCGCTTTATTTGCCAGCATCTGCTTAAAACATTATCGCATGTTTGATGTAGCCTGAGTCACCCCCAGGCAGTGCAGTCAGAAAGAAGAACCCGAGTGTGTTTTACCCTGTCGGTGTCGACATCAAAGGTAATGACAGTCTGTGTAAAAGCGGCGACAGCTTGATGAGAATGGGCTCACAAACTAACAGCCTCAGTATGCAGTAACCACTGGACTTTAACATCTGTCACACACACACAAACATACACGTACACACACACACAGTCCTCCCACTCTACTAGTTGTAGTGTCTTTATGGAGTTGTTAACACATAATGTGCTGAGAGCTGCTCCATCTGAAGAGCCATTAAGGGAGAGAGGGAATCTGTGGTGTTTGTGTGTGTGTGTGTGTGTGTGTGTGTGTGTGTGTATGTGTGTGTTTGTAGTAGTTGATGGAGCAGCTAATTGAATTATCTGTAATTAGCCAGTGCTGAGCACATTTCAGCCCTCAGGCCTGATGGGCAGACTGTTGCTGTTAAAACAAAACCAATACAAACGAATAGCCTCCCCAAAGCCTTAATATAATATAAACATTTTATTCATTTATGTACTGATGTATTCTGTTTTTACTGTTTCCTTGTCAGCTTGTGCAGCTGGAACCTCTGATGAGTATTCAACTATGGTTGAGCTTGATGCAGAATTACAATAATTGGCATGTTTGGAGCAGTTTATTTGAACTCTGGAGTGTTTCATCTTTTAGTTTGGTTTATGTGGCCAGGTGAGAACAATGCCGTTTGAACTCGGGTGGCACCAAATATATGGGCAGAAATATGTGTCACTAGAAACTGAAATTGAATTATTTATATTTGAATTAGAATTGCTCAACTTGAATCATTGCATTAAAAAACTGAATTTGAATCACATAATTTGAATTTGTATTGTTTAACTTGAATAATCGCATTGAAAAACTGAATCTGAATAGCATAATTTGAATTTGATAATTTGATCAATGAGAGTGAAGGAAATGGTCAAAAACATACAGTGGGTGCTGATTGGCTGAAAAGGAGTTCTGTGAATCTGCACTTGATTGCTCTTCCTCAACGACCAGGATGTGTGTCTCAGTAAACTGAATTTGAATTGTGAGAACTGAATAGAGTTTCAGAGCAAATGAATTCAATTTCATAATATTACATTCAGTTTCAAGTTTATTGGAATTCAGTTTCAAACTAATAAATTCAATTTCAAATTATGCTATTCAGATTCAGTTTTTCAATACAATTATTCAAGTTAAACAATACAAATTCAAATTGTGTGATTCAAATTCAGTTTTTTAATGCAGTTATTCAAATTGAGTATTCAGTATTCAGTTTCTAGTGACACATATTTCTGCCCATACAAATAACTGCACTGAGACGCCTGGAAATGCAAGTCTTTGTCCTCTTCCAAGAGAACTGCAGTGCGGTTCGTTAGCAGTGTGAACATAATCCAAACCAACAGCAGGAAATGACCCCAAAACAAAAGATTTTATGGGAGTAAGGAGACGGATGTTGACATGTGACAGCCAGTGGTTCCTCATGCTTGGAAAGCCTAGCATAACAAAATGAAGCAAGGGTAAATTTCTACATGTTTTTTTATGGTATTTCTGCTTTATTGGACAGTACAGTGTGAGAGAAACAGGGAAGGGAGGAGAGCGGGGGATACGCCTTAGACCACCAAGCCATCAGGACGTCCCCCCTTCATGTGTTTTTAACTGGTAGGAACACCAGAGAAGGAAAATTACAGCAAAGAGCCCCATCACGCTGAGATAAATGTAATTCCTACACATTTTCAATTAAAAAATTCCATATTTTTTCCAGACCTTGATTTGTTGAAGATTTTGTCTGGTGTACTAGGTCATATCACTGTATAGATGAAGATTGCTCTTCACAGCGACAAATATCAGAATATGTGAGATGATTGGCAGGGTTCCTACACGGTTTCCATTTTAAAATTCCATATTTTTCCCAGACCCTATGTTCTTGACCGGATTTGATTTTGGTGGGTATTTGATATAATGCATGCTGACAGCGGCTGGGTAATAAGAGCGTCCCTCTATCTGAACATTATTCTTCACATCAACAAAAACTGTGGACTCAAAGTGACTCTACAACAACATAAAAGCTAGAATTATGTGTGTATCGGACCTGAACCGCAACATTTCCCATACTTTTCCAGACATTTTTTCAAATATTCAAGACCTGGAAATGATCAAATTCATTTTTAATACTTTTCCAGACTTTCCAGACCTGCGTAGGAACCCTGAAAAATGCAACACAGTCAGTTTTCTACTCTGGCTCGGACCAGCCAGCAATCACACCCTTACTGGCAATCTATTTCTACCTCAAATGACTGTAGGCTGTCCGCAAACTGAATGAAATGAATGAATGTGCTACCTTATTGAAGCCTTTCAGTCCTCCATGTAGTGCGTTAGGTCCATTGTTAATATCCAGTTGGTACTCAGTTTCCTCCACTGTGAACCTTCCCCCTGCGATCCTGTTGGCCACGCGCCCCACCAGCGCCCCGAAGTACCGCCGGTCTGACACATAACCTGACAACACAAGACAACACAACACACCACAGATTCAGCTACAACTTGGATCACCATTTTGACCTTTCCACATATGGAACTGGCATATCTTGCCAAGTGTATGGCATTGGCAGAGGTATGCTCTCTATTGAGTGCCATCTAGTATTTAGACAGCGTATTAGGGCTGGGCGATATTGACAAAATCAAATATCACAATATTTTAGACCGAATACCTCGATAGCGATAATGTGACGATATTTTGGGGGTGATTATTCCTGCTTTCATAAGATTTACACACAAGAAAATATTGAAAATTAGTGATGATCATTAATAATCAGTAATGTGTCATCGGTAATAAGTAGGGCTGAACAATTCATCAAAATTTTATCGAAATCGCAATATGGCCTACTGCAATTTTCAAATCGCAGGAGGCGCAATATTTGTTAAAGGCGAAATGTGTGTCAAAATACCATATTAAATGAAATATTGTGGTGCTGCAGAGATGTCCTGGCCTACACATCATATTCTACAGACTTAAGAAAACATCTTTGTTTGGTACAGATCCCCGCAAAAATCACACCATAATCATTTTAATACGTTTTTCAATGAAAATGAGCATAATGATGTAAAAATAACCATTCCCTCTAATGTCGCAAATCATATCGCAATTGCAATATCAGTCAAAATAATCGCAATTAGATATTTTTTCAAAATCGTTCAGCCCTAGTAATAAGTAATGTGGATAATGAGCAGGTAAAGGCAGATTTGAACACATCACCCCAATCTTAGCCTCCTTTCATTGGCTACCCATTAGTTTTAGAATTGATTTTAAGATTTTATTGATTACTTTAAAAGCACTGCTCGGTCTAGCTCCCTCTTACATCACAGACCTTTTAACCCCTTACGATCCAGAGCGCAGCCTGAGATCCTCAGGCAAGGCCCTTCTGACTCTTGGTGATCGTGCTTTACTAGCAGGGCCCCTTCCCTTTGGAACAGCCTAAAATCAGCAGAATCCCGCACACTGTCTTCACTTAACAAGAATTTATTAAATGACACTCCTCCTCTCTGCCACCTAGAGGTGGGGATCATGATCTGTTGCTAAAAAGGAGAGAGGCCTTTTGGATCTTTACTCTACAGACTCTATCTCCAAAAGGCCTAAATGACGATTTATTACTGAATGGCATGCTTTAATTCCCCTTTTTTCTCCAGTTGGAGAATAGGGTTATATTTCTATATTAATTAGATTTCCTATATTTATTATATGTTTACTTATTGTTGACATTTTCTATTTATACTAGCCAATTTATGGTACCCCTTGTTTTTAATTAGGGTGTTCTTTCTCATACTTATTCTAATGTTTTGGCACCCCTCTTGCTATTATGTATGCTTTGTATTACGATCTGAGCATCTACCAATGTTCTCACATGGTCCACTTGACCAAAGATTATCCTAACCTACTATACGGCTTGGATCTGCCTATCTCCCATTGGGATTTGACTCCTATGTAGCTACATCTTTAGGTATGATTCAGTTGTGATTGACTCTCCTCCTTTTATATAAACCCACATTTCTGTGGTCTTTACTCCTTTTTGATATATGTTGTTTGTAGTCGTGATATTGGATGCTATTTATAGATGTAAAAAAAACTTTTCTGATTGTTTATTAATTTTTTGATTGCCATACCTTGCCACCTGGTTGGACCCTTGTACCTCACTAGGCACTGATTTGTATCAGGAGGTTCCCTGATTAACTTGGCCCTATGACTGGACCATCTTATTTCCTGTCCCCCTATATAAACAGGCCCCATTGTATTGTTTATTCAGATACCTGATGAAGGTCGCTTGGCCGAAACGTTGTGTCATTTAATAAATTCTTGTTAAAGACAGTGTGCGGGAGTCTACTGATTTTAATTTGTCCTGCTCCTCCGACGCACCTGGTGCATACGGTAGTGCAAAGATCATCTTTTTGTTTAACTGACACCCTTTGGAACAGCCTGCCAGAGGATATCAGGTGGGCAAACTCAGTGGCCTCCGTCTAATCCCTTCTCAAAACTCACTTTTTTAGACTTGCTTTTAATATACTTGCTTTAATATTCATGCGTCAAAAATGAAGCATGGAAGGGGCGTCCTGCAGGCTCAACTGGTAGAGCGAAGAGAATGAAGCATGGAAGTGTCCATTAGGGCATGGACCTACCCTTTACATCAGGTACACAGGTACAAAAAAAAAAAAAGGGCCATACACATGTAACAATGCATTATGTAATAACACCACATTATGTAATAACACGACAAAATGTAATAAATTTTCACTTCATTATGTAATAACACCCGCATTTTGTAATACACAGCCTGAACGCAAGTTAAAACTGAACTGTTTGTATTAGAAATCCACTGCAAATCAGTGTGTTGTTAGGCTATATGCTGTGGATTTTCTTGGTTAAAGCAACAAGTGTTTGTAGTTTAGATGTAGTTTAGTAGTTTCCAGATAGTGTATTGTTAGGCTATATGTGTCTAAAATGTAAGCTATGGCCTGTTTTAAGTGAAGGACATGTTGGACACTCAGTGTCGTGCAGTTTCTCTGACTCTATGAACCCTCAAGTACTACAGTAATACAGTGACGCTTAATGTAGGTTTGACCAATGAAAGATACTAATCTACTGAACTAATAGTATCTTTTTAAAATGAATTTTGAGTCAGTATGATTCATGCTAGAATGCATAAAATAAACATTGTTGTTATAATGTTATAACGATTTTTATGAATGAAGACATCCATTTTGGTTGGTTATTACATAATGCACCATATTATTACATTTTCATCAAAATAAAGTGCAACTCCCGTATTTTGTAATAACCACTGCAATATGTAATAATTTACTACAAAATGCGGGGAAATTTATTACATATTGCGTTCAGGCTGTGTATCACAAAATGCGGCACACTATTACAAAATGTGGGTGTTATTACATAATGAAGTGAAAATTTATTACATTTTGTCATGTTATTACATAATGCGGTGTTATTACATAATGCGTTGTTACAGGGCACATTGGCACTCACAGCAAAAAGGGCGGGGGAGGTTTTCAGGCTATTTTCGTGGCCTCATTCAAATGAATGGGAAGCAAAAGTCTGAACGCTACAATCTTGTCCAGCTGCAGCTGATCTTGGTGAGTCGTTTATATTCTGGTTTTCATGGCGGTCAAGTGCTAAATAACCCCCACGCTGAAACTAAGTGGAATATTGCTTTAAGTAGCATTAACTCTCTTTTCCCTTCCTGATATGTTGGAAGCCAAATAACCTGCACGTGATCTTCCACTCCTACCTTCCAGCTGATCGTAGCCCTGGACCACGTCCTCCAGCTGCCCGTCCTTCCCCTTGATGCAGACCGACCTGATGATAGCGCCCAGGGTCAGGACCTCCACCCGGACCTGGGCGGACTGGAGGACCCACTGGTCCACGCTGCCCAGTCCTGGAACCTCCCCCCACTGCTGCTGGCTCACTTCAGTCATCCTCCAGACCGCAGTGACTGTCTACAGTAGAGCTGATAGTACAGTGCAGTACAATACCTGACAATACAGTACAACACATGTATATCTGACAGTACAGTACAGTATATGTGACAGGACAGTCATCACCTATAGATAACATGGTTTCCCATACATAGACAACAAATATCAGCACTGACCACCACAATTGTGTTCCTTTTTTCACTATTTGATTGTAGAACTGCGTGTAGCGCAGTGATTCACTCAGCCCCTGCTCTCTCTCTCTCTCTCTCTCTCTCTCTCTCTCTCTCTCTCTCTCTCTCTCTCTCTCTCTCTCTCTCTCTCTCTCTCTCTCTCTCTCTCTCTCTCTCTCTCTCTCTCAACGGAACCATCTGTGCACGTCCCATTGCACAAGCGGGCGTTAATGTAGAACCTCCTTGGGGCGAGGGATATTTTTTTTTTTTCCAAGAAGACGGCCGGCTGAATTCCCGAAAAGAAGAACTAACAGTTATTAACGTTATTCGGAATACAGCTGCGTTTCCGAGATTAGCACGCTGTATAAAGCTGCTAGCCAGTATCCACTGACTGGACTGATAACGTTAATATTAACTTTGACTGAATGTTTGCTCCCTCTATCTAGATTATTCTTTTTTATTTTATTTAACCTTTATTTAACCAGGAAAGTCCCATTGAGATTAAGAATCTCTTTTTCAAGGGAGACCTGGCCAACACAGGCAGCAGCATAAATAAAAACACATAATTATAGACAGAAAACACAAAAGGAGACAAAATTAAAAAGAACTAACCAGGTAAATTAAAAACATTGACATCTTAAGGAATCTGCCGTGAATTCTTTCATTTTGGATTTAAAAGCATGTAATGAGATTAATTCATTGAGTTTCAAGTCATTCTGCAACGTAGCCTATTCCATGCCGAGGGTGCAGAATACATAAATGCCCTTTTTCCAATTTCCGTATGGGCATTTGGGACAGAAAGCATAAAGAAGTTCTGAGAACGCAAAGAGTATGTCCGGCACTTTTCTGCATCATAAAGACACATAGGTAGTATGTAGACACATAGGTAGTTAATACTAATAATATTTTCACAGAAGGAAACGGACTCGTCCTGAGGAGGAGCAGGAACAGTCTGGACCAGAGGAGCTGCTGAGCAGTAAAACTGAGTAGATAATGTAACAATGTCAAAGGCTGTAATGTAACGATGTAAAGATACAGGTGAGACTGACAGCACAGAGAGATGTAGCAGGGCGGAGGGGCAGAAAAGCAGATTTCCAGTGGTGGAAAGTAACTAAGTACATTTACTCAAGTACTGTACTTAAGTACAATTTTGAGGTACTTGTACTTTACTTGAGTATTTCCATTTTATGCTACTTTGTACTTTGAAATATTGTACTTTTTCCTCCATTACATTTATTTCACAGCTATAGTTACTAGTTACTTTTAAGATCAATATTTTATATTTAAAACATAGGGCTGGGCGATATGGACCAAAAATCATATCTCGGTATTTTTAGGCTGAATGGCGATACACGATATATATCTCGGTATTTTCTACGAAGTGGGCTAAATGTTCAGTTGTAAGTAGGGCTGGGCGATATGGACAAAATCAAATATCACAATATTTTTGACCAAATACCTCGATATCGATATTGCGACAATATTGTAGGGATGACTATTGGTGCTTTCACAAAATATTTACACAATGAGATTTTTGATAAATAATCATCAGTAATGTGGATATAATGACTACGTGGGTAAAGGCAAATAATAGAACAGCTAGAACAGTCTGGTAAGTTCAGAAAAATTACATCATTTTACTGTAATGCAGCCTTTAAAACCAGGAACAGGCAACACTTATGCCATATCACGATATTACGATATCCAAAATCTAAGACGATATCTAGTCTCATATCACGATATTTAAACATTTGATCATCTTTATAAAATAACTATAAAATAGCATTGTTATAGATTAGACTACCCAAACATATAGCTAAATTGTTAAGATTAGCTTCACGTTGACAACTTTAAAATGCTGCTTACATGTACATGTATGTCAATAAATCAGTATTAATATTCCAATAATTTATGAAAAATATAACTCTCTAAATGGGGACAGTTTGCATAATGAGTATGTTTACTTTGATACTCTAAGTACATTTTGCTGCCAGTACTTATGTACTTTTACTTAAGTAAGATTTTGAATGCAGGATTTTTACTTGTAATGGAGTATCTTTACATTGTTGTATTGCTACTTTTACTTAAGTAAAAGATCTCAGTACTTCTTCCACCACTGCTGATTTCTCATGTCTATTCTTCTGTACCTTGTAGACAGGACAAAAGCAAACAACAAAGAGAACAGTGTAGCACTGTTTATATTTTTAAGTTATGTTATCTTTTTTCTTCTTTTGTCATGTCTTTGTGTTTTCTATATGCTTGTACAGCACCTTGCTTGACACCTGTTGTTTTTAAGTGTGCTTTACTGAGCGAACTTGAACTTGAACTAGAAAATTCCTCAACCCTCCTGTTCGCAACCCCACAGAAAATATAGGAACAATTTGACCCAAAACCATCGGGACCACATTTTGTAATCAATGGGTACAGTATATGTAACAGTAGAGTAACATCTGGTAGTATAGGCCAGTATACGTGAGTTCTCCACAGCCTGCTACCTAACTTCCGACATTTTTACACTACAATAAGGCGCCAGTTACAGATAGAATAATAACAGGTGAGCAGCAAAACAACTCTGGCTCACTAAATGAACTTGGTCTCACCTCAGAAGTCACTTGCGCAGTTTGCGGAACAGTCCAACAAGTCACAGGACTTTGGATTTCGACATGTTTACATCTGAGGTCCGAGGATGATGACGCGTTCCTAAACGTCATCAGAGCGGGCCGTAATATTTTTGTAGTTTTTGTTTTTTTTTAACCTCCCGGAGCACTAATGAAGCAATTACGGTTGTTCATGAAGTGAACAGTCTCGCCATCTGTTTAAATATAATAACTGCTAAATGGAAAATTACCTAATTAACCGCTGTTTGATTACGACTGACACTGCTTATCATTCCCCAGCGCCCAGCTGGCGTTAGTGTTCGTGTCTGAGTCTGCACGAGCGATCTCGCGAGTTGTATGGGAGTTAATGTGTGTGCGCGCGCTACACACGATGTAATCTCATGGTCCCGTGCCCAACTCTATACCTTATTACCAGTGGTGGAATGTACAAGTACATTTACTCAAGTACAGTACTTTAGAGGTACTTGTACTTTACTTGAGTATTTCCATTTTATGCTACTTTATACTTCTACTCCACTACATTTCACAGGGAAATATTGTAGTTTTTACTCCAATACATTTATTTGACAGCTTTAGTTACTAGTTACTTTGCAGATGTAGATTATTAATACAAATTATAAATTAACTAATAAATTATGATATATTTGTATAGGTTAAGCTACCCAGCAGTATATAAAGTAATTAAAATTAGCTCCACCTTTACCAGCTGCAACATTAAAGTGATGAACACATTCATGCATCAATAATTACAGTCCAATAACATGATATATATGATTCTGAAATGGGCCATTCTGCATAATGATTACTTTTACTTTTGGTACTTTAAGTATATTTTGATGCTAATACTTTTGTACTTTGACTTAAGTAACATTTTGAATGCAGGACTTTTACTTGTAACAAAGTATTTTTACACTGTGGTATTGCTACTTTTACTTAAGTCAAAGATCTGAATACTTCTTCCACCCCTGCTTATTACTGAGAGAGAGGGATAGGGGCAAAGGTAAAGAGATATCCTTTAAAATGCTTCACAGGTTTTATCCAACTAATTATTTGCAGAAACTTAAGAAAGACATTGATGTAAGTTGTACCTTTTGTGGGGAGCTCAGAGAAACACTGGTATATTTATTCTGGTCTTGTCCGCACACAAAACAACTGTGGAGTAAATTGTCACGATTTATTGCTGATCATATCTATCCTCACTTTACATTACTTTGGAAAAATGTATTGTTTGGATTCACTGAATATGACAGGAATCTCTGCTTGCAGTTCTATTTAATCAATTTGCTTATTATTTTGACCAAATTTTATATTCACAGATCCAAATTCTTAAGCAAAACGCCAAACTTTCCAGAGCTGACTGCATATATCAAACAATACATTTCTTCAATATCCAAATGTACAAACAAAAAAGCTGTTAAAACGTACAACCACTTTAAGCTTTACAAGATATTTATTTAACTATTTTTTGTCTTTTTGTCTTTATTATTAACCTTTAGTCCACCTGGTATGTTTGTAATGGTGTGATTGTGATCAAGTTGTATACACAAAGTGTTGAGAACTTGTTGATACTGTTGTTGTATGTATACTTGTTGTAAAATAGTAAATACAAATAAATAAATAAATACATGGGGGGGAAAAAAGAGGGGGATGGGGGGCATAGAAGTGAAGAAAGGGAAAGGGAGGAGAGAGTGTGAGAGAGAGGAAATGAAAGTGAGAACGTATAACGTGCTCACTTTCATTTCCTAAAATGACGTTGCAGCAACGTTCCAGCAACACCTCTGTGTTGGTAGGGAGAGCAGGTAGAGCAGCATCAGTCCTCATCAACCAGACTTGACATTTTGACTTAAATTTCCATACCAACACTTCCATTACTGCAGGCCAGCTACTTTACCTGCAATTAAAAATGCATCAGTCTTACATACATCTGTGTTATCGGGGTCACTCTGGGAAATATTTATATGTCATTGAAAAAGGGAAGGAAATGAAGAAAAAGAGCACAGAGGACAAGACGGTTGACCTGTGATTGGCAAGCTCCTTCCTAAAGGTCCCATCACCAACTAACAGTGTTGGGGAGTAGTGAACTAGCCTACATGTAATTTTTGCATTTTGCAGTAGCTTGCTGTTAGTTCAACTACATTCATATTTGCATAGTGATTCAAGTAGTTAAATTACTTTTTTGCCACTTTTTGTGTAGTTACAAACTACAAACAATTTTGGGCCATAAAAGGAAAGGAATGATTTTTTCTTTTTCTTTTACCATTACTGTAATTGAACCCTCTTTGACCAGCCCCGCCCCCTTTTAGAATTTATACTGCGGGTGCGAATGGGGAGTAAGCATTCCATTGGCAATAAATGATTATTGCTATTTATTAACAAATGTTCAGAGAAGTTGTTGCATGCTATTTTAGAAGTTACCTGGCTAACTGAGTAATCCTGCTTGCTGCAATCCCCCCCCACCTGGACTCTAGTTTCTGGAAGGCAGGTGATGGACATTGTATACAAAACCAAAGCTGACATTCCATGCACTTTCCCATCAATAGTGGGGTATTTTATTTTTTGGTTTATGTATGACCTGTGAACAAGTGGGCACTTTTTGCAATAAACTCAATTGAGTGGCATTTTTTGCTGGCATGTGACTTTTTTGCATTATATTTCGTTATAATTTCGTATCACATGTACATTGTCAATTTGATCATTTTTTTTACAAAGTAGTTTGAACTACTTTTTCTAAGTAGCTGTAGTTAACCAAACTAGATTTCTCCCTAGGGTAGCTTTGCTGTAGTTCAACTACTTCCAGTGTGAAGTAATTGGTAGCTTGCAAAGCTATGCTTTCAAAATAGCTTCCCCAACACTGCCAACTAAGCAACCTTATTGCATGATCACAATATCAAACCGGGACTTTCAGGCCTATATACAGTACAGTGGGCCATAATAGCCATTATGCACCGCTTGGCATACATATAGTGAGCCATTATAGTCAGTAGGAACCTAGGCCTATATAATGTGAACCATAAGAGCCCATTGATTGATCACACGAGTAGGTCTAATTTACGATCCGAAGTGCATTTTTCTTACTGCCAAATTACCAGAGGTGGTAGAAGTACACAAATTCCTTACTCAAGTAAAAGTGCAAATACTCATCTCAAAATATAGTCTGGTAGAAGTTGAAGTACCGTTTCAAATCCTTTACTCAAGTCAAAATATAAAGTAAAGTATATGGTCTTAAATTTACTTAAAGTATTAAAGTAAAAGTCGTTCTCCAAAATTCATTTCTAATGTTCTAAACTGGTTTTATGTTGA
Organism: Centroberyx affinis; assembly: GCF_046629955.1. Taxonomy (NCBI): domain Eukaryota; kingdom Metazoa; phylum Chordata; class Actinopteri; order Beryciformes; family Berycidae; genus Centroberyx; species Centroberyx affinis. Next base: position 89,004 of record NW_027282074.1, on the reverse strand, counting down.
GCTTTCCTCTGAATCCCAGATGAGAAAGATTCTGCAGCTCAAATCACAAACGTTAATTCTAGCAGCTGAATTCACGAACGTTAATTCTCTCTCTTGTTGCTTCTCTCTTCTTCATGTTGCTTCACTCTGTCCCTTTCCTTCCTTTTTAGTGTCGCTTTGCTGAACAAGCAGCCAGTCACATCTGGCTCTTGATCAGCTGCTTCCGGGATGGAAGCTGTCTGATGTGGAAAATAAAAAAAAAATTGAAAATCAGTTGATGATTTCCCAAGAGTAACGAGTCTGTTTTGAAAATGTAGTGAGTAGAAAGTACAGATTTTTCTTTTGAAATGTAGTGAGTAAAAGTAAAAAGTCTTCAGTGAAAGAAAACTTGAGTAAAGTACAGATGCTTGAAAATCCTACTTAAGTACAGTAATGAAGTATTTTTACTTTGTTACATCCCACCTCTGCAAATTACTGTATGATTTGATGACAATATGAGCCCTATTTACTCACTATGAATCATGGTGTAGAAAAAGCATGTTAACACATACATCTATAAATGTTATATGCAACTCTTTGGGCCACTGTGGCGTGCTGAAATAAAGCCACAGTGTTTGGCTCCCCAGCAAGCTTAAGTGGCTTATTGTTTTTATCAATCTGCTGTAACACAGTATTATATATAGGCTATATATAAAATAAGTAGATGTTCAAAAGATCTTTCATTTTTTACTCAATAAAATTCAAATGTTATTTTTGTTGTTTTTGTCAATCTGCTGTAACACACTATTACATATAGGTTATATATAAAGGAAGTAAATGTTCAAAAGATCTTTCATTTTTTAGTCAATAAAATGTAACTTTTATTTTTCCACCGAGCAATATACTGTATTTCTTGAACAGAAATGAAACAATGACACTATGAGACACTATTGGTATGAGTGGGGATTTGGGTTAGCGCAGTAATATTTAAATGAACTGTTATGAGATCACAGGTGTGTGTGTAATTGATATTTTACAATGGCAACGGCTTCAAATTAGAGCTGAGGAGCAGGATAATCCGTTTACAGCATAGATTTCAGGTAAAGCAAGAGATAAAACAAGCTGCATATAAACCAGAGGAGTGAAAAGCTGAAACATAGATGATCTTTGGCAGCGGTTTCCTTTAGGTCCACTGGGACATGGACCACCATTAACTGTATTAATCCCAAAACCTCATAGAGAAAACAAGTTACCATCCTACCATTTTATATCTGAACATAAAGGTATGTCCTATTGAATATTTTGCCTGTTTCTTAAATTGATTATTTGATTGACGTCACCTGGAGCACTGGTTCCCAACCTGGAGGTCCCAACCCCCACTAGGGGTCGCCAAAGCTTCACGGGGGATCGCAAGGCCTTCTTGGTTTTAAGGGGTGTAAGAAAACCTAAAAAAAATATATATATACAGTATATCTCAACATTTCATTAATTTCTGTGAAGAAAAGAACTAAATGTAGTTGTTATTTTTAAAGTTTAGATGTTTTTCTAAGATATAAACAAAGATAAGGGAGCGGTGAAGACATGAACAAAAGCGATATTCACTCTCTGCTAAACAGCCTCGTCGGCCGACCGTCAGGGAGAAGTATGTATGATAGTTAAAAATAAATAATACAGAGAATTGTACAAAACGTTCCTAAAATATCAGGAAAACTAATCTCTGATGCAATATTCACATAATCTGCTCAATATTCATCCAAATTGCTCGTTTTACACAAACTTCCTGCAGTTATTGCGTTCACTATTTGGGTTAATTGTACAGTTATCAGTTGTTCTGTGCTGTTATTGTTATGCATTGAATATAATATGAAATATCCATAAAATATGTCACTTCGCCAGGGGTCGTCTGTTTACTCAGTGATAGAATAGGGGTCCCTTAAGGAAAAAGGTTGGGAAGCACTGACCTGGAGTTCCCTTAGTGCCGTTGGGCAGGACATGTCCACTCCAACAGTGACACCTGCTGGACTGGAAAACTGCTTGGTTTAGAAGCCATTAAAGCAGTTTTTCAACAGACTTGATGGTACTAGGCTATTGTATGGCAACTTGAAGAAATGTGGCAAATTCATACCTAAAGTAAATATAAAATTAGCACAAGTTTTTATCTTTGGAACAAGAGTGAAAATAGTGTCTGAGTTTGAGAAAAGAACATCTGATAGGTGGGATTAAAATGCCAATTAAATAAAACAGTATTTGTTACATCTGTTTGGCTTAAATTGCATTTATGGTATTGTATTTATTTACCCATTAACACAATTAAGAATTGTCTTACATTTTCACCATTTATATCCTATTTGTGGTACAATGTGAAATTGCTGAGTTTGAGAAAGTGGACAAACATTTGTATCTAGCTGGGTCATCACACCTCTTCGAGGACTCAAGCCTTTCTATTGCTCACCACAGCTGGAAGCATCCATGATGCTGAACCTTGGACCGACCTCTGATTGGCACATTCACAACAAATGCAAAAAAGTGAGATATTTATTACTAACAGCAGGAGTATCTCCAGGCTTCATTTGGCTGTACTTTTGTGTCTGGATGGAAAAATTGGCAAAGCAATTTATAGCTAGAATGTACCATCTGGTGGTAAAGTTCACTCTGTTTAAATAAAGGAATTAACTCTCCCTTATTGAAAAAATGTAAAATAATCTAACGGTAACACTTTACAATAAGAGTCACTAAGTTAAGGGTTAGGTAATGCTTAATAAGCATTAACTAACCCTTAATTAACAGTTAACTAATGTTACTGTAAAGTGTTACCAATCTAACAAAATTTGTATATGTTCTGCCTTTCATATGTCAAGCTATGTTTCTTTTATGCAAATGGCCCCTTTCATACCAAGTAACTTGTAAGCCACCCATATACTGTCAGTGAGACAAAAATCTACGATAAAACTTGTATGAGTAGTCTTGTATAAGTTATATAGGGCTTATAAGTTTTATAGTATAAAAGCGGCCACTTCCATACTATTAAACTTATGGTATCATGTAATTGCAAAACATATACAAATCATAGAGGGCAGACTTTACATGACTCTTGTAAAACCTTTTTGTATGGGCTACCAAAGGATGTTGGGTGCAATTCCCAGTCCTTTCTGTGTGGAGTTTGCGGGTTCTCGCTGTGTTCCTGTGTGCTCTGTTTCCTCCTATCCATATCTATTCGTCTATGTTAGCCCTGTGATGGACTGTCCAGTGTATCTCCCCTCCACCCAATGCATGCTGGCATTGGCTCCATCCCCCCACTACCTTGGAAAGGAATAAGTGGGTAGAGAAAATGAATGCCCTCTAAAGTAAGAAGTAAAATGTCTGGCCTTAAAGTGATCCAGTAGAGCTGGATTGAATGCATTTATTGTTGATGTTGCTGACCCAACGTGTGTGTGTGTGTGTGTGTGTGTGTGTGTGTGTGTGTGTGTGTGTGTGTGTGTGTGTGTGTGTGTGTGTGCATTAGGGCCACGGACCCCCATCTGATGAGATTTTGTCTCTCGGACCCAAATCTGATAATATCTTTATTGTTTGATATGATATTGTACAGAAATCCATGACTATCTGTATTGTAGGTAGAGAGATAACAGTGAAACTATGATCAATACAATCATTCTTCTACATTCTCTAACTGTTTTAACTTCTTGTAAATGAAATAATGCTGAAATTTAACAGTTCATCAATTTGCGTTGAGAACCACTGGACTGAAATGTCTCGGAGCGGCACTTTTGCGATTGCTTTTTTAATTGATGAGAAAAACGCATGAAGTAGAGGCCTTTTCTGGGAAGACATCACATCATTTTATTCTGCTTAATCTAGAACACAGCTCTGGAATGTCCAAAAATACCTTCCATCAATAATAAACAAATAGACAGATTTGTTCACAAATGTTAAGCAATATCTAACTTGTATACATAGGTCGATACAGAGATCACATTAAACCATAACAGGGATATAGTTCCTTTATATCAAATGCTGCAAGGGACAGATTATTCACTCTAAATTGCATAACATCTCTCTTTTCAACACACACACACACACTGACCCTTGTCCCTATGGTTAGCCAACTAAAATGCACATTGAATTGCTTTGTATAGAGCACCTATTGTACACCTGTTAGTATCATTATATACATACACATGTTTGATGATAGCCAGTTTACTATTTTGTGCATGTGGCCTCTTCACATTGTGCTTCTATAGGATACCACTCTGTCAGATGGAGGACTTGCATTGTTAACGTTTACTATTACATTTGCCATGTACCATAAAATAGGAAGCCTCCCTCAGAGAGGAGCGCTAGCCAAGGATATCGCTCTTAGTTTCCCCACTCTGCCATTCTGAATGACGATGATGAACAAGAGACTGGACGATCTGGTTTAAACTGGTTCGATGCTGGTTGATGAGCCGATCATGTGGTTAAGATTCTGGCGGTGGCACTTGTCTTTGGTCATCTTGACCAGGTTTCAGCTTCTCAAAAATATCTCAGTCTTAAGATCATCCTTTCCCCATTGATTTGTAACAGGGATAACAGATATATTTTAGAGGAAAGATACTTCTGAGAAAGCAGGCCCACAACAGTGCACCTCAAAAATGGTTATATTAACAAGCTTAGGTTTGTATTTGTATTTAAACTCATCAAGATTCATTCAAAATATTTCAAGTCAAATTATCTTGCTGTACAAAACCGTAATGTTGCCGATTTCACAATTTCGCACGTTTGCGCTGAAGTTTGCTAGCTTGTTAGCATTTAGCGACTTTCAGATACCGTATTTCCTCTAATATTGGCCCAGGCCTTTATTTACCTCAACTGCAGAGGGTACCAGGCCTTTATTGGAAGCAGGCTTATACTAGAGACAGGCCTTAATTTCTAATTCCCTCTATTTGATAAGTATATTTGCTCATATTTTAGCACGAAGCCTCCTTGTTTTCTGATCTGCTTCTGTTGGGGTTCGTTAGGTAGCCGTTTTTTTGTTACTGCAATGCATTACTGATAATTACAGTAATCGACGATGGCATGCTCTAGAGACTTCCGCCGGCCGAGCCATCTTGTGGCATACTGCCATCTTGGGGCACGTTACTACAAACTACAGTTACATTATATAACAGGCACCAGGAGTTTACCGGTATCCACCGTTGTTTTTTCCTTTGTTTTTTTCCCCGGCCTGTATTTGGGGCCGGCCTTTATTTGTTTGTGTCGATCACGCCCCCGGCCATTATCGGAGACCCGGCTTTTAATTGACTACCGGCCACTATTAGAGGAAATACGGTAATTCAATTATAATGGTCATGCAGTTGTTTGACAGAAGGCTATGGGAGATTAACAACACCCCATACATTTCACATAAATTATTAGAACACAGAAAATGCAACCACAGAAAATGTCAAAAAAAATGTGCCCAGAGAAATTGAATAGGGTTTCGCACTTGTACCGCACCTTGTAGGCGTGGCCCATTTGAAATGTCTTATCTTATCTATATCAGCATTGAGAGGGTAACAATAACTTTTAAGTGTTAAACAAGTGACTCTACTGAGCAAGAAATCTTGCACACTGTCTCACTTGCAGTCAGGTTCCAACGTTTCGGTCCTCAGACCTTCATCAGGTAGAACTGAGTAAAGACAGCAATACAGCACTATATAAAAGTGTAACCTCTGTGGGATTCTTTTTCCTACGCACCGGCCATAAGAATCGTCAAGTGTGCAAGAGCCTTTCATTTCAACTGTTAAGCAAGTTCAAATTTCAATGTATACCAAAATCACAAAAATTGGCTTCGATCCCCGAGGGATCCCAGTTGTTTAAAATGATCTACCTACGCAGTAAGATAATTTGACTTAAAATATGTCACTGAATGAGCTGGATAAATCTGAATAGAAGATGAAATCCTTTGCCCAGCCTGTCAGGTTGTTGCAGTGTGCTGGTCTAGCTGCTGTCACCGAGCATGGCCAGTACGGAGCTAGCCTGCGACGCCAGCTTACTGTTGCCGTGATCTGTCAGTTTATTGAGGCTATCCCTCATATTCAAAGAGTCCATCTCCTCCTTCATCACACCTAGAGCAGAGAGGGGTGGAGGGAGGAAGGGAGGGAGGGAGAGAGAGACAAGTGTGAGAAGGATTGTGGTCAGAAACAAAGAGTGGAAAGGAGAAAGAAAGAAAGAAAAGTGATCAGAAGGATGCATGAAAAGAGAAGATGAGGATAAAAGGTATGCTGCTGTTCCTGAGTTCTCTTTGAACATCATGTCTGTCTGTCTGTCTGTCTGTATGTTCCAAATAATACTTTTGTAACACTGTTCAGTCTCTTAAAGGAAGGAACAACGTGTGAGATGAGCTGCTGGTTCTGTAAAATGGAAACTGTAGAAACTTAGAAGATGCACAAGCCTGTTAGCACTGCTCCATCCATTGGACCATCATTGGACCAGGTCATTCAGGGGTCTGGTCACCTCTGGGACAATCTCGGAACCCATCGTCTATCGATCTGACGACGATTAGACTCTGGGGGCCACGGCCAATATTTGCGCACAGAAGAGGAAGTCTTGGCCCGGATGTCCGCTGGCTATACCGGAGTCTAATCATCGTTGATAGACGATGGTTTCCAAGATTGCCTCTGGAAAGGCTGGTATAAACCACCAGCCCCAAAATCTGCCTCTCCTCGTTTATGGCCCACATTCCAAGTGGTACCCCAGGCACCATACCTCCCTCACATTTCTTTGGGTTGGCTGAAGGTGTGTTTTCACAGGATCGTCATTTCACGCAAAGGATTGCGCTGCTTCCCAATATTGGACGCTTGATGGGCATGCCATAAGCAGGGTTCCTACACATTTTCAATTAAAAAATTCCATACTTTTTCCAGATCTTGATTTGTTTTGAAGATTTTGTCTGGTGTTCAATATGATTTACACAGATAGACATCTTGCCCCTGCTAACTAGGTCATATCACTGTATAGATGAAGATTGTTCTTCACAGCGACAAATATCAGAATATGTGAGATGATTGTCAGGGTTCCTACACGGTTTCCATTTTAAAATTCCATATTTTTCCCAGACCCTGTGTTCTTGACTGGATTTGATTTTGGTCGGTATTTGATATAATGCATGCTGACAGCGGCTGGGTAATAAGAGCATCCCTCTATCTGAACATTATTCTTCACATCAACAAAAACTGTGGACTCAAAGTGGGTCTACAACAACATAAAAGCTAGAATTATGTGTGTATCTGACCTGAACCACAACATTTTCCATACTTTTCCAGACATTTTTTCAAATTCCCAAAATATTCAAGACCTGGAAATGATCAAATTCATTTTTAATACTTTTCCAGACTTTCCAGACCTGCGTAGGAACCCTGCATAAGTTTCTCCTCCATGACTACAGCCCAACAAATACTTCCTGGAACACTTTCACTCATTGGGCTATCTGCCACCTGGATTTCAAACTGGAAAAACATAGCGGTTCGTTTGGAAACTTTCTCTTATATTACTTATAGTTCACCGAAATGTGTTTCTGAAAACATTTGAGGTGAGAAATAAGTCGTGCAGCTGGTGAGTCTGTATTCATTTTAGATCGACAACGGCTAGTTTAAAAGTTTGGACACGAGTTTCGGACTCGAGCGGAGTCGACTTGGTCACACCTCTGTACAGACACTGTTGATGTTCTTCGGCCTGGAGCAAATTCTCCTGTCCAAACTGACCCAGGGAATGGAGTTTTGCTGACAGTCCAAAATGTACTGAATTTCGTTCTTTCCGGTGTTGAGACCATCCTACCAGTTTTCTTCAATTGCTGTAGATCAAATACACTCCTGATTTTTTGGCCACACAGCAGCTCAAAAGGGGAAAACTGTCAATACCTGTGGTATCTCCTGCACTGCAAATAACAGAGGACCCAAATACAATAAAAAACCTACTCATTTCAGCATGAATGTCTGGCCAGCAGAAATAATCCTGAACTATCTGGGAGTGTGTTCTCTCTATCCCTCTCAATATGCACAGTGCTGCCCATGCAAAGTGATAAGGCATAGTATCTCTGTATGTGTATGGTGTAAAATATAAAACATACTGGAGTTGGCCAGGCTGCAGATGAGGCCTAAAGCGCTGAACTTGACCTCCACCGCCCCTGCAGGATCCTCCAACATCTTCTGCAGCGTGGGCAACAGTTCAGCCTCTCGGAACGGATCTTGCATAGGCTCTGCAGTGTTCACCCACACACACATACATACACGCACACACAAGTATGCATGATTGAATGCATTTATACATTTGAATGATTGCAGTTCATACCATATTCATTCTACATCTATCCGAAGTTGTTGCTTAGGCCTACATTATACACCTTGACTGATTTGTCAGTTGTGGAAACGGCTATGAAACTTGTCTAACTAGTTCTGCAATACATTAGTGCTGCACATTTATCTGACTGCGATAGTATGTTATTTCTAGCCAATCTAATCTATGTGGAGGAAGACTAGTGTGCTATGGAGTGAGTTCAGGGTTTAGTCTGTGGATGCTACTATCCCGAGCGGTAGCTGCCTTTATCTCCTGGTCCGCTAGCTTAGTCGAGCTGGCTAACTCGTTGTGTAACAGTGTGTGCGTCGTTAAGAATGTAAGTTCAAAATGTAAATAGATACAGTATTGGGATGCTATCGTACATTAATCCTACCGTTCTGAATGTTATAGTAGTTCCCTCCGTTCCCTGTAACAGTCAGATTGTCCTTTATTCCATAATATACGTTATAATAGTGGAGCATTTTAATACTCAGTGCATGCTGTTATTGGACTGTGTGTATATTCAAACTTTATATGCCTGTTTAACTATATTAGCATTTATAATAATAAATGATAATATCCACATCCATTTTCTTTCCTTTACTGTTGAACATAGCTCGTACGCCATTAAGACCCACAGAGGCAATTGTGGTAAAGACTGCCACCATGTGGGCGTAAGCCGTAACTACATAGTAATTTTATTGATGGAAAGCGGCTTGTTGCAATTGTTGACTTTAATGTCTCATTGTGTTATTCTGTAGTTATTGTGTGGTATTCAGTTGAATTATCTTGAAACCACATGCTCATTCACATACCAGTTGTTAATAAACCAGTGGAACAAAAACAGTGATTGCAGATTCTCTCTCTAACAGGAGTGCATAGCCAGTTGGATACACCCAGTTATTCAGCATACGCACACTAAATAGCACAATTCCTGTTTTGAAATAAAGAGAACATGAGAGTCGACAGCAATTTGCTGGCACGGAATCATGCCTTAAAGAGACAGTACTTTTTTACTGCAGCTGAGAGTTAACAAGAGCGCTAGTGTTTCATATGTGCTTGGACCAGAGATTGAAACTCGAGTCACATGACTTGGACTCGAGTCAGGCTCAAGTCACATTTTTAATTACTTGAGACTTGACTTGAAGCATAAAGAGAATATTTGAGACTTGGTGACTTGGGTCTTGACTTTGACTTGTACTTTGATGACTTGAAAAGGTTTCTAAAGTCTTGACAAAAGATCTAGTGTTTGTGTAAAAGACTTAGATTGAAAATGATGAGATTTGTTCCACCAGACGACTGAATTTAAATTCTGTTTTTGTATGGAATTATTGAATTTATTGAAATTGAAACTGATTATAGAAATCATGTGGGTTCATATCCAGGCTTGTCCTTTCCGGCATTTTTGCCTTTGGTAAAAAGAGACAGGAAATATTGGGAGAGAGTGAGGGAGGACATGCTACACAGGTCCTGAGTTTCCCCCCAAACCAGGACTCCCTGGAAGAAGAGATCCTGTATCTCAATGGAACCTTCCTGGCTAAATAAAAAAAAATAAAAATAAAAACAAATGGCAACAGAATTGCTGTGGAATGTTTCTCTGTTTCTCTGCTCTGGGCTGCTCTGCATATCTCGCTTGATTGCACAATTCTAATCTGTTTCCAGATACTTTTCTGTACATATGTCACTTCCATCTGTAAACTGAAAATAGGAACAGCTTACACATTTATATCTGGACACATTCCTACATATGTTCTTCTTTTTGTAAATCTGACAGCGAACAATGCACATTTGTACATCTGCTCTGTAAATGTAATAATGTGGAGAGCTAAAGAGTCACATTTGCACATACTGCATGTATGCTGTAAACTCATAGATCTGTAAACTGCCATTGCTTTGCTAACCTGTACATCTGTCAATACAGCTGTATCTTTATTTATTTGTTATTAATTTGTTTTTGTATGTTCGCTGTTCAATATTCATTATTAATCCTTGAAGGGAAATACGACAGCAAAGACTAGGATATAGAAAGAAATACATCAAATAAAAAATAATGAAGAGTAAAGATACAACTTCCTCCTCTTGCTAATATTGAGTTCCTATTGGCTAAAGAATTCTCACGATGTTGAACGTTGAGAGATTACAGTGTAAGAGCATAATACGTAAAATGCATTGTTCACATGGCACAGCTAGCTGGATGGAACTGTGTTGTCAGGAGAACTTTTGATTTTAGAGAGTCGAAACAGCTTTACCGATGCCAATGGCAGATGCTATCGCCAGGGCAACCAGGGCTTCGTTCTGCATGATGACATGTTCACTGGTTGCCATGGAGATGAGGTGCCGCACCCCATCTGCTTTGGTTACAGCATGGATAACTTCCTGTCAGAGGGAGGAAATAAGTTCATTAAGTCTTTGTGTGTGCATGTGTGTAAATGAGTGCCAAAAACAGACTGAAAAAGAATCGAATTGTCAGAATGTGCACCTTTAAAAATGAATCTAAGTCATGTGTGCGATGATGATGGCATGTATGTGTGTGTGCGTGCATGTGTGTGACTGACAGGGTTGTGGCTGTGTCGGATCAGGGCGGCCAGCAGGCGGTTGGCCTCTCCTCGGACTCCTGCGTGGTCTTTGGCTTCACACCACTCCATGACCCGAGCCAACAACACAGCATCCTTCCCCAGCACCGAGGCTGCCTCCTCTGACAGACACAACAGCAATGGAGAGGAGAGGAGCGGTGGTGGGATGGAGAGGGTAGAAAGAGAGAGAAAGGTAGCAAGCAAAAAGAGTGTCGGGAGAGAAAGAAGAGTATTTGAGTGCATAAAGAATGAGATGGTGAAAGAACAGGGAGAAAATTAGTAAATGCATAGGAGAAAAATGGAAGAGGAACTGTTAAGGTAGTAAGAGAAAAGAAGACATTGATGGTGTGAAATTAAGAACAACGGACAGTTCAAAGACATGTTTAAATATAACTGTTTTATCTCTTTCAACCAACTGTCAGAGAAATATGACTTACCCAAAACACATTTCTTTCGATATTTACAGGTCAGACACTATGTGCGCTCTATCCTACTGTGCTTTCCTGTTGACACATTTCTTTCGTTTGACCCACTATCTAAAGGTGCATTGTCAACGTTGTACAGAAAAATTTCCATGCTGACATGTCCACCTCTGGACAGGATTAAAACAGCTTGGGAACATGATTTGGGGCATACACTATCTGCTGACCAATGGGATTCCATCTTCACATCAATACACAAATCCTCACTCTGTGCAAGACACTGTCTAGTGCAAATTAAGGTAGTTCATAGGGCCCAAGGTTAAATTGTCTAGCATCTACCCTGATATCACCCCCACTTGTGACAAATGCAAAAACAATGATGCTACTCTTATCCACATGTACTGGCTGTGCCCTCAATTACAAAAATTCTGGAAAACTTCCGGACCCTCTGGTAGCTCTGTTTGGCATTACTGATAAAGACAGTCCTCATCTGACATTTGCAGAGCGCCGCATGGTTGCCTTTGCCTCACTCTTGGCTAGACACGCAGTCTTACTCAAATGGAAAGATGCTGCCCCGCCCACAATTAGTCAGTGGCTTTGAGACATAATGTCCTGCCTTAAATTGGAGATGATACGCTTCTCAATCAGTCGGGGGGGGGTCACTATTGTCACTGTTTTTATTTTTATATGATACTACGTTGGTGTATATTTTGTAACAATGAGGAATATGCCTGCCCAACCCTGGGAACTTTTGTTGAAAATTTCAATAAAAAGATTTTGAAAAGAAAAGAAAGAACAACGGACAGGAAACTGAATGGAGGGAGAGAAAGGCATACTTCACAGCAGTCATTCGACAGAAGATAAAGAGCAGAATTTGCTTGCTTCAATGGACAATTCTCTTCAAATAACCGCTATTTTAAATTCTTTGTCGGGGCAAATAGTCTAATAGTCTACAAGATGGGGCAGTTAGGCAATCACATGTTTGTTCAGCTGAATGGACAGTGAATGGTAGATGTGAAGTGTCCAATCACCAAGAAACGCACTGTTTTCATTGGGAAAAGGTACAAAAGTAAAAATTTAAAAAAAAGCTGCACGGTGCGAAATAAACTTTTCTGATCCATTAGCCACTGTCTGGTAGGTTCCTAAATTCTACCAGCCAGTTTTTAAAATCACTGTTAAAGGATAAATATGATAACGGAACTGTGTCCAATTCAGGTCACACTTCAATGTGTTTTTTTTCTATGACTTCCCTACCAAGAGGCAACTGACGTAAATTCATACACAGGCCTATTTGGGAAGCTAAATATCAAATTTCACAAATATGTATAGACATTTAGAGATCCAAAAACAATCAGTTATAAACTTAGGCATTGACCCTTGGATTACATTTTGGGCTATGGTGTCTTCATGTAGAGGATATAATACGATAAAATAATAATAAAAAATAATTGCCTTGAGTACCTAGTTTACAATTCATACAGCTATATGTAACATTGTGAAGGTAAAGAAAGGGTTAATATCAAAGCCAACACAATTGGCAGAGCCACACCCCAACTCCTCTTCCTGCCTAACCTAACCCTAACGCCTACCTGCTGTTTGTTCTCATTCTTCTCTTTGATATGCTCTCTGTAGCATTGTGCTGGATTCTTACCAAGAGCCACAAGATTCCCTATTTCGTTCATCTTCTTGACGATTTCCTCGTCATATCTCCTCCCTCATCGCCTCCAGCCCATGGACTAGTGATGCTAACTTCCGTCTGATCTGAGCGTCCCCTGTCCACAGGGAAAACAGAGGGTCCCTCCACCTCAGTCAAAATCCTCGTGCTAACCCTCGGCACAGAATTATTCCAAGCTTCACTGCGAAAAACCAAAACGTAAAACTGAAACATCTTACTGCTCTCCAAATTCCTCTTTACACCGCGCTGCACCAAGCGTCAACTCCTCTCACTCCTCAGTCACCTCAACTTTACGTTGCATATCATCCCCTAACGGTACTCCCACCTGTTAGCTACACTGCAATTAGATTATTGAACCAGAGATCAAAAAGGGGAGCAAACATAAAGAGACAGACAAATTGCCCACACCCAAACACAAGACAGAGGGTGAGACTGATAGTATCTGCTCCTAGAAACACAGAACAACTGAACATGTGCCCAAGCAAACCGGCTTTTTAAGAGCTAAGTTCAGATGTAGGCAATGGCACCTAACGAGGGAACCCCGCCTACCAGCAGACGGAGACACTGGGTCAAACTAAAGCTGGTGATAGATACAGGTTTTTCAAGCCTGATTTGGCAACCATTTGAGATCGGGCAGAGTCTGCGGTAGTTCTGGGTAGTTCAGGGTAGTTCGGGGTAGTCCAGGATAGTCCAGGGTAGTTCAGGTAGTTCAGAGTAGTTCAGGTAGTTCAGAGTAGTTCAGGGTAGTCCAGGGTAGTCCAGGATAGTCCAGGGTAGTTCAGGTAGTCCAGGGCAGTCCAGGGTAGTCCAGGATACTCCAGGGTAGTTCAGGTAGTTCAGAGTAGCTCAGGTAGTTCAGGGTAGTTCAGGGTAGTCCAGGGTAGTCCAGGGTAGTCTAGGAAAGTCCAGGGTAGTTCAGGTAGTTCAGAGTAGTTCAGGTAGTTCAGGGTAGTTCAGGGTAGTCCAGGGTAGTTCAGGTAGTTCAGAGTAGTTCAGGTAGTTCAGGGTAGTTCGGGGTAGTCCAGGGTAGTCCAGGGTAGTTCAGGTAGTTTGGAGTAGTTCAGGTAGTCCAGGGCAGTCCAGGGTAGTCCAGGATACTCCAGAGTAGTTCAGGTAGTTCAGAGTAGTTCAGGTAGTCCAGGGTAGTCCAGGGTAGCCCAGGGTAGTCCAGGGTAGTTCAGGTAGTTCAGAGTAGTTCAGGTAGTCCAGGGCAGTCCAGGGTAGTCCAGGGTAGTCCAGGGTAGTCCAGGATAGTTCAGGTAGTTCAGAGTAGTTCAGGTAGTCCAGGGTAGTCCAGAGTCGAGCTGTATAGTCACAGCTGTAATCGTTATGTGTGTGGGAATAAAAGACTCAAATCTCTCTCCTATGATCCCAATCGGCAACGTCAAGATTAAATCAAACATGTTTAATTTTATCGGGGCTAGTCTTTGCGTAATCCTGTGGTGTGCGCTCTTCAAAGACTCAAATCTTAACAGGAATCTTTAATAGCCAATGAAAATTGAATTTGCGACCGACCAAGGAAGAGGGGAAAAAGACGGAAGTGTAAACAAAAGAGCTAACATGTGCAATGGCTGCGGCAAGAAAGAAAAAGAAACCTGAATGTCTTCTCAATCTTTTTTCCATGAAAATCCCAGCACAAACCACAGCTGCTGCAAGCCATATGGGCTGCATGTTTGATTTGTTAGCAAAATATTGCTGAAAAATACATTCTCGCGAGTGCAGGTGTACCATGAAAAATCACATTCTCCACATAGTCCACTTATTCTCAGTCTTTTGTATACGGTCTGTGGTCTTTAGATTTGTGCTCCTTAAAGACAGCCGCCATTATGTATGTGCGTCACAAGAAACTGAAAGAAATCTGCAAATTTCAGTTGTTAAATGTGCGCTGCTCAAAATTTTTCATTGTTGCATGATTGGAAAAATCTTGTGTCCCCATCTTAAGAAGCAAACTTATCTCAAATGAACTTGAAGTACATGTAGAACAAGGGTAATTATAAAACAAATCCATAACACTATAAAAAGATTTAATCAATCCATAATGATATAATAATAATATAATAGAATGTCTACAACAACAGTAACTATAAAAACATCCAGAACAGTGACTATAATATATTCCGGCATGAGAATCCATGCAGTGACTGTCCTGAAATTCCAAGAGCGGGTACACACGTGTTGTCCCCCACCTCACACACACACACACACACCTTGTCCATCCACCATCATGCGTAGTGTACCCAGCAGTTTGAACTGAACCGGCGGCATGTCGGAGCGCAGGAGCGTCTTAATCCTCTCCGTCACCCCGTCCTCCAGCATCCGCACTTTATTGGTGGCTGGAAGACAGAGAAGTCAATCTGACAGAGGTCACAAGTGTCTTATTATAGGTGGATTGTGTGTGTGTGCGCGCGCATATGTGTATGTGTTTCTTGGTGCGTGCATTTATGTGTCTATGTGTCCGTGCGTTTCAATCCAGTAATCCCACGTCTACATTGTCCTTCAAAAGGAAATGTTACAATATATTTTTCAGTATGTAATTATGGAATGTGATTGCTTTTCTTTTATGCGTACTCTTTTATGCTTACTTTTCTTTTAGCATGTAATTTACATTCCTTTCAAATGGAGATTTCTGCACTTCCTGCTTTTTGTTTGTTGATGGAATCTCTGTAGTTTGCTTTGTATCAGTACCGGGAATGGCCAGGTTTCGGAGCGCGCTCAGTCCGGCATGCTGAACAGACACATCTCCCTCATCGACATGCTGCTCCAGCAGGGTCAGGATGTGAGGAACCACGCCCAGATCCAGCATCTTTACACAGTTGCTGTCTAACAGAAACACAGACATCAGGCCATCTTCATTCAGGGCTAGCAAGCTCACTTTCAATTACCATTCCAAAGTTGTAATCAAATGCCATGCTCAAACTCAGTAGTACTATCTGATTACATGTAATATCTGAAAAAGTAACTATGTATTTATTTCCAAAAACCATTTTCAAAACATCTGTATCTGATTAGTGTTAATTCAGTAACTATAAGAGATTATAATTATTATTTTTCATTTTGCATGTAATCTCTTACACTGCATTTTTTGTCCCAAATTAAATCAATATTTCAGATAGTAAAAAACAATCACAATTTAGCATCCATATCCCCGTATGACTTAATGTTCTCACAAGAGTGTAATGTCCCTTTAAAGAGAATGATAGTTTATAATGTCTGTATGAAACAAAGTTGGAGGACTAAAAGCGGAAAATTGTGCAATGGTCAGTGTAAAAAATATATGAAGAACAAAGGATTGAGATTTGACAGAGTTAAAAGGAAGACAGACAGAGGAGGTGAGTAAATTTTATCCTATAAAGATAAAAAAAAAGTGGCTACAAAAAAATAGTGAGAATGTATGGAGTATGGGGCTACAAATGTAATCTGTTTAAAATGCCATAAACCATGTGTGTGTTTGTTCTGCCAAACGTCTCACCATTCCTGGCAAAGTTGGCAATGGCCAGAGCTCCAGACAGTTGGAGCTGGGTGTTGGAGCTCTGCAGCCAGGAGAGAACATCTTGGTACACCAGGCCTGATCCCTCACCAAAACACTTCTGCATGGACTCATCTGACACACACACATACCCACACACACTCAAATTATTGGAAATCATTATAAAACATAAAAAACGGCACATATTGTAATCAGTCAGGTGGCGTTAGTTGATTAAATCCACTATAAACTTGTACAATGAGCCAATGAGCAGCATGGCATTACCCTCCTTGTGACTGCTTTAAAATAGAAGCTTGAAGCATCAAGGGTGGAGACAAAGGTCAGTGGACAGGACTGAGGAACTGTGGCTCAAGACAGAAAATAGGAGACGACTACACCTTAAACCGATTAGGACAGTTGGCGAATGGGAGGTAACGCCTTTATATAAGTGTATGTTAGCAGTAACATTAGTTGTCGTAGTGACGTGTTGTGATTTTATTTTATTTTTCAATGGTATTTTCATTTGCCAAGACATTCACAGCTGTCAAGCATGTAGCTAGTACTAAGCTAGCTTTAACTTGTTAAAGGCATACTGAGTAAGATTTTGCTGCTTGTGGCTTGTAAACACAACTTTCAAAGTTGAGCCCTCCCCCTGTGGTTGCCAGAATGGTAAAAACCTGTAAAAAAAAAAAAAAAAGCGAGGAAAAAGCAGACAAGGTTCTTCCAAAACAAGAGTGAATCTGTTGGCTTTCATTCGTTGGAGAGTATTGAAGGAGAGGATGGGGATGAAGAGCGACGTGGAGCTGGCCTGTTTTTCTGTTGGAAAGGCAGGTGCCGGTTAGCTTAACTATCAGCTTTTCTACTACAACGAAGCTACGCTAATGGTAGCTAGCTGCCAGCTCACGATACACACTAGCTCTGACCAGTTGCTCTATTTAGCAGTGGTTTTGGTTGCAGCCGGACACACCTGCTGCCAAAATGCTGACGCCCAGAAACGTACAGAAGCGTAATGCATTCACTTGAGAAAAAAAAATGTGCCCTGTTTTTCTGAATTAACGAGATAATTATCTCAGAATTCTGAGAAAAGTTTTCATGGAAAAAAAATAATTCTGCTCTGTTTTTCTGAATTAACGAGATAATTATCTCAGAATTCTGAGAAAAGTTTTAATGGAAAAAAAAATAATTCTGCTCTGTTTTTCTGAATTAATGAGATACCTCAAAATCCCAAGAGAAGCTCTCATTCCTACTTGAGAGCTCGATTTCATGGAAGCAAACATGTCCCGCCTGTTTAGTTTAATCCAGTTTTATTTTGCTTTTGGTTCGAAACATTGGGAGATACTCGTGTCTTTAAGTAATATAGATGGTATTGCAACCGTAGGCTACTCCATGCAGGTGAGAGCTTCTCGCAGGATTTTGAGGTATCTCGTTAATGAGCAGATTTTTTTTTTTCATGAAAACTTTTCCCAGAATTCTGAGATAATTATCTGCTTAATTCAGAAAAACAGGGCAATTTTTTTCTTTCTCAAGTGAATGCATTACGCTTCCGTAGAAACGTCCCGAACATTCCGAAATTTGAAAATCCAGGCAGAAGGCATGGGGTCTCTGCAAACACACACACACTGTCACAGACTACCAATGGGCCATATAAGTCATGATTTAGTAGGATAATCTTTGGATGAGTTTATGTTATTTCAAGGGGGAAAATGCGGTTCAGTATGCCTTTAAACAAGAAATACATGTGTCTGGATAGCACTAACTCATGGACAAAACTCTTGGTATGGAGGGACTTTGGTTGCTAGTGTAATGGGGCGTAATTTGCCTGCAACTTTAAAAGCATTTTCATTCAGTAAATACAAAGAAAGAAACAACAAACAAGCCACATTTGGACAGTATCTATACACCTGCTTCAGGTAACAGAAAAGGTACTCTCCCACCCAGTTTAAGGTTGAGTTGTTGTTGCTGGACACTATAGTTTAGAGATGCCACACAAGGTCACGTTTGCATCACTCACCTCCTAAAAGCAAGGACACTATCAGGGTGGAGGCGATCTTGATGCTGCAGAGGTCGTGGGGGTCTGAACCACCCTGCAGCCCCCGAATCATCTCTGATAAAGCCTCTGGTACTCCAGACTCCGCAAACTGCAGCTTCAGTGTATCTGGTGGTACAGCATGACCATGTCAGCTTGATTGTCTAATATCTCCAATCTTGCCATTTTTTTTTACTATGATCAGCCAACATTGGGTTCCAAATGTAGAAAATGTTTAATCACCAGAGAACCAAAGTAAAAAGAAACAGGTATTGATAGTTGACTTTTATGAGATACTGACATTACTCCATGTCCTTTACAAATGACCTTTTATCTCTAGTTTTACATTCCTCCTTTGTCGATACAACCATCTGCTTGACCTTCTGCTTGACCCTCGACTCATATGAGAATGAACCTTAAAGCTGAACTAGTCCAGATTTTTATGTAAAAATTCAATTGCCGGGGGCGTCCTGTGGCTCAGTGTCCAGTGTTCTAAAGCGCGAACCATGTAAGCGAAACGTTCGAATCCGGCCCAGAACCTTTGTCGCATGTTATTCTTCTCTCATCCCAATCCTTCCTGTCTCCCCACTGTCTAATAAAGGCAAAAATGCCCAAAAAATTATCTTACAAAAACAACCGCTGCTGTATCAGCCTGAATCCCAAACAGGGCTTACAACAGAAAAGAATACAAGATGATGTGTATTTATGTGTATTTTATGTGTATTTTATACAGCAGGCACTGTTGTGTCCAAGACAACTTTCCTTTGGGACAATAAAGTCTATCTAATCTAATTGTATCTAATCCCCACTAATTGAGATGCATTAGATTCACTGTATTTGTCCAAATTAACTTCTGGTGTCGGTATGGTCACTGGTGGGAAATCTTCTCCACACAGGAAGGTATGAATCCAAACTTACAAGTAAATCGGAGTCATTCCTATGTTCCCAGGGTCCTATGTTCCCAGGGTCCTAGGTTCCCAAGGTCCTATGTTCCCAGGGTCCTATGTTCCCAAGGTCCTATGTTCCCAGGGTCCTATTATCCCCAGTTCTACATATGTGCTCTCCCAGGGTCCTATGTTCCCAGGGTTCTATGTTCCCAAGGTCCTATGTTCCCAGGGTCCTATGTTCCCAAGGTCCTATGTTCCCAAGGTCCTATGTTCCCAGGGTCCTATGTTCCCCAGTTCTATGTGCTCTCGCAGGGTCCTATGTTCCCAGGGTTCTATGTTCCCAAGGTCCTATGTTCCCCAGTTCTACATATGTGCTCTCCCAGGGTCCTATGTTCCCAGGGTCCTATGTTCCCAAGGTCCTATGTTCCCAGGGTCCTATGTTCCCAGGGTCCTATGTTCCCCAGTTCTACATATGTGCTCTCCCAGGGTCCTATGTTCCCAGGGTCCTATGTTACCAGGGTCCTATGTTCCCCAACTCTATAGCACATAAGATGTTCCCCTAAGAATTTTATCCACAGAACCACCCAGACTCTTTAATATTCTCTGCCAGGTCAGATTTGACTCGGAACACCACAGATGTAACAATTTTTTTTAGAGACCTTCCAAATCAAATAAAATGATAACCATTGGTTTTGTTGTGTTTATATAGCTGTTTTGAAGCCTTGTTCCAACAGAAAAAAATTGATAATATTTATGAAATATTTTAACTTGAAATGGGTCAAATTTGACCCGAACACAGTAGGAGGGTTAGTGTGTGTTAACAGAATATTGAACTGGGGAACATAGGACCCTGGGAACATAGATACGCTCCCCACTAAGAACAAGACATTTCGTTTACTGACGTTTCCTCATTACCCGGATTTCCAGGTAATGAATTCAAACAGCTGCCTCCTGCTGCCATTTGGGGGCGCCGGCGTGTGAAATTGCCTAGTGCAGCTTTAAGTTCTGTAAAGTTCTATAATCTGTCTGTTCACATCTGTGTGTATTCATTTCTATTGGTTTAACTCCTGGGTAAGTAATTATGAAGGTTGCACACTTCTTTCCATACGAAAATATTTATTTTAGATCACCAACATGTTTCGGCATTATGCCTTCTTCAGGGTGTCATGAAAATGAAAGTTCACCTGGACCTTATATAGAAACAGGTGTCTATTATTAGTGACGTCGCATGCCCAGCCCCCAAAGCTCCTTGATAACAAATATTAGGTTACTTGGTAACACTTTACAATAAGGGTACATTAATTAAGGGTTAACTAATGTGTCTGGTAATCATTTACTAATGGTGTTCATGTTAACTAAGGTATTAATTTATACATTATTTAATAGTCATCTTTATAAACTATTAAATAATGTATAAATTAATACCTTAGTTAACATGAACACCATTAGTAAATTACACATTAGTTAACTGTTAATTAAGAGTTAGTTAGTGCTTATTAAGCATTAATGCTTATTAAGCATTAACTAACCCTTAACTTAGTGTACCCTTATTGTAAAGTGTTACCGGTTACTTATTTCATGACAGTCAGTAATATAAAATACATTGTAAAATATACTAAATCTTCACATTACTTGACCCAAAATATATACCGTATTTCCTCTAATATTGGCCCAGGCCTTTATTTACCTCATCTGCAGAGGGTATCAGGCCTTTATTGGAAGCAGGCTTATATTAGAGACAGGCCTTTATTTCTAATTCCCTCTGTTTGATAAGTATATTTGCTCATATTTTAGTACGAAGCCTCCTTGTTTTCTGATCTGCTTCTGTTGGGGTTCGTTAGGTAGCTGTTTTTTTGTAACTGCTATGCATTACCGATAATTACGGTAATCGACGACGGCACGCTCCAGAGACTTCCGCCGGCCGAGCCATCTTGTGGCATACTGCCATCTTGTGGCATACTGCCATCTTGTGGCACTTCACTGCTGTTGTTTATTCCTTTGTTTTTTTCCGCGGCCTGTATTTGGGCCCCGGCCATTATCAGAGACCCGACTTTTAATTGACTATTAGAGGAAATACGGTATATAAAATATGTGCTACATCTTTTTCAAGATGCTATAACTTCATTCAATATAGGTAAAAATTATCAAGATTGCAACAGGTGCCTAGTCAGTGACGTCAACAACAATAAATGTTCCTTGGTAACAAATATTTCATAGTAATCACAAAACATGACAGTTTAAGAAAATACAATGTAAGGAAATATTAGATCTTCATATGACTCCTGGTCTTACCACTCTCGCCCAGTGATCCCAGTACTTCCAGGATAACATGTCGCCGTTCGGCATCAGGCGCCCGTTTCAGCTGGAACGTCAGCACCTCTGCCACGCTCAGGTCTGCCAGGGCCTCCCTTGCCGAGTCTGCAAAGATATGGGCCTATAACTATAGACAGTGTAGGAGGTAACTTATTACCATAACGATAAGGTAAACTACAAGTTAAACAGTAACTAAACCAAACAAAAAAGGTTTAGTTACTCTTTAAATTGGGTAGCAGCACTGCAGCTGCTTTTTTTTAAATTTATTTATTTTTTTTAATCTCTTCTTGATAGGAGTTTCCATTTTATAACAGTGACAGGCCCGGCAAATTTAGATTTTAGTCCCAACTGTCCCTGTTTTGGTTCCAGGTTTGGTTCTACTTTATTATAGTAAGAGCACTACGTAAAACACTGGCTCAGTTTTTTTTGTCCTCCATGATGAAATCTGGTGGGGGGTGCTATAGATGGGTCTTTGTTCATTCATCTGTTCATTTGGATTTAATCCAGGTCAAAGCAAGGTGACATATTTAGTGATTACTGATTGGCCAAGAGGGGGACTGCAACATTGTTGGGGCGATGGCATATTTACTGTTGCAATGTTTATTTCATATTTTCTCTAGCAGTGGTTCTCACAATACTGACCCACCACTGCAGAATGAATATAGGAGAAATCACATTAATTCATTTTCTGTATGTGCTTGTTCGTTTTCAGGGTGGCGGTGGGCTAGAGCCTATCCCAGCATACATTGGGTGGAAGGCATCACGGGGCTAACACAGAAAGAGTGACACTCACATTCATACCTATGAAAGGACCGGGAATCAAACCGACAGTGTTGTGGCTAAATATTGAGACTCTGTGATGCCCCAGAGATATCACTTAGTGCAGTGATTCCCAAAGTGTGGGCCGCGACTAGTGAGCTGTGAGGGTACTGCAGGTGGGCCGCGAGAGGTCATTTACAATAAATAAATAAAAAGTTTTTAATTTTCAACTTTGTAATTAAGTTTGAAATAATCAAATAAATTAAATATTTGCATTAAAAAAAGTAATCAGAACTAATAAAACAAAGCCATGGGATTTAAATTACGTGTTATTCTTAATTTATCTGACCTATTTTTGGCGTCATTGGCGGGAAATTGTAATTGAGGGAATACCTCATCATTGGCGGGGGAAGAGTAAAAATGGAGCGG
Organism: Centroberyx affinis; assembly: GCF_046629955.1. Classification (NCBI taxonomy): domain Eukaryota; kingdom Metazoa; phylum Chordata; class Actinopteri; order Beryciformes; family Berycidae; genus Centroberyx; species Centroberyx affinis. Next base: position 66,207 of record NW_027282074.1, on the reverse strand, counting down.
TGGCTATCAGGTTGCAAAAGGAAAGCTGTTAATGGAGAATCAACCTCCACAAGCGAATCATCAGAAGATCAAAATAAATCAGTGAAAACAAAAAGAAGGACTCATAGAAAGTACTCAAGTGAGTACCTATCGCTATCGCTAATATTACACGGCAATGAGCACAGCTGTGATGGATTGTAATAAGTGCATCAGAAATTATACTTTCTGTCTGTTTTTTCTTCATGTTGATATTGGGTTGGATATTGTGAAATTTTATGTATAAGCATTTTTTGCATTTCATTTCTTACATTTGTTGCTTTACAAATTGTTACGTGTATGTGGATGGATTATGAAGTTGCACTGCATTGCCGTATGCCCACGTTCACATGTTCTGTTTATGAAATAAAAAATATATATGGAAATACTTCATCTTAGTCTCGTGTGTTGATCAGAGTTGTGATTAAAGGGTTGGGTGGGCCGCAGAAGATTTTCAGATTTCAAATTGGGCCGCAGCATTCTTAAGTTTGGGAATGGCTGACTTAGTGTAATACTTTTCATGTTGTTAATAATCACCCATGTCAGCCAGGTTACACAGGGCCAGCAAGCAGACGTTGACCAGAGGGTCATTCTCAGGATACTCCCTCATGATGGACACCAGTCTGGGGATCACACCACTCTGGACCAACTGGTCCTGCTGGGCCGCTGTAGGGGGAGGGGGTCAAAGCAAAAGTAGGGCCCAGAAACAATGACTAAGAGTTAAAAGCACAAATGAAAAAAATGACAGAGAATCCAACACAAATCAAGTAAAAGCAAGACTAAAAGTGTTTGTTTTTTTAAGTGATTTAAAAGAGGACACTGATCTCCTCAGGCAGGGCATTCTACAGTTTAGGGACCCGGATGGAAAAAGCTGTACCCTTTGTTATCAACTTAGACTGAAGAACAACCAGCAGACCCCTGCCCGAGGATCTCAGGTTACATTTGGGCTTATATGGGGTTACAAGCTCAGCACTATATGAGGGAACCAGCCTTAGGCACGCCTTAAAAGTCTAACTAGGACTAAGAAAACCACATCACACCAGTACTGAGATCACTGCATTGGCTTCCTGTGTGCCAGAGAATTAAGTTTAAAATTCTGGGATCACCATTTCAAATTCTACATATTGAGGTAATTATAACAAGGTTTCACAATTAATACGACAATGATATACTGATGATTAAAAATCATATACATATCACCTTTAATTAAACCCGAACCATGAGCTTACTGTCTGTCATTCTGTTCCATCTTTAAGCCTGTTTCATCTTTAAGTCTGCTGTCCTAGGTCCTGGGTTTACGTCTGCCTGGGGCCTTAGGGGTTGAGCTCCATACCTTAGGGCCTATTCTCTGCCTCCACATAAGCAAACTGTTCATCATCATTAAATCCAGTGGCAGTGTTGAGCTTCCCAGCTGCTGTCAGACCAACTCACAGTTATCAAAGCAGATGCGTCCGATGGCCCTGCCAGTGTTCAGCAGCATCTCCTGGTTATCGCTCTTCAGATGAGGAACCAGCGCCGTCACCAAGCCTGCCTCGATGCATGGGTCCCTCACCGCGGCTAAAACATACACAGAAATGAGATTTAAAGCACTTACTGCAAGGCAATAACACAATAGACACATGGGGGGTGTCCAGGTAACTCAGTGTCATCTCCTCCATCTGTCTAACAAAGCACAGATTCCATGAAATTATATTTAAAAGTGCAATGAGTAAGACTTTTACTGTTGAGGGAGAGTAATTATATGCACATCACGTGGGTGCAAGGCTATCAGAAAACTGTGTCAATGAAAGAAGGAGTAACGCCTGCACACTTGCTCCATGCCACAAAAGTTTAATAGTGACAATGTTTTGATCCTACCTGGATCTTCGTCAGGTCAAAATGTTTGAAAAATGGAAACCACACCCATATTTATACATCATGCACACCGAGGCTGACAAGCTCTATGATGGCAGGTGTGGTTAACCATCCAAACCGCCCAGGGCGATAAACCTCCAAAAATAATTAACAATTCAATAAAGTACATAGAAAACAGATACATAGAGAAAAAAACAGTAGTACTTCAAAAATATCAAACATACATGTATATCTTATATATAAGCATAAACATAATATCAGATACAACATCCCATATATCAAAATCTACATCACCTACGTTCAAAAATATTGTATTAAGTTAGAGGAAAAGAAGAAATCTTAAATTCATGTAAGAAATTGGGTCTTAACACCCTTACTACGACTTTTACTGTCTCATATCACAAAATGACTGTAATATATCTGCAGGGGCTTCCTCTGGATGGAGCACATATTCGCTGCTGTTTACAAGACATTTTTGATTTTGCGCTTAAATTTTGATTCATCACAGAACAGAAAGAACAGCAAATGTAAACACTTTCATGAAATGGAGCATCGTGTTAGTTCAGACAGGACACAGAAGTCACACGTGGTCAGCTGATGTCAGGTGATTGCTACGCACACCCATCACAATCCATTCTCATAACAAGGCAGTCTATTTAAATGACCTCCTCTTACACTGATTCTTGCTACAGCCTATGGTGGCTTTTAACGCCTGGATTCCACTGGGGGCGACGCAGCATTGTTCCGTCCTCTGCGCGGCTTCATACCACACCGGGAGCGTTTCAGAAGCGGAGCGTTTTGTCTGGCCGTTTTGTTTGACTTGCTGATTTGGTCACTTTTCCTTGATTTTTGTGCTTCTACCAGTAGGCTACGTAGTTAAATGGTTTCTTTTTTTGTCTGTTTTAATTGTGTTTATTGTTGTTATTTCCTACTTTGTTGTGCTGTAGCCTACAGACAAAGTTAATACAGTTAAGTCCAGTTATGAACGACATGGATCAAAGATTTGTGGCTGTTTTAGTTGTTAAAAATACATTCATCCTCATAATTATCTCGTATCTATATTTCACATACAGTGCCTGTTAGCAGGAGGAGAACACTTGCATTTCTTCTCCTTTTCTCCTCGGTTATAACGTTGATGATGTGATATACGATCAGGAGTCTGCACAGGGTGTTTTATTTAGAAAATTGACCGGATGCTCTACCGTTCCTGTGTCTGACTTCCTGCCCAGCTCGATCTGCTCTGTGCAGCTTGATGCTGGGTAAGCAGGGAGCAGCTTAGTGTAGAGCCATAAACACCAAACATAACTGTATTACCATTAGTTGCTATAAATGTTTCAATCCTGAATGTAGAGGTAAAAACACTTGCAAAGATACTCCAAATCCATATCCGAGAAGAAGATGTTATCTACAGCCAAACGCTTAATCACTGAATAAACATTCAAATCGCATTCTGTTGATGGTGTGGTCCTTGCTCATTTCAAAGATTTCATACCATTATCCATACTCCATCCTCTCCTGTGAAACCAGAAGTGGTAAATTTCTCTTGACGCAGAGAAAGCCTTTAAACAGAGTGGAGTGGATATGCTTGCTTTATACCTCAATTCAGGCATATGTGCATACAAACACTCATTCTTCAAAGTCCTTCCCCTTAGCACGTCACACATCAGGGGTGCCCAATCTCCCCCCTATTCTTTGGCCTCACCATTGAACTGTTATCAGTAGTGTGACGGCCTTCAGGCCATGGCCCTGCCTGTTTGTGTCTCTGGCTGAATCAAAATGTCCGGACTTCGGCGGACTTGCAGACTTGCGGACTTTACAGCACGCTCCGGTATTGTATGGATATTGTATGGGGTATTGTATGGGGAACGGTAAGTGCTTTTCATACATTGTACTGTTGTGGGGAGGATTGTAGCTGGATAGTCTGCTGTTTAGGCTGTTTGGCTGGAGCATCTGTTCATTTTCCCCAGGCAGGAGGAAGCAACAGTTCCTTGTTAGCAGGGACTGTTGGGTGTTTTTTGTTTTGATAGTGGTTTGTTGTTTTTGTGTGTGATACATGCGGCTAGTAGCAGTTGTCTCAGGAGCACCCCTGAAACATTGGCTGGGGCAATTAGCCTCGGGAAGGCTCAGGAGGTTTATTCTGCCCTTAGTCCTGTTGAGAGTATGGATTATGCAAAGGTTAAGATGGCTGTATTGAAAGCATATGAACTGGTTCCGGAAGCTTACAGGCAGAAGTTCAGGAATTGGCAGCAAGGTGAAAAGCAAACTCATGCAGAATTTGCACGTGACATTGCAGGCCACTGCAGGGTATGGTGACCCTAATAGAGTTTGCCATTCATGTAAGAACAAAGGCCATTGTCCACTTGCTAAGGGGATTGAAATTCTGCTTCCACTGCTGATAGTGTATATGTGAAACCTTGTGCACTGGTAGCTCCTGCGCTGCCCGAATTGAGTTCTGCAGTCCCGGAAAGGCAGTCTGGCCTAGACTCGGGTTATCAAATGGACAATGATTTCACCCCATTCATTACATCTGGGTTTGTGTCCTTGGCAAGTCATGCTGAGAAGATGGCAGTTAATGTCTTAAGGGATCCTGGGGGTTTTCACAGTTTCATTCGGGAGGGTGTGTTGCCTTTTTCCTCCAGCACTAGGGCTGGGTATCGGTACTCGATACCTTTAAGGTATCGACCGAAATAACCCAGTACCAAATAGTATCGAAACTTCTCCAGTCAAACAATACCTGCATTCGATATTTTTTGTACACAGATCTAGAAAAAAATGACTATTTGTATGGTTTTGCTCGTAGCCAATCACCGCAAGCGTTCTTCAATTTAATGCAACGTGTGATTGGCCACTACTGCAGCAGCTACAACCCATACAGTTTGTGGTGGTGAAGTCGAGCGCGGTGTATGTGAGGGAGTTGGCAGTTCAGAGTGCTGAGATGCCACCAAAACATAAAAAAAAGGTATCAAATGAAGTACTCTATTAATATCGGTATCACTTTAAGGGTACTGGTATTGGTACTGGTATCGTAATTTTTTAAACGATACCCAGCCCTATCCAGCACTGACACAGATGATGTTGCATGGGTCAGAGGGATTGGCTTAATTCCTTTGAGTGTACCCTTGCATAGATTTACTTTGTTTTTGGACCTGGTGCAAGGGGAAGTGGCCATGGCAGTACGTCCTGACTTGTTTATTGGAGGGGTAGATATCATCCTGGGTAATGATTTAGATGGCCATAATCTGTGGTTTTGGTATGTTTAACACACGCAGTTATATTGTATGCTTTGCAGGGTTAGGGAGACACGGTCTCTTTAAGAAAGTCTGGCTTTTCCGAGCAACGTCAGCTCGACGTAGGTTTGTTGTGTTTTTGGGCAGCGCTATGTAAATTAGCTAGGAGTTGGTGGAAAATAAATGACACACGAGTTGGTGTAGTCAACGAGAGAAGTTGTCCGTCTCTACATTCCTGCCACTTCCACACTGGTGACCCCGACATTTGTCTGCTGGACGTTTCCAGTGACAGCTCTTCACGAACATGGCGACTAATGCTGTTTCCCTCAAGCTGCCCAAGAGCTCTGGAAGATTCCCAAGAGTTCTGGGAATCGTCGGCCTCAGCCTGGTTCGCCCAGACGGAGGCGCACCGCGCCGGAGAGATCACCGCGGACGCCACAAAAAACTATTATGTGGTGTCGGCCCTCGGGAGTTCAACTGCATCCCGAGTGGTGAGCCTCCTCAAAATTCCCCCGCAGCAAGATAAATATGAAACACTCAAAGCCCATCTGTTGAAAGCATTTGAACTTTCTGACGCTGAGCGGGCTAGCCGGCTCTTCTCTCTACAAGGCCTCGGCGACAGCAAACCGTCTGAGCTCATGGACAGGATGCTGGATCTCCTGGGTGGGCACAATCCCAATTTCCTCTTCGTCCAACTGTTCCTGCGACAGCTGCCTTCCCAGATACGGGCTGCTCTGGCCAACACCGCCATCACTGACTGCCGTGCTCTAGCTGAGGAGGCTGATAAATTTTTCCTGGCTGGTCAACAACACTGCGTGGCCGCGCTGTTTCCTGCCCAAGCTCTGCCACTGCCTGGAGACACAACAGTCTCTGCCATAGCAACGGCTCCGTGTCTGCGGCGGGACCCCGGCCTGTGTTTTTACCACGCAAAGTTTGGGCCCAAAGCCAAGTGGTGCCGATCGCCATGCAGCTTCAGCGCGGTGGGAAATGCCGGGGCCGGCGCTCAGTAGTGGCCCTGAGCATCGGCCGAGCAGGCAGGCTGCTGTTCATCCAAGACACCATCTCCGGACGGCGTCTCCTGTGCGACACGGGCGCACAGAGGAGTTTCCTGCCCGCATCGAGAGTGGACATCCTGGCCGGCGGGCACGCCCCCCCCCCCCCCCGCTAACGGCAGCCCATCCGCACCTACCGCACGAGGTACGTGGAGCTGTGTTTCGGCGGACAGCGGTTCGGCTGGGACTTTGTCACGGCAAAAGATGGATGTCCCCAAAACGGCGGTGATCACCCCATTCGGATTGTTCGAATTTCTGCGCATGCCAAATGCCCCGGCCCGTCGTTCCCTCTGGGTGGAGGCGGCATGTGTTCGATGCCGTACATGACCTCTCCCACCCGGGAAAGAAGCCATCTCTAAGGCTAGTGGCGGCCAGGTTCGTCTGGCACAGGCTCAAAAAAGATGTGAGAGACTGGGCTGGCACCTGCGTGGCGTGCCAGTGCTCTAAAGTGCACCGCCACACCAAAGCCCCCCTGGCACAGTTCCCGGTGCCCGAAAGGAGGTCACATCAGGTCCACGTCAACGTGGACCTGGTGGGCCCCCTCCCCCCTCCCACGGTTTCACTTACCTCCTCACCATGGTGGACAGGTCCACTCGATGGCCGGAAGCCGTCCCGCTGTCGTCAACAACGTCCACCGAAGTGGCCCGGGACGTTCATCGGGTCGCCCGGTTTGGTACCCCTTCTGACCTCTCCTCTGACCGAGGCCCACAGTTTACGTCCGAGCTCTGGAACGCAGTCGCAGAGGGCCTGGGGGTGAAGCTCCACCGCACCACCGCATACTACCCACAAGCCAACGGGTTGTGTGAGCGGTTTCATCGCTCCATGAAGGCCACTCTTTGGGCCAGCCTCAAGGACAGCGGTCGATAGGCTCCCGTGGGTCATGCTGGGCCTCAGGACCGCCCCTAAAGAAGACCTCCAGTCCTCATCTGCCGAACTGATATACGGCCAGCCGCTGTGGGTTCCAGGGGATTTCGTCCCTAACTTCACAGCTCCCTGGTCTGCGGCCCACCAACGGACCACGCTCCGGGATACCGCCGGTGTTTTCGCACTGGTCCCCACTTCGCATCATGGCCTCCCACGGTCTCACGTCCCCACCAGTCTGCAGTCTGCAGGGTACGTTTTCTTCTGCCATGATGCCCACCATGGGCCCCTGCAACCTCCCTACGATGGCCTGTTCTGCGTCCTGGAGACCGGGGACAAGCACTTTGTGGTGGACGTCGGCGGTAAGCCGGAGCACGTTTCTGTGGACCGCCTCAAGCCAGCTCACCTGGACCTGGACAGACCCGTCAGTCTGGCCCAACCCCTGCGGCGGAGGCGCCCCCCTACCCTGCTTCCACCCCCCACCCTACCCTCACGCCGCCACAGAGTCCCCAAGGCTCCTCCTGCGGGCCCCCTGGCCCCTGCTCCCGTGCTGCGGCCAAGCCATCCGTCCCCCTCCGCGTTGACTTTTTCTGTTATGGTGAATTCTGGGGGGACGTATGTAGCGGACTCTATGGACATTATTCACCATAATCTGGGTATGGACATTACTCACCATAATCTGTGGTTTTGGTATGTTTAACACACGCAGTTATATTGTATGCTTTACAGGGTTAGGGAGACACGGCCTCTTTAAGAAAGTCTGGTTTTTCTGAGCAACGTCAGCTCGACGTAGGTTTGTTGTGTTTTTGGGCAGCGCTATGTAAATTAGCTAGGAGTTGGTGGAAAATAAATGACACACGAGTTGGTGTAGTCAACGAGAGAAGTTGTCCGTCTCTACATTCCTGCCACTTCCACACTTTTATATATTTTTTTATATATATTATATATATTTATATATTTATATATAGCATATATATTTCATATGTTTTGTATATTTTCATATTGTCTATATTCCAAATTTATTGCTACTATTTTGCACAGCCTCATAATGCTGCAATCCATACATTTCCCCATACTTCCCATTCAAACATTCTACTTAACATGTTCTGGTGTTGAAAATATAGGTTGCATATGCTTATATAACCATAATTTGCTATATAACTGTTTATGCTCTATTTTTATTTTTGTACTGTATTCTTTCCCTGCTGTATCCTATTATAATTTGCTTCTGCAATGACCTGATTTCCCCACAGGGATCAATAAAGTTCCATCTTATTTTATATTATCTGAGGACAGTTATTACTTTTCAGCAACACACTGCTACACACAAATTTATTTTAACATAAGAGGATATAGTGATAAAAGCTACCTACCTTCCCGTGCCATCTCTGCCACCACCAGTGCCACCTGGCAGGTCAGGCTGCTTCTACTCCGTAAGGCCTGGGCCAACGTGGGCAGAATCCCACTTCTGGCAATCTCCACAGCAGCACCCTTCTCTATGGATACACACAAACACACACACACACACACACACACCAAATACCCAGTTATTCAGTATGAAAACAATGGAGTGATTTCAAATTATATACTAGAAAAATTTGTTTTGGCTCATTTAAAAAACATTGCAAACAAAGGAGGGTAGGTAAATATTGTTAACCAGAACACAGAACAATAGTCTTCTTATTTATTATGGGCAAAAAACGAACGTGTTTCAGCTAGAAGCCATCATCAGTGTAATCAAAACAGCAGAAAAGGCAATTTATATAGACAGGTGAGGTTCAAACACCAACCAGAAATGAGAATACATAATTGCATAATAGGATCCATCAGTGAATGAACCGCCCAGATACGGCCTCTCCTAATGAAGGAGGTGTGTCCACAATAATCAGAAAAAACAATGACTGGTGTCACAAGCTGAAAAGTAATGAATATAAAACTGAATGCCCAAGACCGGAAACATATAGCAAGAGACTATATAAAAAGAGCTATACAAACCAGATTAATAAATGAAGATGCACACAAATAAAAAAAAATTACAGACTAATGAATGCTCTATGTAAATAGAGGGCTCAAAACTACTCAGTTAATAGAAAAACCTCTGAAACATCTCTGAAACAGAATATATCTATATATAATGGGGACACATAGCCTGTAAAAGGAAATAAATTAAGAGCTATATGACCCTGTTAGCCCAAATAGTTTGAATTTTTCAAGAGAGCATCAAAAACATTATAAAGAAATAACCTTCATAATGTACATACATTCACATTGTATATGGCCTCGATAGAGGAAAAATAGTAATCCACAAAATACATATAAAGAATCCAAATAAAGCAAGGACAAATAGCATGTAAAATTTTAAGTAAGAGCTATATGCCCCCGTTACATAGTTTGAACCCTTTCAAGAGTAGCCTATATAGAAAAAAATGGAAAAAATGTCAAGACAAAATACATCTACAAAATATAGTAAAGATAAATAACAAGTAAAAGGAAACTAATTAGAAGCTATAAGACCCTGTCAACTAGCATGAATCCTTTCAAGAGAGCACAGTAAAATATCGTAGACACAATGTCAAGAATAAATGACAAGAATAAATACATCTACAAAATCTAAATATGGAATCCTAATATGGTAGGGACCCCGATAGATTATATGAAGCAACCCAAGAGTAGGATGTACCATTTCTATACCTTGAAATTCCCTTAAATTTCAAGGTATAGAACTGGTACATCCTTTTAAAAGGGGTGGTGATAAGGACAGATTTCTGTTACAGAGGGAAGCATATTGGATTCACACATTACAAACTGAGAGCCCAAAGGGTTTGAACAAAGATCCTTGCCACAACCGTGCACCCAATACAGTGTTTAAGATTTTTTCACTAAATATTATTAACCCACCACACACAGAAAACAGCCTCACTATAAGTGACAAATGTTTCCTGGCATAATGTTCATTTCAATTTCCGTTTTGGGGAGAGACTTCGCTGCTACTACAGCTTAGAAGATGTCGAAAACAGGACACTGAATCAGCACACTAAATGTCCCGTTGTTGGCTGTAAGGCTGAAAACAAATCTCTACATTCCCTCCTAGTATCGCAAGATAAAAAGAAAGAGTGGTTGAAATATATTTTTGACAATAACATTGTGGCCAAGCACACGTCGCATTAAATTGAAGAACGGTGATTGGCTACGAGCAAAACCATACAAATAGTCATTTTTTTCTAGATCTGTGTACAAAAAGTATCGAATGCAGGTATCGTTTGACTGGAGAAGTTTCGATACTATTTGGTAGCCCAAATAGTTTAGGAGGGAATGTAGAGATTTGTTTTCAGCCTTACAGCCAACAACGGGACATTTAGTGTGCTGATTCAGTGTCTTGCTTTCGACATCTTCTAAGCTGTAGTAGCAGCGAAGTCTCTCCCCAAAACGGAAATTGAAATGAACATTATGCCAGGAAACATTTGTCACTTATAGTGAGGCTGTTTTCTGTGTGTGGTGGGTTAATAATATTTAGTGAAAAAATCTTAAACACTGTATTCCGACTATAGTTAACTTAGTTTGTATGTTTGTGCTAACGTCTAAGCAGGATTTGAATCAAAACTGCTCCTGAAAGATGGATCTATCCCAGCTGGACGTGACCCAACAGCAAACGTGCAATCGGTAAGTATCGCCAGTAGCTCCAGTCCTGATGAGGCGACAGCACTATCACTGCACCACCGTGACACATTTACTGTGGAACCAGGTAACTGAAAGCACCTTGATGTTTTCTTTAGACAACGGTAGATTGTTACTTAAAGCTGTGTCCCAGACGTGATGATTAGTGATGATTTCTGTACAAGAGTGATGACATCAGCAGAAGACGTATTTTAAAGGCATGATTATACATTGGTAATGTGAAAGTACTCTAACACGTTACTTTTAATAAAGAATAACTTAGTAACGTAACTAGTTACTATTTAGGGCAAGTAACGAAGTAAAGTAACTAGTTAGTGTCAAAAGTAACTTTCACTGTTCATAACAAAGTATAAACTATAGTATAAAATAATCTATAAATCAAAATTGCACATTTTGCTACTTTGCTACTTTGAACAGATATCTCCGCTTTTGAACAGTTCTATGCTGCTAATATGCTAATTAAAACATATTTTTGTGGCTGAATGTTTACGTTACAACTAGATTAAAGCAGAAGGGTGTTTTGTGTGCAAGATGTTGAACTTTGGCCGGCGATCTCTTTTCCATATAAACGGAAGCTAGCTCTGCTCTCTCTCTCTCTCTCTCTCTCTCTCTCTCTCTCTCCATCTATCTATCTCTCTCTGTCTCGGTGTCTCTTACTCTTTGTCTGTCTCTCTCACGCTGGGGCCCAAGAGCTCGAGGGGGCACCTAAGCCAGAGCCTGATACATGATGATGCTGTCACTGACTTTACATTTACTGCCCTGCAGTCAAAGGGCTTAGTCATTTATATCAACACCAAAGCCTATAATAACCTACACATTTGTTTTGAAGGTGTCAACATGGCACTGTCACAGTGAGTGACTGTCACAGTGAGTGTTACCGTCATTATCTATAGCGCTTTAGCAGTGAAGTGTGCATTTTTAGTCCAAATCTGTCAGAATAGGGCCCACTGACCCATATACCATGCAGCTACTGTGTGGCCATACAGTAGATTTTGCACTTTAAAATATGTTTTTTAGGCCTAGAATAATGTGTTTGCACCTTGTAATTCCATTGTAATTGTGTAGTTTCCTCTCCCATAAGTGCAATAACAAAAAGTAGTAGGTATCTGTGCCCAGGGGCCCTTTGTCTCATAATCCGCCTATGGTCTTCATTGTTTTGAGAGCTTGATTGCATTTTGTGCATGGAATAAAAAAAAAATACAGTGTGTAAGATACACACACAGCTCTGCATCTCTCTATTTGGCTCTCTGTGACCTACTGCCAGTGATAGTGCTACTACTACTACTACTACTACTGCTGCTACTACTACTATTACCACTGCTTCTACTACCACTACTACTACTACTGCTGCTGCTACTACTACTACTACTGCTGCTTCTACTACCACTACTGCTGCTGCTACTACTACTACTACTACCACCACTACTACTGCTGCTACTACTACTACTGATGCTACTACTACTATTACTACTGTTTCTACTACCACTACTGCTACTGCTGCTACTACTACTACCACCACTACTACTGCTGCTACTACTACTACTATTACTACTACTTCTACTACCACTACTACTGCTGCTACTACTACTATTACTACTGCTTCTACTACCACTACTGCTGCTGCTACTACTACAACTACTACTACCACCACTACTACAACTACTACTACTACTGCTGCTACTACGACTACTACTACTACTGCTACTGCTACTGCTGCTACTACTATTACTACTGCTACTGCTGCTACTACTGCTACTACTATTACTACTATTGCTACTAATACTGCTACTTCAACTCTACTAAAGCTACTGCTACTAACATCCTAGCAATTGTTAGCAAAACACTGGCCACCGCTAGCAACACTTGCGAACGCCGGGTCTAAGGGAATGTTGCAAGGGCAGCAAGTACACTTACATTTTCTTTAGAAAATTTTGCCTTCTCTAGTTCAAACTCCTCTCCTCTGTGGTGGAATCTAAAGCTACAATCCAGAATTTATTTTACCATTAATATATTGCATATATAAAAATACTGTATGTTCCTGTAGCATTTAACTAAGAAAAAAGTATGCGTTAAGCTTCCCTTGACCCATCACATGCATTTTAGCACCCATAGTTACAACCATTACAAACGTACTGTAACCTTGACAAAATAACTCCAAAACCAGAAAGCACTTGGAGAGTTCAAACCTCTGCCAACGCTGAACAGTTCTCCAACTTGCTGTCATGCATCTTTGCTATCACTTCAATTATAGGATAGATTTCTTAGGATTTGGAATCAAGTCTCTATCTCCATTAGTTTCATAATTATGGCTAAAAAACAATAATCGTGTTGACCATGCAAACATATCCTTAGGATTTGGAATAAAGTCTCTATCTCTAGTAGTTTCACCATTATGGCTAAAGACAATAATGGTGTAATGGTGGACTTCCCAGATGTAGATCACCACCAAAATCTAATCAGTTGTTCCTTGGGCCAAGGCTCATCTATCCACCAAATTTCATGGAAATCTGCTCTTAAGTTTCGGATATAGCCTGCTGACAGACGGACAGACAAAAAAACGGGCAAAAACATAATCCCTTAGCGGAAGTAATACGTTACATGTGAATCTATCTGTCACATACTGTCAGTATCTCTAACAAAAGGATGGATAATACATTCCAGAGAGAAAAAAACTGCCTTCAGAAAAATAGAGGGCTTTCTGGTGACATAACACACCCTCTGGCAGCCATATTGGAGATCTTCAGCTCTTTAGCTGTGAACTACTGACTGTACTTGTAAACTTAGGACTTGGCTGTAAAAGCTCATAGTGCAATTTTGAGAAACCAACACATCGTTAATCATTAACTCAATGAATATACAGTAGATGTTTGTCAATTTCAAATTACTATTGTTAGTTATCATCTCCATAACTTATAATGATGACTTCAGGAGATGTGACTTAAAATTATGAGCTGATATACCATCTTAAAGCATTACTAAACTGATTGCATAATAGTTTAATAATAAGAATTTTTAGCATACTTCCCAGCATGTATTGCATTTGCATTAATTCTCCAAAAAACCCTTTGTGGTGGACGCAGCCTGTCATCATACAGGAGATATTCCCATTGCATCCTGTCTGTGATCTCTCTCCTGAAAAACACAAAACTGTGGGATCTTAAAGACAGTGCACTGACCTGAAGGTAAATCATCCCATTTCCAGTCCTAATGACGGTAACATGGAACAGACTTGTCAAACAGCCATATAACACCAATACGCATCCCTGTTTCTGGCAATCCTTGAGGCGCCAGAATGTCTGAGATGAGACACATTGGAGTGTGCCCAAAATCATAAGAAATCTTTGATACAGATTCATGGGACCTTGGGACATTGTGTTGGACTCTAATGTACTGTACATCTCTTGTATATGTAACTGTGATGTTTAATAGTTTTTCGCATTATTCAATTTCTTCATCTTTTCATGGGGCTTAGGTAATCATGTTGGATACCAAAATGCTCAGGCATTTAGTAGTGCCAGTGTTACTATGGTCAACTATATTGTGTAGATCTGGAAGCCAAAATTCATGTTTTATGCATTTGTAATAAGCTCTCCCGCTGTCTAGACCAGTGGTTCTCAACCTTTTTCATATCAAGGACCCCTAATTTAGTCCACATTAGGGCCACGGACCCCCATTTGATGCGATTTTGTCCCTCGGACCCAAATCTGAGAATATTTTTATTGTTAGATATGATTTTGTCCAGAACTCCATGACTATCTGTATTGTAGGGAGAGAGATAACAGATAAACTATGATCAAAATAATCAGTCTCCTACATTCTATAATTGTTCTTGTAAATGAAATAATGAAGTTTAACGCTTCATCAATTTGCTGGGGACCCCCTGGAATGCCCTCAAGGACCCCTGGTGGTCCCCGGACCCCACGTTGAGAACCACTTGTCTAGACGTACCAGGCCACATTCACACACCTATTTGATCACAACAAAACCACATGCAACCTTGCCCGAAGTGGTCACTGACATTTCTATTATTCAATAATAATTTCTATATTCATAATTCAGTGTTACTACATACTTCGATAGTTATTATATAGCTCCTTTATTACTCATTCCTTAGCTGATTCATATAGTCCATCATTCAACTTCTGTAATTGCGTTAAACATTGATCTAATTATCAATCATAAATCTACCTATTATATGCTTTATGTTTACTTGTTTCACCTGATTATTGAGTGTGCTTTAGTACTAAATATATTCCTTTGCAAAAAGTCATCTCCTGTGTTCACTGTATGGGTTTAGATTAAAGAAAGCTCAGAATTCAGTCCTTTAGATGAGACCGGTTGATGCCTGTATCTGGTGCCCCGTTGAAGCTAACTCTAAATTGTATTGATATCAGACACCATCACAATACACCTTTGTTTTTATTGTTAGTTGTTATTTAGTTAGGATTGAGACTTGTTAGAAATGTATGTTAGGTAAATCATAGGTCTATTTCTGATAAAAACAAAAAAAGAAAATAATGATAACCATGATGAAAATTAGTATCCAGTTCAAGACATACCCCCAATACTCAGAAATGCTACAGATTTCAGAAATGCTATGAGGTGGAGTAGCCATCCTCTGTTGGTTAGACCTGGCAAATAGTGTCCACCTCTACGGTTCACATTAGTACAGTCAGCTGCTCACTTTTTTCTAGCAAAATATTGACACTGAAACCATAAAAATTGCCATGTCCACTTATTAAATTGCCATGTCCAGACATGTATGTTAGGGCTAATATTGTCAGTGCCCCTGACCAAGGCACTGGCAAAAGAACTGGAGTTGGTCCCAGGGCGCTGTACTGCGGCTGTCCACTGCTCCTAGTGTGTGTATAGGATGGGTCAAATGCAGAGGACAAATTTCCCCACGGGGATAATAAAGTATACAAATATTCTAAACGACTTTGGGGTCAGAAAGTTGCATGAAAATATTGGCAGTTGTGGGTTGCGTTTTTGTTTTTGTTTTTTTTCATTTCTTTTGTCCGTCTAATGCAATGTGACCCCTTTAAAACAAAGCGATGCCTACTTGCAAACCCCGTCATAAGCATGCATATGCAGAGTGGTGAAGAGTTCAACCAAAAAACGATATTCCCTTTTCAGGTTGTTTCTTTTTAATCAAATCTTTTTAAATTTTGAATCCTTGGTAATTCGTGGGGACTGGACCAAGGAGGTTTCATAGTATCGACTGGACCTGTCCTCTGTGGTGGGAAATTCAGACTGGGTCAATCCGAATTGGATGGTCGCTATAGTGGTGATGCCATTATAGTGCACAAGGTAGAGAGCCACATGGCTGGAATCAGTGGAGATCATGTAGATGCCACTATAGAAGCCATCTTGAAAGTCTTTCTTTGGTCCGAAAAGAGCATGCATGCTTTGCAGTGTGCCCTCTACCAGACATTTTGGCTAGATGTCAAAGTCTGAGCAGCTATAGTTTGTTTACCCCACAGGCGGACGCCATGACTGCTACAGCATTGTGAACATATTACATCAAACTTCTTTGCTACTGTGATTGGTTTAGCACAAACCAATCGGTTAAGGCATACAATGACATTAGTAAATCACTCTCAGAGGACGGCATTGGCATGGCATAAATCGCCATTGCTGCAATTGCAATTCATGGGGTCTGGCTCCAGGCTATAGGAATGTAGTAATATTGGTATAAAATTTCTTATGTGGTAAATAAGCATATTAAGAACAATAATCAACTATTTTCCATTGCTAATTCACTATTATAACTTTTATCAACACAGTCATTGACAAATTTGCAAAGATGAAATCTAGAAAAAATTATTTGTAGGTGTGACAAATAGCTCAGGGAGAGGTACAATACCAGCGGGGAAATGACTCTCAGACACAGTTTTGCAGGTGCCAAAATTATGTAGTTCTTTATTTTACAAGCGTGGTGCGGGTTGGATGCTGGAACTCCAGTGTGGCTTCTCCCAGTCTGATAGTGGTGGCTGACCTTGGGAGGAGGAGGGAACTCTGGCCTGGAAACACTAACTGGTCTGTGGGGGAGACAGTTTATAATGCCGTTCGTCCGTAGTCCAAATCTCATCGTCAGGTCCGTTCCTACTGGGTTGTTCAGCCGGGGCACACACACTCTTGTTGGTGAGGAAACAAGCACAGTCAGCACAGTCAACACAACACAAGTCCGTTTATCCAGATCCGTCAATCGTTAATCCTATGACACAAGCCAAGTTTTGTTTCCGTGTTTGGTAGTCCTTCTTACCACCTTGGAATCGGTTTGCGCTCCGGTTTGCTCTCCTGTGTGGGAGAGAGCGCTGTCGGTGGTGCTGAAGTCCCACTGAGTCATCATTCTGGGCTGACACCCCACATATCCCCCCCCCCAGCTCCGTGCTGATGCAAGGAGCTGCAGTCCAGAGACATTCATTCCTCCTGGAGAGGGCATTGGTGTTCTTGTGGTTCTTCCCTGCTCTGTGTTCAATCTTAAAAAAGAAAGCTTGCAATTCCAGAAACCACCTAGTCACTCTGGCATTTTTCTCCTTATTCACACACATCCACTTGAGGGGAGCATGGTCAGTAACAAGAGTAAACTGCCGTCCTAACAATAACGGAGCATTTTATTGCTAAACACTCTTTTTCAACAATAGCGTAGTTTTTCTCATGCTTCAGCAACTTATGGCTTATGTATGTGATGGGGTGCTCCTCGCCATCAACCACCTGGGAAAGCACAGCTCCCAGTCCTGATTCAGAGGCATTGGTCTAGCAAAAATGGGAGGCGGAAATTTGAAGTGGCAAGGATTGGCTCCTCACAGACCTTCCCGCAGCGTTTTGAAGGCAGCCTCTGCCTCCTCAGTCCACTTCACATGATGTGGCTGTCGATTCTGGGTGAGAGCATGTAATGGAGGAGCCACAGAAGCAAAACCAGGAACAAATGCCCGATAATATCCCACAAGTCCCAGGAATGTTTTTACCTGCCTCTTGATTGTAGGTGATGGGGTTATGCTGTCTATCTTCATCTGTTGAGGCTTTACTGTCCCTCTGCCAATGGTGTGTCCAAGGTAGTTGGCTTCCTCTAAGCCCAACCGACATTTCTTCGGATTCGCCACCAACCCGGCTTGTCTCAGAGCTTCCAGAGATGCCTTTATTGGTCTCAAGTGGCTGGTTCAGTCGGCGCTATGGATGACAATGTCGTCCAGGTATGCAGCTGCATATTTCTGGTGAGGCCGTAGAATCTCATCCATCATTCGCTGGAAGGTGGCTGGGGCACCATGGACACCAAAGGGAAGGACCCGGTACTGGTATAAGCCATCTGGAGTCGAGAAGGCGTTTTTTTCCCTGGCTTGGTCTGTAATGGGTACTTGCCAGTATCCTTTGGTCAGGTACAGGGTGCTGATGAATCTTGCGGGACTCAACCACTCTATTAGGTCGTCCAGTCGAGGCATTGGATATGCATCAAACTTTGAGATTTCATTGACCTTGCGGAAGTCGCTGCCCATCTGGCCTTGGGGATCCTGTATGGGCGCTGGCGTACAATCTTCCCTGGTTCTGTCACAATGTCATGCTTGATCACGTTTGTGCGTTCTGGTTGATCGGAGAATACATCTCGGAAGTGCTCCATCACCTCTGAGATCTCGTACCTGGTGTGGGGCCAACTGTTCCCCGACTGGGACCGGGTCTGGCTTTGGGAGTGGAGCAGTGGTCATCAATGCCAGGACTGGCAGCTGTTCAGCTTCATAATATTTTTTCAGGTTGACATGGTATATTTGCTGGCTTTTCCGTCGGCCTGGTTGTCTCACCTTGTAGTGTACAGGCCCGGTCTTGTCCACCACTTCGTAGGGTAGTTGTAGACTCGGGCCTGGGCGTCTTGAGCCTTCTGCATGTGTTCCCGGACGATGGGCCACACTTTGGTCATACGCTGGTGCATCTGCTCCATATGTTCTATGACCTGTGGGGCGACGGTTGCTGTTCCCAGGTCTCCTTGGCTAGGTCCAAGATGCCTCTAGGTCTGTGGCTATAAAGCAGCTCGAATGGAGAGAAGCCTGTAGAGCTCTGGGGCACCTCCCTGATAGAAAACAGAACATAGGGTAACAACTGATCCCAATTTTTCCCATCCTCATCTACCAACTTCCTAAGCATACTTTTAAGGGTAGCATTAAACCTTTCCACCAATACATCAGTCTGGGGATGGTACACTGAGGTACCCAATTGCTTCACCTGGAGTCTCTGGCACATCTCCTTCATCACCTTAGACATAAAGCAAGTTCCTTGGTCAGTTAGAATTTCTTTAGTTATGCCAACCCTTGAAAACAGAAATACCTCCTGGGACACTGCCCTGGCGTTGGCTGTGCATAGTGGAATGGCCTCTGGGTATCGTGTAGCATAATCCATTAGCACCAGCATGTAGCGATGGTCCCAGCCGGATTTTGGGAGTGGACCCCCAATATCTATGGCTATGCGGCTGAAAGGACTCTCAATTATGTGAAGAGGTACCAAAGGGCTCCATTGATGCGTTTTGGGAGCAGTGACCTGACATTTAGCACAGTGACGGCAGTACTCCTCGACAGCCCTTGATGCCAGGCCAGTAGAACCGTGTCTGGATCCTCTCATATGTTTTTTCTCCTCCCAGATGCGCTCCTAGAAGATGGGTGTGAGCTAGGTACAGTACTTTAGATACATATGCTTTTGGTATCAACAATTGATTAATCACTTCTTCACCCACTTCAACCACTCTATACAGCAACCCATTTTGCACTGGAGTCCGCATCCCCTTCTTCCTCCTGAGGAAACTCTGTGAAAACATCAGTGTCAATTTCTTCCAGCGCAGTCGGGGCCTGGCCAGCTCCCTCAGAAGTCTGATTCGGTGGACTCTTCCTGTGGCCCTGGCTCACCTGTCTCCTCTGTATGCGGCTGTTCTCCCTCAGTCATCTCAGGTCGTGTGGCAGCATAAACCGGCTTTAGTGGGGTTGTTTTACCTTAGCTCCATTGTCTTCTGGCAGCGCTGCGTCAGGGATGTTGCGGACACAAGCAGCATTCCAGTATTGTGCAAATAAAATGCAATCTCTGCCAATTAAGACTGGTACTGAAAGACTGTCTACCACACCGACTCTAAGCGTCACAGTTCCTCGAGGGGTTTGCAGACAGATGATGGTGGTTGGATAGGTCTTGGTGTCACCATGGACGCAGGTAACCTGTGCAGGAGGAGCCCCTGACTTGGTAACATATTCTGGCTGGACAAGGGTCACCTTACTACTGGAGTACAGGAGAGCTTCTGTATCCTGTCCTGCCACCCGTACTGGCACATATCAGGGCACTTCTACTTTCTCGTGTGCCCAGCAGAGGTGACATGCAGGCAGGAGGAGGACGTAGAGTCAGCCGACGGGATGGACAGTTCCAGGCAATGTGACCCTTCTGGCCACATGTATAACACCACCGGCTGTCCTGGTTGATGAGGGGTTGCCTGGCCCTAGGAGACCGTAGGCGATCTAGGGGAACATTCTGTGGTACCGTGGACTCCCCTTGTCCCTTCTGGCTACATCAGCTCTGAGGGCTACTCTTCTGGGATGCTTCTCGCGTCTGGGGGAACATTTCTTGGCTGACCTGGTGATTCTTCAGCAAGCTAATGAGCCCCTCTACAGTGTTTGGACAGGTCTGGCACGCATACTTGATAGCATCAGGGGAAAGGGCCCGTATGCATCGGTCGAGGAAAATCGGTCAAGGAAAATCCTGTCCACTACTCTACAGTAGTAATTATTGATAATTAATCACCATATTAGTCTAGAATATTTGATGCGACACCCACCGCTCTCATAGCTGGCTAGCTGACGAAGCCGGAAAACCAACAGTTTGTTCAGGTTAACTGACTCACTCAGAGTGTTTTAGTTGTAGTCGAGTAGTATTCGACTAAGGCTAAAGATAAGACAGTTTACTGTGTCACAATAACCTAAATTGGGAAACAAATCTACCTAATCAGACTATTTACTTTTACATAGAAGGATTCTTCTAGGATCTACAGCCATGCTACAACACGCTTTTTCAACTAGCTTTCTTTTTCTAGCCTACTTTTTGACATAATTTACACACAGCTACTTCTAAGATAGACCATTATGGCACGAGCTGTGGTTGGTAGATTTGTGATGTAACTGAAAAGCCTCTAAATCATGTAAACGAAGCCGGTGGCGTCTTATGAATGTTTATGATTATCAGATGTTAGGCGGACAACTTTTAATCTCAATAAGACAACCTCTGAACTCATCATAAGAAACTTGTATAATACTCCAAATAAGATTACCGTATATAATAACCATATATAATTTATAATTTATTACAAGTTATATCTATAATGTTTTATGAATGCTGATATACTGTACCAATAAGCATTAAGTGGCATTACGAGTACATTATAATTCCCTCATAATGCACTATATACTGTATATGGTAGTCATAGAAAGTGTTGCTGAGAACTACAATAGAATTGTCTATTTGATCTTGCAAGGAAAGGAGGAGGTGTGTGTGTATGTGGGTGAAGGGTGTAGTTCTGGCATTGGAGTATAGGACAGATAGGAAAGCTAGTATTTAGCGGATGTTGATGGGAATGCCACAATAACCGGGGAGGCGGGGGTGCTAGTGGTGCTAGAGGTGGGGGTGGGGGGTGGGCTGCGTTGCCATGACAACCCCCCACCCCCACTGAGGTTGAGAGGCGAACCATTTTCAGCCTCAGCAACCTCAGATAGACTGGATATCTACTGGAGGAGAATGGAAAGAGGAGGCAGGCAGGAGAGAGGACAGGAGGGAATGTTTGAGTGTGTGTGTGTGTGGTGAGAGAGAGGTTGAGAGAGACAGAAAAGGAAAGAAGGTGAAGGGAAAAGGCAACAGAGAGGTGGAAGGAGAGAGAGAAGGAGTGATTGAGAGAGAGACAGAGAGAGAGAGGGAGACAGACAGACAAAGGGAGAAAAACAGACAGACAGACAGACAAACAGTCAGAGAGAGAGACAGACAGACACAGACAGACAGAAAGAGCTTTTAGCCTACTAATCTGTTGCGGCTCACCTCTCCTCCTTTCTCTCTGATATAAATGAAGATTAGCATCCCTCCCTCTTGCATTCTTAATCCACTTGAGAGTTGGTGTTGCCAAAGTAAGACTGCCTTCAGCCACCAACACAGACACAGACACACGCATGCACGCACACACATACACACACACACACACACACACACACCCCTATGCGCTTCACTCAAGCAGCTGTTTGCTGTTATAGAGGTGAGGCAGTGGCGTTCTGGTCTAAAATTCCAGCCCTCTCCTCCAGAGCTTTTTATAGCTCTCAGATTTGGGCCAAGGCTGCACTGCATGGTATCTGGCATAACTAATACTCAATATGTCTTATTAATAAATATTACTAATACTTAATATGTCTCATTAATAAATTTTGGTGGAAATAGCATCCTATCTCCCCAGTAGGAATAAGACAGTACTATCTTGGTAGTATTTTTTTTTTTTATATCTGATATCTAATAGTGTTGACTGAGTAACAATCTGCCACAGTATTGCCTCTTTTTTTTTTAACTCTTTATACTCATTTATACGCAATAGAAATGGTCAGCCAGAGCTTACACTGGTATTTTTGCTTACTGTGATGTCATTTTTTTGAGTATCTTCAAATGTTTCATATCCCTAAAATCTGCACAATCCAAGCTAAAAAGGCTATGTAAATCAATAAACCATAATAACTGGAACAAATATTGAAATTGTGTCATAAATTAAAAATCAGACAAAATTGGACATGTGTTTTGACTAAAATTTGCTAAATACACACACTAAACATATTTAGCCACATAAATTGTAAATGTAAGGAACATTAACAAAATATTTATCTTTATTTGAACTATGTACATCTTTTAGTTTTTGAGATATGCTCATTTTTGTGAGCAGAATGCAAAGGTGTTTTTGTTAGTTTTGGCCCTCCCACCCCAGCAAAGAGGGAAACCGATGTCTGGAACACACCTGCCCGCTCTCTGTTTCCTCTCTACCCAAGAGAGAAACATTAGCATTTGGCTAGCCAATGTTAGCAGTTTGCTAGGCAATATTAGCAGCTGACTAGCCATTATTAGCAGTTGCTCCTCAGTCAAACACCCGGCACATTAGCGCCCTAAACAGCCGGGTGTGCCAGACCTTTTCACCAGCAGACACAGGGGTGGTACAACGTGATGACGTCAACATTAGATCTCTAGAACATACCTAATCCGTAACTCAATAGATTTTACGTCTCATAACTTGACATACAACTTTACAACTTTACGCAGTTCGTTTAGAGTGAAAAAAAACATGCTACAGGGGTTGCATGAGCAGGGGTTGCAGTGAAGACAGAAGTCTTAACTTTCAGATGCAAAAAGAATTATGATGCTAACTGTTATGGTTTCGATTTTAGAGCCATCTAAACAGCATGATGCAAATGAGGCCGCAGGCGGCCGATCCAAGTTTAAAGGGTAAGGACACGGGTCTTGAAATAGAGGAATATTTTGGCCAAACTGTGAGAGAAAATGCTATTAGGCCAAGCTTAAAGGTTCAGAGCAGACAGAATATGAAACCAAGAATTACAGTTTTTCTCAATGAATTGGTTGCTAACAAAACATCCCAAACCATTACAGTAGCCACCAAAAGAAAGACTCACACAAATTGCAGATTTGTTGAAGCTTTTTCGTGAAACCCTACACACGTCCCTTCTTAAAGCACAGGTGACCTTGTGTTTTCATGTAGAAAGCACTGAATAAAATGAGCTACAGATGAGTTGAGATGCTTTAGAACAATGGACTCCAACTCTTATTTTAGTTGAATACTTTGGAAATATATTGACTTTGATTTTTAAATGAATTTTACTTTTTTTTTCCCCCTACTTTCTCTGTGTGCTGGCAAATTCAGTTGAAATTCAAAAAATAAAAATTAGAATTTTGATATTGTGTTTCACATGTTGCACAATTACATAAAATGTTTAGAGGTCAGTTGCTCTGTAAAAGCTACTGATTCATTATTGAGCATTTTTCACGAGGCAAATTCAGGTCAGGCAGTCAGTCAGTCATCTGTCGTTTCATGACATGATACGTTTCGTGAAATGGCCTCTAGAGGGCATCTTTGTCACAGGCACAAAATCAAAATTGGTCAATGTATATAGATTGATCTAAATGGATCTCTAATGCGCCTGATGTCGCATCACGTCATGTCTGTCGTTGAGATGCACAGACAGCATACCAGCAGCATTGTATTCAATCCAACAGAGCCTCCCGATGTGAAAACTAAAGTGAAATTTAACATTCCAGAATTTGCTCCAAACTCGCCTAATTTGTAATTTGGATTTGTAAACAGTAACCTGATAACTCGTCTTCTGCTGCCCTACAAGCTTTAATGGTAGGTAACATTTTTACCTTGTGGTATTTAACGTTTGTGGAATTTGGTCATTTAGTTCTCCAGTGCATAGAATTGAATTGATTGACCGCACCATGGGTCTGTACAGGATCTGTGCTTGTTAATTTATTTATTTCAGTGTATAATGTGTATTCAGTGGTGTTGAAATGAAATTATAAAAATAGATGTGATGAAAATGGGAAAACAGGTTTTGACTCAGTGTTGTGTGTTTCATTTTGTGTTAGCAGTGTGACATTTGGCCACTGTGGCTTTTTAGTTTTGTCTTTCTAGTTTTGGGAAAATCGAGTATCATACAAGAAATGTGTATTAGCAGTTGTGAGCAACTGTACCACCATACGGTGCTGAAAGAACAGGGTAGCTGTCGGATATTGCAAGATGAATGCGAGTACCGTCAATAGAACTTACAGAAGTTACCTGGTGCATTAGTCGGAGTTAGACAGTAGTTACAGTTACATCACCAAGGAGGTATCATCCAGTTTCTTTTATTATTATCAGTACCGACCTTATAATTATATCACCGAAATGAGTTTCGGGGATATTATGGATTCACCCCACCCGTCGCCGCGTGAAGAACCTCAGAGGTAATCAGAGTTGTAGCTACGCCTAACATAAGTTATCATGTAGTTATCAGTACCTACCCAGTCCTTGCAGGAGATTAATGAGTTTTAAGAGAAGAAGCCGTGTGTCAGCAGCAGCTTCAGTCGGCTTCGGCGTCAACGGATTTCGAAGACATCAGAAAATAGGAAGAGAGAAAATCTGCTCTTTTGGTATTCTTCTTTTTATCCATAAGTTGTCTAACTTCAATGACTTGTAGCAAGTTGCGTGACACATGTTCTAGGTAAGAAATTTGTGTTTTTCCTTGGAAAATTTCACATTGTCCACGTTACTTGTAGACTATTTTTCATTTTATGGTTTATCTGATTTGGTATTTATTTTTTAGCTATTTTGTTAGAATATGAACCGTGTCCTCATTATTTTTTCATGTTTTAAGTAAAAAATAATAGAACTGAACCTAACACTGTGCAAACTTTACCATTATTCCATGTTTATTCATTTAAACTTAAGTGTTGAAAATGTGTGGGCTAAACGTTGTTTTAACTTGGAAATATGCCGAACGACAAAGGCCGAAATGACTGTACAATGTCTGGTAAACTGCTTGCAAGAGTCCATCACCACAACATGGATCCTACGCGGGGCTTTTTCCACAGGACATGGTAAGTTATCGGTTATAGGCATGACGTTACTGTGAAACTACTGGGAATGGTTTGCTTTAGTATACGGTGCTCGCCTGGTGAATTTACATGGTAGCTACAGTGAAATAACAGAAAATGATTTGACATTTTGAAAAAGAGCCACATGGATTCTTCTCTTAAAACTTATTAATCTCCTGTAAGGACCGGGTAGGTACTGATAACTACATGATAACTTCTGATAGGCGTAGCTATAACTCTGATTACCTCTGAGGTTCTTCACTGGGAAATTATCCAAATGTCCTGTAAGGACCGGGGAGCAGTTGATAATTATAAGGTCGGTACTAGGGCTGAACGATTTTGAAAAAATATCTAATTGCGATTATTTTGACTGATATTGCAATTGCCATATGATTTGCGATATTAGAGGGAATGATAATTTTTACATTATTATTCTCATTTTCATTGAAAAATGTATTAAAATGATTATGGTGTGATTTTTGCGGGGATCTGTACCAAACAAAGATGTTTTCTTAAGTCTGTAGAATATGATGTGTAGGCCAGGACATCTCTGCAGCACCACAATATTTCATTTAAAATGGTATTTTGACACACATTTCGCCTTTAACAAATATTGCGCCTCCTGCGATTTGAAAATTGCACTAGGCCATATTGCGATTTCGATAAAATTTTGATTAATTGTTCAGCCCTAGTCGGTACTGATAATAATAAAAGAAACTGGATGATACCTCCTGGGAGATGTAACTGTAACTGTCTAACTCTGACTAATGTGCACTAACCACCAGGTAACTTCCACAAGTTCTATTGACGGTACTCGCATTCGTCTTGCAATATCCGACAGCTACCCTGTCTTTCAGCACCATGTGTTAAAGTCGTACCGTACCACCTCCCCCAGTTACATCTTCCAGAGCAGAAACGACTGTCACTTCACATCACAGTAAATCCTACAGTGACTTTGGGGGACACAATCAATCAGTCAAACAACAACATTGCTAGTACTTTCTGAAGACGCTAGCCTAGTATCCTTGAGATAGAGCTGTGCTTACTTCACTGTGAGATAGATGGATGTGACTCAGTTGTGATATGGGCCTTGCATCCCCTAAGCTAGCTAACTGTACACTGCTAAACTGTGGGTGAAAACAAAAGACAGGCTTAGAGATACAGTACAGCAGCCTGGATGGATGATACTGCAGTTACTGCAAGTGCATATTCAAATATTTGCACTACTTCAGCTGCACTCAATGTTGTCAAGTGTATTGTACCACTTGCAAGTTAGTTTTCCTGAATTGTTTACACAAATTGTCTGAAATTATAGCTCATTTTCTTATTTTTCTTCATCAAATCAAAAATCACAGACACAAAAATGCAAAACTCCACACATTGGTAACCCTTCCTTTTATGGACACCCTAAATCAACATCCACCGTGTCTTCTATTGAATCAGATTTTGCCAGCCCCAGTTCACAGCTAGTCTAGTGCCATCTGGGCATAGTCACTTTTAATTCATTCACTCTGGTCTCCCTTGAAACTCTGTTTATCACCTACGTAATATAGCAGGATGCTGAAAATGAATGTCTTTAATTCACTCATGTCTGGCTGCACAAATGCTCTCATCAACAAGTTACAACTGATTCAAAACTCAGCTGCTAGAATCCTGACCAGGACTCCAAATCAGCACACATGACCCCCATTTTAGCATCACTTCCTGTTAAATACAGAGCTGATTTTTAGGTTTTTTACTCACCCACAAGGCAATATTTATGTATTTTTCTAGATCACACTCCCAGCTTGTTGTTCCCTCAACCCTTGATGGGAAGTTTCATCTTGAAAAAATACCTTGGAGTCTGGCTTGATGCAAAGCTTACTTTTAAGACACACATAGACAACCTTGTTAAAAAACTCAAGATTAAACTGGGCTTCTATTTTAGAAACAAGACATGTTTTAATTTTGCTACAAGGAAAGACTTGTCATAGCTACATTTCTCCCTATGATTGATTATGGTGATATTCTTTATATGCATGCCTCTGCTACCTCACTTCAGGCTATAGACAGTTTATCATGGAGCTTTACGTTTCATTCTGAATGCTAAATCACTCACTCATCGTTGTCACTTGTATGAAAGGGCAGGTCTGACCTCATTATATTACCGCAGATGGCTTCATTGGCACATTTTTATCTACAAAGCCATCATAGGGCAACTCCCTGGCTATTTAAATCGCCTTTTCAATCGTATCACAAGTTCTTACAACTTGCGCTCTAAGAATGTACTACTTCTCACTGTCCCTCGCCCTTCCACAGAATTTGAGAAGATGGCTTTTAGTTATTATGCTCCATGGTCCTGGAATCAGCTCCAGAAAGATGCAAACCTGGATCACTTCATCCCTCTGGGTGATTTTAAGTCTGTTGCAGTCTTTAAAAACTGAAGTTTGTAGCTGTTTTACTTGAGATTGTATACTGTGTAATTTGTATATTTGTATGTATTCCTTGTAATTTTATATTGTGGTTTTGTGTTGTATTTTTGTAACATCTGTTTGCTGCTCTCTTGGCCAGGGCTGCCTTGCAAAAGAGATGAACATCTCAATGGGACTCACCTGGTTAAATAAAGGAGAAATAAAATAAAAAATAAAAATGAATGGACTATGGAATAGCTCCATCATACCTCTCTGCATTGCTCAAGCCCTACACACCTACCCGTCCGTCAGCTCTGGGCTTCATCTCATTCCCACTGTAGTGTAAGTAGTTATTGATGGTGTCTGATATCAACACAAATTAGAGTTAGCTTCAACGGGGCACCAGATATAGACATCATCAACAGGTCTCATCTGAAGGACTGAATTCTGAGCTAAACCCATTTAAACCCATACAGTAATACACAGATAGATGAGCATATAATAATGATAATTTTATCAATATATGCA
Organism: Centroberyx affinis; assembly: GCF_046629955.1. NCBI lineage: Eukaryota > Metazoa > Chordata > Actinopteri > Beryciformes > Berycidae > Centroberyx > Centroberyx affinis. The sequence continues at coordinate 37,980 of NW_027282074.1, read as the reverse complement.
ATTACAGAAGTTGAACTTTGGAAGATATGAGCTAAGAGATGGGCAATAAAGGAGTGACAATATAACTATCTAAGAACACTTAATTATGAACTTTGAATAACAGAAACGTCAATGACTGTGTGTGGACTTGCAAAGTGCTGAGTCACTAACTACAGGGAGCCGTAATAATGTGTATGGTGTGTTGTATGAAGTGTCATGTAGTGGAATCACTGTGTGATGCATGAATCACCGACCCAGAGGAGCCGATGATTATTCAGAGTTGAGCTCTGTTGTAGCAGATAGGGGACACAGACACACTGAACTGGCGTGTGTGTGTGTGTGTGTGTGTGTGTGTATGTGTGTGTGTGTGTTCGTCAGGCAGGTGCAGCACTTCACTAGTTTCAAGATGAAGCAGGTTCTCTGTTTGGCTTCTCAGAGACAAAGTTGTGCAGACTCACTGGAATCTGTTCATGACCATGTAGGTGTGAAGTCTGCATTGGCCAAGGTTGCAATGTGGTTTTGTTGTGATCAACTAGGCGTATGAATGGGGGCTGGTACTTATGGAGGACCACAAGTGTCACGGAAATAGAATGGGCAATAAAAAGAGGAATTATAAAAAGAATTTACAAATGAAATATTAATCCATCAATAAATAGTTCAAATTAAAAAGGGATTTACAAAAACAACCATAAAACAGTCAATAAGTACATTATTTAAAAATACATTAATGAATTCATAAATTAGTAATGGAATTTAAAAATCTATTTGAAAATGCAGTTTAAAAAGATAAATAAATAACTGGATTCACAAATTGAATTAAGAATACAGATTTTAATCAGGCATTTAAAAGGGCAATTTCCTTTCCCATTTGCATTTCCATTTCACTGCTGCTTTTCCTTTTCCTATTAGCTATTTGATTTTCTTAGTCATTTAGCTTCTCCATTTAGCCTCTTCATTTAGCCTTTCTGTGACACTTTGGGCCTTGTGCTGGTAAAACGAGGTAAAACAATGCAAATTAGCCATGGGATGTAACAAGCTCTCTGATTGGCTATCACCTGGCATGTCACATCCATGTCATACGTCTGCATATGACATGCCAGATGATAGCCAACGCAATAGCCAGTGCAAGGCCCAAAGTGTCATGAAAAGGCTAAATGGTGACACTTGTGGTCCTCCATAGATACTGTCTAGCATTACATAGTTAGGGTGACGGTAAAAGGAAGAGTTACCGAAAACATTCAAAACCAAAAATTGAATTTTGCCTTCAAATGTTACACGCATGGCATCAAATGAATAGATCTTTCTAAGAACGAATTGCACACTATTCAAAGGAGTGTTCAAAGGAAAACACTACAATGAATGCCTTTACTTATCAGCAGGCCTATGCCTTTTTCATTTTTTACTACTTACTTACTGCTTGCTTGTAATAGATTATCATGTCACAAGCCAAACACAGAAATACAGGAACAAAATACTGTATTGATTTCAGCAAACACAATTAGGTCTGGCTGTAGGACACGGTCCAGTGTCGATAAGCTCAACCCTTTCAGTATTGTGAAACATGGGCTGGTCTGCAATGATTTGACTATGGATTTCCTAATGGTATTGCTTGCCAGTACCAGGTTAATCTAAGTTTCCTGGTCAGGTCTCTACCACCATGACCTGGAAGTCTCTCATATCTGTAAAATGTACAGATAATGTAAAATACTGTGATACTACAGTAACAGTAAAAATACTATGTAGTAAACATAAATTTCTATTGACAAGTTTGGAATCCCCAGCCTCCTAATTTCATACATGGGGTATACTTGCTGTTTACAGTATGGTCCACTTGCAATAGTGCATCCTGTAGTACAATAATCACTGACTACCGTATGTATATACCATATGTATATGTAGTACTACAGTAAAAAAAAAAGTATCACAATTTAGCAACTGTTATTTGTGCCTGTGAGTAGTCAATGTGGCCTATTGATACGTTCAGTTTAGCATTTTGAAAGGCAGTGCTTTCCATATGAATACAAGATTATTTATGAAGATTGTGCCAATGTACAGAATTGTGTGTCGCGTTTTAGAAAAAATGTGATTTAGAATTGTGATCTAAGTGAAACACAGAAAATGTGCTTGTATTTTTGGTGGTTTAAGAGATTTGGTACATGAGTGTGATTTCTGTCACTGTGTCTTGTGTAAACAGTTAAGATAAACTGGAAGATAAATGAAGCGTTCGTGTTTTTTTGTTCAGATTATTGAGAATGAATGCAAATATATATACAGAGTTTAGTATGGTGTCTAGGCTCTGATCCTGTCACTCCCAGCGAGCGTGCACCATAGCTAGCCTAAGAGAGCAGGGAGTGACAATTAGGGATGTAGGGATGGAGGGTTACCTATCGTGACAGCCAGGGGAAAAAATGAAACATCACACTTCAAGTTGCTAGCAATATTGAATTACAACAGTGAACTTTGTAATTTAATATACATTATTAAACTGCACTAGATTACAAGACTGTTGTGTGTATTTTCCATCTTTAATGCAAAATAAACTATCCGATGTTGCACTGTAGGGCGCTAGAACATTAACGTTATCTCACTACTCACGCAGCAGTCAATAAAAAACGATTCATTCAAGTAGACTGAAGACCTTTCCCCACATTTAGTTGCTAAAACGGCAGAAACAATAAGAGTTTTACAAAAAAAAAAAAAACGTCATTGCAAACGTAATCCAACGTCTTGTTTAAGCGGATAGTGTTGTGACATAGTATGTTTAATTAAAAGGGGGGGGAAAAAATAATACCGTGAAATACCGTATACCGTGGTATTTTGGTAGATACCGTACCGTACTGTGAAATTTCATACCGTTACGTCCCTAGTGAGACCTAACAGGAGACCTAGAATCAGAGCCTACAAGTGGATGCTGGGGTGGAGGTGGGGATGATGAGTTGTATGAGTAGTGTGTGTATCACGTGACTGCAGTGCGACTCGAGCTGTCTGCCTGAACTAGCTTCGCAGGCTTCACTTCATTTAGAAAAGAAAAACCAACACATGCTCTCATTCGGACAGATGTGTGTGTGTGTGTGTGTGTGTGTGTGTGTGTGTGTGTAGGCATACATGACTTACTCTTCTCCAGCAGTGCAGACAGCACTGCATCCAAATGAGGCTTCAGCTCCTCCTCAATCAGCTCTGTACTAACAGTGATGGCCTTCAGCGCCTCGCTCAGAGAGTCTGCAACACACACACACACACACACACACACACACACAAACCAATAGTTAAGAATATGCCACTTTAACATAGTCTTGCTTTCCGCCTCTCTCACGCACACATACATGCACACTATTAGTTCTGGCAAAATGTACATGAATCATTCAGATTTACCAACACTGCTATACAGATACAACTATTACAGTAAATTAGTATGCATGTAAGTTAGTATAGTTGAAACTGCAGGTTATGATCCATGACAAATGTCCGCACTCACATGTTTATATTTATTCCAGTGTTTTATTTGCACAGCAGCCACAATAACGTACGCCTTGGCCTTCCTCAGCGTTTCTAATTCCCTAGTGGGAGTGACCCATATTTATAAACAACTAGGGTTTTCAATTATCAATCAAGCAATAACTGTGCATAGAACATAATAAACATAAGAAACGACACAAAATATATTTACATATATGCAGTCATCAATATGAAAAAACACTAGGCACAAAAAAAAACACTAGGAATCCCAAAGGCTTGAATGAGGAGTTAACATTGTCCTGCTTCTTATGAAGCTGATTGATGGGAATATGTCCATAAAATGTGACTGTTTTTACTGTTTATCTGACTGTTTTTTCATATTGATGACTGTATAATATGTAAATATGTTTTGTTTTATATAAATATGGGTCACTCCCACTAGGGAAATAGAATCGCTGAGGAAGGCCAAGGGCTGAAACCCATACGTTACTGTGGCTGCTGTGCAAATAAAAGACTGGCATAAATATATACATGTGAGTGCGGACATTTTTCTATATAGCTATATATATGTTTCTTGAGTCTGCACCCGAAGAAGTTGAAGTTTTGAGCACGCCTATTCTCTTTGTTTTATGATCCATGACAATCAGACATATGGAAACAGCAAAGTTCTCAGTTTTATTAAAACTGTGTTTCTTTGCGCAATATCATTGAATTGTCTATTACATAGTGATCTGAACAGTTTAGGATGTTTTCCTCAGTTTTCAGTATTCCTTCCATCTAAACATAGATGGAGACATTTTTTGAGTCCCATCATGGTCAGGTCAGCAGATATGAAGTGAAGCCAGTTCAAGTAGACAACTCGAGTGCCAATGCACACCGGATCAGCTGATGTGTCAGCTAAGCTTGCGTATTTCCATCACTGGCTGGACGGTCTGTTGAAGCTGTCAAACTGACTCTCATTCTCTGCCGCTGCTCACCCTGCTGCTGCTGCTGGTTCCCCATGGGGGGGGGGGGGGGTTGCAACTTGCAATTGATCTCTCCCTGCTCTCACTTTTGGCTGGCTCTAAAATTACGCGTCGCAGAGAGTGAGCCTTGACGCCAAAATAAAATCTATATTTTCATTTATTCTCAATAAAAATGTTCCTTTTCAGTACAGGAGTTGTCTGACTGACGGAAACACATTTGCTGGTAACAGAGGAAAGAAAAATTACACAGCTTTTTGGTTTCCTTTTTGTGACCACTCCAATTCTGAAAATGGCCAGGGCATCAAACTGTACAATGTAAACCAATTTACTGTACATGGATACCAATTTACTGTAGGCCTACATGTAGACAAGTTTACTCTATGTAGATCAATTTACGTTTTCCAATTTTGATGCTTTTACACAAATCTGAATAATTTATCTTATTTCAGGCCTATATTTACAGTAAGCATATATGTCATATATGCATTTAATGTTAGCAAAGGAGATGATTGGGGAAATTTTACTTCTCCTTTCCTGCAAATCCCAGAGATGGGCAAACTGGGTTCTTGCAAGTTCCAGCTAACTAGCTAGTGTGGCTACAAGTCTCTCTTTATGTCTGTTAGCATTAGCCTACACACACAGTTATCTTTGTCTTCCCATGTTACAGTCTGTTAACAGCTGAGACAGGAAAATATGTAAAGGTCTGCATTCCTAACATCTTCACATTCTAACAAAAATACAACATAGATGTTTAGATTTGCTTCTAGACGTGTATCCTCTGTATTCATTGTTTAAAAGGAAAAAATTACATGGTTTTGAGTAGGGCTGGGTGATATGGACAAAATCAAATATCACAATATTTTTGACCAAATACCTTGATATCAATATTGCGACAATATTGTAGGGATGACTATTGGTGCTTTCACAAAATATTTACACAATGAGATTTTTATAAATAATTATCAGGAATGTGGATATAATGACTAAGTGGGTAAAGGCAAATAATAGAACAGCCTGGTAAGTTCAGAAAATTCCATCACTTTACTGTAATGCAGCCTTTAGAACCAGGAAAAGACAACACTTATGCCATATACGATATCCAAAATCTAAGACAATATCTAGTCTCATATCACGATATCGATATAATATCAATATATTGCCCAGCTCTAGTTTTGAGTTAACAAGGGGGTTGCCTACTGCATTACAGTAACACCAGTGTTGGGGAAGTTGCTTTAAGAAAAAGTAATCCATTACCAATTACACTCTCTAAATTGTAATGAGATGACATGACTCCCTGAGGAAAGTAATCACATTACTCATTGCTTTACTTTTCCTAATCCTCTAATCCTTCCTACAATGGAGAGTAGGCATTGACAGACAAAAAGCTTACTTTGCAAAAACTTGCTTAATAAAGCAAATTTTTGCAAAGTAAGTGAACAAAGTAAGTGAACACTAAGGCGTTACTGCCTTTGGACACAACAAGCCCATAAGAAAAGAAGCCTATTAAGCCATTTTTTTATATACATCCCTCGAAAGCTGCTTCTAAGTAAAATATTTCAATGAGAGAAATTATTAATGATAACACAGGCTATGGATATGGATGACAAATTCAATATTTGCCTGTTTAGGAGGGGTTGAGGCATTCTCACCATCATCTGTCGGGGGGACAGCAGCTGTTGCAGTCTGTGCAAGCATGTGTTTATCAGCGGAAAGGGGCAAGCCAAAGGCAAAACTATTTTTGTTCAATACTGACGCAATTTTTACCAGGCCAGTAACTGTAATGGGATTACTGAAGATTAGACAGTAATGCGTTACACTACTGCATTACTAGGAAAAGTAATGTGATTACAGTAAGAATTCAATTCTGAGGGAAATTCTGAATACTCTGTATCTGTATCGGCCTTCATATCAGATACCCTAATTACAGTATTCTAAATGTATGTATCAATAGAGCACATAATGCCATATATCCTACCAAGCCCCACTGACTGACATGTAACTCTGTATACATACTGTATCTACCAATCCCCTAAAACCCTGCTGACCTCACACACAGTTTTCCAATCTCCCAGCCAGTAATAGGAAAACCCCAGCACATATGAATGCATCAATATTCTACTCCTATACCAATGTATTAGTACAATTCATCACCTAGTCATATGTCAATATAGAAATACTGAGCACATCTGTAACTCCAGCCCACCGACAGCAGCCACAGTGAGCAGCCTCTGTGTTGTGTTTCTCTGGCCAAGCCAGTGCTACTGAATGCCACTGCAGTCTGGGATGATGGCAAACTGATTTTTGCTGCATTGCATCTGAGCAAAACAAAGCCCTGGCACACACTGAGGCTAAGCAGATGATGTGAATGTGTGATTGTGAGTACTGGAGTCCCGCAGTAGCTTCATATCTCCAATGGTATCTTTCCCTTTTAAATCTATCGTTAAAGGACTACACCAATTTTTGGGGAAAATGATCCTTTACGTGTTACAATAGGAGTACCACCAAAATCATGTGTTGTCTCTCTGTTAGATATCTTTTTCCTGGCACTTGCATTGTCTAACGTAAGAAGATAGAGCTTTTAGTAATCCACAGTTGGCATCGATTTTTTTCTGCCAATCATCTGGTCACATAAAGGGTAAATTTCCCCAAATTGGTGTAGTCCTTAAAGATAGAATGTTTTACATATAACACTACGTCCTTCAGAATCAGAAACCCTAACTCATAAAAAGAAATATCACTTGCTATTTTACTAGAAGGGCAGCAGGGTGCTCTAGTGGCTGGTGGTTAGAGACTGTCCTGTAACTGGAAGGTCCCACGTTGGATCCCACCCTATCTGCCCTGCTGAGCAATACACACTGAATTCTCACTGACTCAAGGGAACCTGCACACTGACACTCTGTACAGGCAGCAGGCCAAAGGATACATGGATTTTAAAAAAAAAAATGTCTGTGTGTTTGGTATGTAATTCCAGTTTACTTATCTCTCTCCATACAAAAGAGTGATAAAGTTGAACATGAAATCTTGTATCTCCAATTGCAACATCTACAGTTAACAGATGTCATGTGTAGGAAACCTCAAGAGTCAACCAAAGTTTTAATGAAAATGCATTATAAAGGGTCAAAAACGCGGTGGTAAAATGGCTACATTTGCACTGCGAAACCCTGTTCCTCAACTAACATGGTTTCAGTCAACGCATGTAAACACCATAACCCCATAGCTACACAGAATGCGTTCCGTTTGCTTATCTGAACTGGTTGCGGCCCAGTTGCAGCATGGCTGGTTTATGCTGCTCCGTTATTGTTCTGTCCGTGGTCTTCCCAGTCTGTTGCGCATAACTAGGATTTTATATATGGGTAAGTGAACACAGTTATCTAGTTTTGCTTATTGTTCCATAAGCAACTCAAGTTGTACCGTGAGGAACATTAATGTACCACAGAGTGAAAGTCAAAGTCAGACTCGCATAGCATTGTGGGTCCATTTTGATGTCAACAAAAACATGGCCACAGCAGTACTTTCTATTATTATCACTATTGGGATCATAATTTGTTTCCCCTGTATTAGTAATGATTTGCTCAGGCAAAGAGGGAGGGGGAATATTCCGTTAACTGGTTTATTCATGGTAACAGGGAGACTCAATCACAGGGTATCAAAGCTTCATTGAAACATTAACCTGAATAAGACCTAAACCAGTATGACCAGCAGCCAGGTTACTCTCGTATGGAAACAAATTAGCCTGAATACGACAATGTTGTTGTATTTCATGTGGTGCCAGTTCAGATAATCTAAAGTCACCTAGTGTCAGCAGACAGCAGACACAGCTAACATAATTCATTTGACTGTCAAAGAAGCCCCACTAAGGATATAAAGCATAATGTTAGCATACTACTAATACTAAAGATAAAGGCTGTTAATGCTAATAAAGGCTTCGACCTATTTGGATATACACATAATATAAACATGAAGTCGCTGACTGCTAACATTAGCGAACAATGATGTTTATTGTGTGATGTTCATGTTAGCTAACAATAGCTAATATTAGCTAACAATGAACATGATTCCAGTTGCTGTAGTCTTTGATTTGGATCTTCGTCAGCTCTTCTCATCTCTCTGCCATACCAAAGGATAATTGTCAGTGTAAGTGTAATCGTCGCTGTATACATCCCCCTGAGTGCTAATGCTAATGACGCGCTCAGGGAGCTTCATGATAACATCTGCTCACTTCAAAACAAGCACCTGGAGGCACTTTACGTGATTGCGGGTGAACCATTTCAACCTGACAGACATTTTACCAAAGTTTCACCAGCACGTCACCACTGCCACCCGAGGAGCGAACATGCTTGATCGCATGTACACAAACAGACGGGGGACATACAGAGCCATCCCCCGCCCTCACCTCGGCCTCTCCGACCACATCTCCATCATGCTGGTGCCTGCCTACCGCCCCTTGCTGAAGTCCAGTAAACCAACAACAAAGACCATCACATTATGCCCCAGGGACGCTGCCTCCATGCTCCAGGACTGTTTTGAATGTACTGACTGGCAGATCTTCAGAGAGGCAGCAACAAGCGCTGGAGATGTTGACCTGGAGGAGTGTGCATCATCTGTCATCAGCTACATCAGCAAGTGTGTGGATGATGTTACCACCACCAGAACAATCACCATCCACCCCAACCAGAAACCCTGGCTGAATGCAGAGGTCCGCTCTCTGCTGAAAACCTGTGACTCCATGTTCAGGTCTGGTGACGCATCTGCAGCAAGGAGAAACCTCACTGTGGGTATAAAGAGGGCCAAAGCTACCTATGCTCTCAAAATCCAGGGTCACTTCTCCACCAACGACCCCCGGAGTATGTGGAGGGGCATCAAGAGCATCACGGACTACAGGAGAAAAGACGTAGAATGCCCCAGGGACCCTTCTCTTCCTGATGCCCTTAACACCTTTTATGCCCGTTTTGAGGATTCCAACACCTCTCCTGGCTCCAGGAATTGGGAAAACTGGAGGCCTGGTGCAAAGTAAACAACCTCTCCATCAATGTAAAGAAAACAAAGGAGATGATTGTGGACTTTAGGAAGACCGGCACCACTCTCACACTAACCTCACCTGGAGCATCAACACAGCCAGCATAGTGAAGAAGGCCCACCAACGCCTCTACTTCTTGAGGAGGCTGAAGCACGCTGGCCTTGGCACCTCAGTCCTCATTTCCTTCTACAGGTGTGTGGTGGAGAGCATCCTCACTTCCTGCATCACCGCGTGGTACAGCAACTGCTCTGCTGCAGACAGACGGGCACTGCAGCGGGTGGTTAAGACTGCCCAGAGGATCATTGGCAGCAGCCTACCCACCATCAGTGATATTTACAGCAGGTGCAGGAAAAAGGCCTCCTGCATCATGAGGGACTCTGCCCACCCTGCTAAATGAAGTTATTATTATAACTAAAATTCGGGAACAAGACCACGCCTCAAGCACACATTCAGTTTCCTGCTCCACCCTATTTAAACGCGCCTAACCATGACCTTTTCTCTCTCTCGTATGTCTCAGTTCTCTCATCCCTCCCCCCCAACCCCTCGCTCTTCTCTCTCAGTATCAGAACCGCGGGGGGGAAATGATGGAGCCAAGAAGACTCCCCATCAGACAGTGCCCCCACCCTGAGTCTCAATTCCCTGGTTCCTCGAGCTAACCATCGACCCCAACTCATTCGACCCCCTTGATTCATCCCTTCATCTCGACCCCTGATTCATCCCTCCACCCTCGACCCTTGTTTCATCCCTCCATTCTCGACCCCTCTTTCCCTCAATAAACCATCTAAATACATCTCATAGTGGCGTGGTCTTTGTTAGTGGTGCCCCCCACCCTTCAGGCAGGAGGTTATGCAGCATCAAGGCCAGAACCACCAGGCTGAGGAACAGCTTCTTCCCGGATGCTGTGAGATTGATAAATTCTGCATCACACTGAATAATTGCTGCTATTATTACTATTTCTGCATCACACTGATCTGAATAATTGCTGCTATTATTACTATTACTCCATATCAGGGCATTGCTGCAATTTGAGACTGAGAAATTCTGCACTTTAAGACTGAAAATCCTGCAAATCACACTGAACAATTGCTGCTTCTCACTGAACAATTTGCTGCTATTATTACTACTGTTACATATCAGGGCATGTTGCAATTTGCAATTTGGGCACCTTGTTTATTTGTCAGATTTTTACAGTCTTATTCCTATCCTCACACTTTGCTCACTTTATATTTATACTTATATTTATATATTTATTTACTTATTTTTATAATGGTGTTTTTATTCTGTGCTTTCTTCTTGATTTTATTATTGCTATTACCTGAACCGGGACCTGAGTACCTCATTTTGTTCCCTTTCATGTACAACATGTTCTGGAATGACAATAAAACATCCTTATCCTTATCCTTATCCTTAATTTCGGTTTTGATTTTAAAGCTACAATATGCAACTTTTCACCTTTAGGCAGAAAGTGTATTGTTAGTCCCACCCTACTCCCAACACTTGTCACTCAGCTTGATGAGCTGTAAACTTTCAATTTATTCAAAAGTATAGAGATGCTTGTACATTTATAGTAACTATTTTAGTCTTGACTGGGGCTATTCAACCCAATCGGTCGTGGTAGATAGATAGATAGATAGATAGACAGGGATGTCATTGGGCTAGAACGAACCGGAACGGCATTCCGGGAGTGAATTTGAAGACGGAAGACACATACTCGTTCAATTTTTTTCTTCAATCTTTGAAAAAAATCTATGCAATGCATAAACAGCTGGGTCGGTTCGGTTTTTTACCAAAGTTTGCTGGGTGGTGTTTGGTCCTTCGGGCCAATCTAGGCCATATTATACAAACGCACAACCAAATGACAAGCGCAGACAGTTTAATCTGAGCTGCGCAACAACCGAGTTTTGCTGTAAAGATGGCGACAAAAAAGAAACTAGACATTCGGTCTTATTTTCAACCCAATGAGAGCGATAAAACAATGTGTTGAAGTGAATATAACTTGCAGAGAGACATGTCATTGTCATTTTCTCATGATCCATCTTTGTAAATGAAACTGAATATAGTAATTTAAAAAGTTACCTATAGGAAGCCATCAATCTAATAAGTTAATAAGGCTAAAATAAGTGTATTCCTGGTTTTGCTAAAGATTTTATTGGTGCCATCATATAAAAGCGATGCCCATCTCCTAACTAGTACCCTTGTACACAATAATATCATTCAATTCCTAAGTTATCTTAAATCAACACCCCTCCAACCAATCAGAATCAAGTATTCATCCAGGCCATGTATAATAAATAGTAATGGGTGGTATTTTGAGAGCTGACTTTTTTTTGTCATGTCAATGCTAGTAAAATAGCAAACCAGTCAATTGTATTTATTTTTAAAGGTAATGTTGTCCATTCTATCAATATCATGGGAAGGACAGCAAGAGATTAGGACAATGCACCACCCATGGCTTCACTCTAGGCTTTTTTTGTGTGTTTATTTTATATATGCAGCTGTTTGTGTTGTGTGATGGAAATCTTCCATCAAATTATAATAATTATATAAAAGAATTCCATTCAAATATAATACAGAGTTATGTTATAAGATCTTTAATTTGGATCAATTTATGATCCACGTTAACAACTGTACAGTGATATGTGCAGTGTTTCTGTGAAAAGCTCTAATGGGGGGTAATAATGCTGAAATAATCAGCATTGACCACTTTTTTTTTTTTGTATATAATGATAAAAACACCATCAGAAATTGGGTTGGGCAATAAAATTACTTGGATCCCTAAAAAGATCTTCAATGTTAGAGGTGCCATGAGGGGGCTAGAGAGGTGGGTTCCTCCAGTGAATTCTGACCACTGACACCACTGTAGATAGATAGATAGATCAGTCATGATAGATAGATAGATAGATAGATAGATAGATAGACATTGATTAAAATGATCATAAGATACCTTTCATCCTTGCTATTTCCTCCACCTTTTCACATGAAATTACGCTCAGGCACCAACCTCAGGAGCTAATTGAGCATGCATTACACACAGACTAAATTACACACACAAACACACACTCGCGCACACACACTGCAAGGAGACGGCAGCAGATGGTAATCACCTCAGCTAATCCCTGGTAAGTAGAATGAAAATAGATTGACTGGAGGGGGCTATCAGGACAATTCACACACCTGCCACGTCAGGATCTGAACCCCATGTCCTTCTGGTGTGTGTATGTGTGTACATGGGTGCACGTGCATGTGCTTGTGTGTGTGCACGTGTGGGTGTAGCAAGTGAGCAGGTAGCAATTTACTCATCAGTTTCATAGAGTGCTATTAGGGACTCCCTAAGGTGCTTATTACAGCTGCTCATTCAACTAAACTGCATGTTTCTAGTCTCACTTATTACATGTATATACAGTATCCATACACACATGCAAAGTATATGTATACATGCATACATACATATATACATACACATAAATATACTGAAGTATGCACGTATGCACATACCTACATACTTACACAAACAGACATAGATAAAATAAGACCACAACACTGAGTGCTTAGAACCAAAGATGGAGACACAAAAAAAAAAAATGCAACAGCAATGACTTAGCAAAAAAACAAAAAAAAACAACTTGATCTTGAAGACTAGCACTTTAAAATGTCAAATTTGACCGGAGACTTGCCACATTGTACGACAAAGCAGCGGTAAACAAAAGCAAACAAAAACAATGTATAATATGTCACATGTTTTGAAATTGTGGCTTGCATATGTTGATATGACCCTCATTTGCTGTATTGCTATTTATATTCTATTTTTCTTTGCTGCGTCCTGTTACTATTTGGTGCTGCCACAACCCAATTTATCCACAGGGATCAATAAAGTTGAATCTAATCATATAGCACCTAAAAGTTCCCAAAAAAACAGTTATATACAACAACAAAAGACGTAGTTTCCAGCCAACTAGTAAGACCTCATGGCCAAAAAAATCTCTGAAAACACAGTATCTCTCTCTCTCTCTCTCTTTCTCTCTCTCTCTCTCTCACTCACATATATATCTGTGTCTCTCATTCCTTCATCCCTTCCTTGCAACTGATTCCCCCATCTGCCCCAAGCCTGCTCTGAGCAGTATGGCTGTCCTATCTGCCCCCCTCCCCCCGCCCGTCCCCCTCCACACACACACACACACGCACACACACACACACACACACACACCTCTGTCATAGATGGATGTTAGATATGTAGCTACTCACCGGTGTCTGTCATGGCTGCAGGTCGGCAGGCTCTCTGCCGGCTGGCTGACTTTCTCTGCCTGCTATCGCTCTGTGCGTGTGTATGTGTGTGTGTGTGTGTGTGTGTGTGTGTGTGAGTATGTGTGTGGCTTAAAGAGGAGCTACCCTCCCTTCTTCGGGCCAGGCGTGCCCCAACTCTGCTTCAGTCAGCTTAGCAGTTCCTCTCTCTCTTTCTGTCTCTCCCTCCCTCGTTCTCGCTCCCACTCCCCCAATCTCCCTATCTATGTCTCTCTCTCTCTCTCTCTCTTTCTCTCTCTCTCTCCCCCTCCCTCTCTTTCTCTCCCTCTGCTCCCACTGCGCTTGCGTTTTCTCTCTGTGTTCATTCGCTTTCTGTTCCAGCCTCACTCTCGCTCTTTCTAGCTCTCTCTGTCTCTCTATCTCTCTCTCTCACTTTCTCAAATTCAAATAAGCTTTATTGGCAGCACAAGACAGCTTGCGTTGCCAGTGCATTTATATATTATTTGTAATATGATAACCAACAAATAAACATACCGTGATTGTAAAAAAACAAAATATTATAATACAGGATACTGTACAAAAGCATTCATATATGCTCATATTCATTCAAATAACTTTGAAATACATACAGTAAAATATGAATTTCTATGTGAACAAGAATACAGATTATTCCCTCTCTCTGTATCTATGTCTCTCTCCTAATACCTAATACGCTCTAAAACCTAAATCTGTTCAAAGCTCATCAGTTGACTATTAGCTCCAGTGAGACAGTGAGGCTGAGACACAGAGGAGGAAGTCGTGATGCAAACACACTTTCCCTTTTTCCTGCTGGGTTGTGATTGGAAAAACAAGAGCCAGTAAATGAATGGTGTGGTTGCAGAACAGCTGGTTATTACGTTTGTGAAGAGGTGTGCGTGTGTGTTTGCGTGGGTGAGGAGAATAGAAGATGATCATGATATAGTCCGGTGCCTGGCTACTCGCATGATATTTCAGCTTATCACATCATAGTACCTTAAAGGAATAGTTCACCCAAAAATGAAAATTCGGTCATCATCTACTCACCCTCATGCCAAATGAAACACAGGTGAAATGTGTTAGTCCATATAACACACAGGGAGGTTGCCAGCACAACTTGGTAGCAGCCTTCTCCAAAACAACTGAAGTCAATGGGGACCTGTTCTTTAGAGCTCCAAAACAAAAACAGCCAAACAATCACACTGTGAATAGAAAGACCTATACACCATTATTTGTTGCAAATCAATCAGCTGTAGTTAAGATTTGCACTAAATGATGGTGTAAATATACTGTAGGTCTTTTTGGAACTCTGAAGAACTGGTCCCCACTGACTTCAGTTGTTTTGGAGAAGGCTGCTATGGAGTTGTGCTGGCAGCCTCCCTGTGTGTTATATGGACAAACTTCACCTGTGTTTCAACTGGCATGAGGGGGAGGAGATGATGACAGAATTTTCATTTTTGGGTGAACTATTCCTTTAAAAAAGACTCATGGAGAATGCATTGTAGTATTAGAGTTTTATTGCTTAAAACTCCAGGGTAACGCTTTATTTTCCGGGTCCGCAATTTCCTAATAATTTCCTAGAAAGGAACTGTGAATTTCTTAGGAAGTTTCCTGGAAAGAACCATGAAATTATGTTCTAATTATAGGGAAAATAGAGAAAGAGTTCAATGGTAGTTGGTAAGTACCTCCAATTTCTTCTGTTGTTTCCAAAACAGAACCATGAAATTTTGTAGTAGTTATATAGAAAATTAAAAATTACCTAAAATTAATTAAGAATTCAATAACTATATTATATGATTATATGAATAATGACTTCTGATAATTGACCTGTGCCTTTTATTTTTCCAATAAATAGTTTATAGTTTTGCAGTTCTTTCCAGGAAATTCTTTTAGAAATTGACAGTATCTTATTGACTCCACCAGACATTTTCTATATAACTACTACATAATTTCATGGTTATTTCCGGGAAACTTCCTAAGAAATTAACAGTTCCTTTCTAGGAAATTATTAGGAAATTGTGGACCCAGAAAATAAAGCGTTACCAACTCCAGTCCAGTCCAGAATTTATTTGAGACTTTATTAGAGACTTTCAAACGCCACCATCTAGCTCACATAAGATTTATAAACATTAACAATGCTAACAAATATGCAACCTCAAAATCATGTAAATCTAGCCATGATACACTGTGACATGTGTTAATATGATTATTACATCATGTATATTGATATAAATTCACATATCTGCTTTCTTCAGATTCCCATATCAGTCTTATTGTTGCATACTGCATATATACTGATGCTTTTATAATGATTCCACCTCTGACATACTGTATACATAATGATTTTTTATGATCTTTTGTGGTGCCCCAGGATGGAGGAGGTGCTCCACTGAGATTCAGCACCAGGGACAGCGGCCATTCCCACACAGAGGCTTGCTAGGCAGGTGTGGAGGGCCAGTTCTTTCCCGCAATCCCTAGCAATCAGATTTGCCCCCTATATAAACCCAGGCAGCTGCTTCACTCTTTGTCGTTCAATCTTATTTTTCTTAAACCAAGAGAAATATTCTGCCAGTGGGGTGAGATAACTCCACTTGTTTCCAATGCAGCGTCACTTGTTTAAGGACATTTCTAGAAATGAGTGTCAGTATCTTGAAACCAGTCAGAATAAGGCAGATCACTGCAATATTATCAAGAAAGGGACACTTGATTCTACAAAATTCTTGAAACAAGTTGATTTGCATTGGAAACAAGTGAAACTATTTAACCCCACTGGCAGATTTCTTCACTTGTTTTTTTTTCATTTCATCATTTTATTTATTATTACAATAATATACAGGAAAAAAAACAACAACAACAACAAAAATCAAATTAACATCACATCACGGCATATGTGGGTGGTCAAAACAATAGCACACAAAGTACTAACAGAAAAGAGCACTATACAATTGTTTCCAATAGAACACACCCACATGCAGACCGAAACGCCCACAAGCTCATAAACAATGTGACCCAACGTGCTGAGTATGCATGCAGGCATACACACACCTACAATATACACATACATACATAGCACACAACTTAAATGGGTGGTCACATCAATAGTGCACAAGATACTAATAGAATAGAGCACTATACATAAAAAATACTTTTCAAAAGAACACACCCATATGCCAACTGTGACGCCCACAAGCGCATAGACACACACACACACACGCCCCGACCCAATGTGCTGAGTATGCACGCGTGCATGCATGCCTATACACACCTACACTACACATATACATGCACATATGCTAACATATACCCACCCACTAACAAGCAACAAAAATTAAAATAATACAAAACAAAACAAAAAAGATACCCATGATGGGGCTCAAAACCAGAAATATAGAATAAGAAAAGTAGAAATAAAAACAAAATAAAATACAAATTCCAAACTCTACTCTTCACTTGTTTTAAGAAAATAATAATTTTAGGACTCAATAATAGACTGAATGACTTGTTAAGATGGAGATTTCTTGCAGTGTAATGGAACATTGGCCCTGGTTTGATTTTGGATTGTTTCATGGAATGCTTTCTGGCTAACTGGACCATTTTTTTTGGACTCTCTATGCTTTGAGGCTTCAGGCTTGAGGTTTCAGGCCTTCAGCATAAGGATTTGACAATGGATTGGACCCTTGGACTTGTAAGCTTAGCAATTCCCCTAGTATCTCCCGGGACGTCTCCAGCCCCCACACCCTTTCCCCACATTTTATAACTTTTTTTATACATACAAGTATTTATACTAATACAAAATACTTTACATACAGTCACAACCTGGGGGTCAGCACCGGCCAGGGGGTCGCAAGATAATTTATGGGATAGGAAAAAAGTATTTTTGCTATATGCATTTGTATTTTTTTTTATTTTTTTTTACTATTTTTTATTCTTGTGAAATAATCAATAGTTTTCAGTCTCTTGGCCTCCTCTGATTATTACTCAATTGAAATAAACTGGAAAAGGGATATCATTCTTTGGTTGAACTGTTCAACAAAAAGGTTTGAGAACCACTGGTCTACTTAACATTTTGAAATTGTCAGCTGCATGTTTATATAACCCCACAAATGTTTAGATTCTATTCTATTGCATTTTATTTCCATCCATTTTTTTTGTTACATTCTATTTTTGTACTCATTTTGTGTTTTTCTTTTTCTTTTCTTTTTTTCTTTCCCGGTATCCTGTTAACAACCCAATTCCCCCACAGGGATCAATACAGTTTTATCTTTTCTGATCTTATCTCATGTTTAGCTGTCAACAACTTCCACCATCAATAATTTGTGGTTTTTAATTTGAGTGAGATAATGTATTCATTTTTCCTCAGTTGATTTGACATTTCTCCAAACTAAGGTTCATGCTCTCAAACAGTGAACACAGCCATCAAAATAGACTCATTTTGCAAAGCAGCTCAATTGTACTGCAAAATGAAATGCTGCTTTCTTTTCAGATAATATCTTCATAGAAACTAAATATTCACTATGCATGTCATCTATTGAAAAGATACTAATGGTAAAATATGTATATCAGAGTCTGCAATCTTTTTCCATAAACTGATTTTATAGAATAGTATCCATAATTTGTTGATAGAATTCTTACAGTTTTTAAAACTTTGTAAAGTTCTTCATAATGTTGGAAATGCAATAATATTTCACATTTTGTAGGTCTGTCAATTTTGATAATCTTATCTCCTCTTCCCCTGCCCCTTTCTCCTCCTTCCCCATCCTCTCCTCCTCTTACGCTCCCCTCTTCTCCCCCCATTCTCTCCTCCTTTCGTCTTCCTCTCCCCTCTTCTCGTCCTCCCCCCATCTTCTCCTCTCCTTAGTTTTGTGTGTGTGTGTGAGTTTAGTGTAAACTATTGTGAGAGAGCGTGGACCTTTGTGTGGAGAGTTGTGTACACTGTTTGGGGGAAATGGTATAGAGTTAGTTCAGGACTTTGCATGAAAACAATTAAAATGTTATTTTTGCAAAATAATAAACGGTTGAGAGTGCTGTCTTAACTGTTATGAGAGCCAACCACCAGAGGGGGCCAAACCTAAGGCCGAGAAAAACAGAGGGGCAGTGGCTAAGCTTCAGTTGTTTCTACTTTCTAAACAGCAGGGGGGGTAGTTGGACCTTTTACAGCATTGTCAGGGAGGGTGGTTGTCAGGCTTGGTCACAGTGGCACCCCCCCCCCCCCCCCCCCCCAACCCCACCTCCACAGGACTTACATCCACTTTCATCATCTGGAGATCAGCATGACACAATGGGATGATGTAAACCTACAGTCAGCTCTTTTCAAACGGCCCGAGTAAACTCCAGGTGAGGTAATGCATCGTCAGTTGAAGCAGGTGAAGTCATCATTACTTTATGCAAATCCCCCCCCCGCCAATCTATTTAAAAATGTTGCATTTTGTAAAACATACAAATATCCTCAATTTGGCTGTCCACCATTGTGTCCAAACAGATTCCTTACTCACCAACTGTCCTATTACTTAATGATAGCTCCAACCTGGACCTACCTATGAAACATAAATGCCTCTGGTTGGCCGGTCTCACAGCTGCTAAAAGGCTGATAGCATCCAGATGGAAACCTCCCCATTTGCTATCTATACAGAAATGGTTATTAGATTTCATAGATATAGCCATCATGGAGCGCTGGGCAGCTAACTTGCACCTTGCTAAAACCGACAACATTTCATGTTGGGATCATACTATCGTTACTTTAAAATCTTTGCTGTAGCTCCTTGGTCCATCCATGGGGTCCTGAGGGTGGGAGGGTGGGTGGGTGGCTTGGGGGAGGGTAGAGGGTGTGGTATTGCTTGCATTTATTGTCTCATTTGTCCATGTTTCCTTCTTTTTTCCATTTCTCTCTTTTCATTATTATAATCTCAGATCTATCAGAGATCAACATCTGAGTTGATATTTGGATGTGAAAATTTGAAAATTCATTTTTGTTTCTTTTTTGTTCACTCCTCCCTATTGTTAAATGAATGCTTGGCCACATCTCTGTTTTCATACTAAAATATCAATAAAAAAAAATAAAAAAAATCCTCAATTTGACTTCCCTGGTGACCTTTTGGCTATATAAACACCAAATGACTATCACGGGACTGAAAGCAGTGAGAATGTGGGGAAGGGGGCCTCAGTTACATACAAGTCATCTTAAATGAATTAGTGGAGCCTGAATGAAGGTCAAGAGGTCATTTACGTGTCGTATACAGAGGTTCCATTTAGTTGTATAGTATTTAATATTAGGACAGATTCACATAATTGTTTAAACCAGTGGTTCTCAACAGGGGGTCCGGGAAACACCATGGGTCCTTGAGGGGGTTCCAGGGGGTCCCCAGCAAACTGATGAATTGTTAAACTTCACTATTATTTCATTTACAAGAAGTGAACACAATTAGAGAATGTAGAAGAATGGCTATTTTGATCATAGTTTCACTGTTACCTCTCTACCTACAATACAGATAGTCATGGAATTCTGGACAAAATCATGTCTAACAATAAACTATTCTCAGATTTGAGTCTGAGAAACAAAATCTCATTAAATGACGGTCCGTGGCCCTAATGTGGACTAAATTAGGGTCCTTGATGTGAAAAAGGTTGAGAATGACTGGTTTAGACTAACAAGTCAGAAAGTCTATTGACAGACCATAATAAAGATTATACTTACAGTATACTAGTTAGTATGGCATATATTTCATACTACACATTAGCATACAAATAGCATGTATACTAACTGTACCCAGCAGTGACAGCCTTGCACTTGTGCCACATTGCATCCATCCTGCATTAGATTTTGAAATGGGACTTCTACTAAAGGACAAGACAGAACAATATACAGTAAATTAAAATGGGGCAAATATTATAAGTATATCTATAGTAAAAAAAAATATATGTGGATGAACTGCATCATATTTGCAAATTTTGACACTAGTATTGAGCGACAAGGTGTGAGAATACACTGTTTTTTCCATGTACACTGTACTGAATTTTATGACATGAAAAATAAATATATATGAATAATAATATATAATGTAAAATGTGTTTTATGTTTTTTAATTTATCCCTCATTACTTGTCTATCTGTACGTGTTATAAAACTTTCAATTCAGTAAAATATAAATCATAAAAAAGGGACTTCTTCTATGGCTATATCTGCAGATGAATAATTCTATTACGCGAGTCTCAAACGTTCAGTAGACAGTTAAGAGCATAGACTTAGATACACTGATAACCTAATGCAACAGAGCCGAGGCATTCCTCTTTCACTAAAGGGAATGTGTACTTCAAATACATGTACCCCTGAGACTAACCCAATTACTAGAGCAGACAATCTAATAGTGGTCAGTTGAGATAAGTGTATTCCATGGGCTTAAGAGGTTAAGGCCTGGTTCTCCTTTGTCACTTTCCACATACTCTCAAGTCCATGTCCATTCATTTTTAGGGATTTATTTATTTTTATAAGCTCTTTGACCAACTTGCTGCTATGCAATAAGACACTTGGTAGCATTTCCCCTCTATGTGCTCAGACTTTGCTTTACTTCAAGTTTTACAAACCTCAATGTAAACAAATATTTTGCAACCTCAAAATGAGTAAATCTCATGTTTGGCTGTCACATACTGTTAGCCCTTGTACAAAAATCACATTTTTATTTGAATGTGAGAAAATGTCTCCAATTATGGAAGCCCATTCCCGCCACTCAATAAAATAAAAAAAAATTACTAAATTGTGAGTTTTTTTCTCAGAATTCTGAGTTATATCTCAGAATTCTGACTTTATTTCTCAGAATTCTGACTTTATTTCTTCCACTTCTGGCTTTATTTCTCAGAATTCTGAGTTTCTTTTTCACAATTCTGACTTTTTATCTCACAATTCTGACTTTTTATTTCAGAATTCTCACTTTTTTTCTCCCACTTCTGACTTTATACCTCACAATTCTGATTTTATATCTTGGAATTCGGACTTTATATCTTGGAATTCGGACTTTATTTCTCTGAATTTGGACTTTTCTTTTCACGATTCTGAGTTGTTGTTTTTCTCATGAAAAAAAGTCAGCATTTCGCTCCTTTCAGAAAAAAAGTCAGAATTGTGAGATATAAAGTCAGAATTGTGAGAAATAAAGTCAGAATTGTGAGAAAAAAAGTCAGAATTCTGAGATTCTGAGATCTCACAATTTAGTCGTTTTTTATTTTATTGAGTGGCAGGAATGGGCTTCCATACAAATCCATTTGTCGGGTGACAATTTTTGAGGAAGGGGGCACCATACTGTGTTTGAGGACTGGGGCTTTAATTCACATTTCAATTGAAGATACTGTTATGATGACAAATGCAGCTGTCTTCTGTCTTATCTGTGTCTGCACTGTGTTGTCCAATTCTCTAGTGAAACAAATCTACATCAGAACATAGCATGCTTAAGATCACCACTGCACATTTCAGTGCATAAATATGACTGCTGATGTTTTGGTCTTGCATGAAGCAGCACTCATTCATTTCTGTTGGGGATTGTCTGTTTCCTGACACTATTTCAGATGGCTTTGTATTGTCCTGATCACATCACTGAATGCATGTTAAGGCCTGTGTCTCCATTAAACTGCTCTTGATGCTGTAATCATGTATGCATTCCTCTAATGGAATGAGAGAATCAGCTTTTACTTTTACTTACTTTCTTTACACCGCTAGATTTGGGCTGATATTATATAATCGATATACTCCATATTAGCGAATATCACGATACTTCGCGAATATCGCAATCACCCTGTTTTCCTAGAAATAGCAGAAATTAGCAAATTACACCAAATGGCCGTTGTTTCCTCCAATGCGTGATCAAATTTCTAGGCTGTTAATGATAATTATTGTAATTATTGTATTATCAATTAATTATAGCCTATAAATTGTAACCAAAAGAACCCGTGACAAAAAAAAACAAAAAAAAACGGTAACACTTTACAGTAAGGGTCACTAAGTTAAGGGTTAGTTAATGCTTAATAAGGGTTAGTTAATGCTTAATAAGCATTAACTTAGTGATCCTTATTGTAAAGTGTTACCAAAAAAACTCTTGAAACTTTTGAATATCGATATTTTGGCGGGACAGTATCGCGATATTACATTTTGGATATCGCCCGAGCCTATCACCACATCATTTGAATGTCAGACTACTAGGGTACCTGTTTCTTTACATAATCCTTTCACAGTGGGAAAATGTATTTCTCTCACTTCATTTATTTACACGTTAAGACATTGTGCTCATTTCACAAAAAAAATTTCAGGAGATCAGGCTGGATTCCTCCGCTCAAAGTGCATGGGTTCCTCTAAAAAGGTGGCAGAAGTAGTTTGTATTCAGGCGGCTTCTCCTTGTCATACACACTGTTCGAGGCACATTATTCACACTAATGCACCGGAGGACGGCTTTGTGATTCATTGGCATGACCTCAAGACAGACTAGAGGGTGAAATTTTCTTATTTTGATGCAATAACACTCCAAACTGTCTGAGGAGGAGTTTAGCCCACCGCACCCAAGGCAGCTTGAGTTGGACATGGGTCAGGGAAAGAAACTTCTTGATGAAATATGAAATGCATGTCATGGCTGTGTGTATGGTGTATGTGTGCGTGTGTGTGTACATTCATGTCAGGCGTGACCGCTTATCTCGGCACATGAATGAGGATGTTTGATATTGCTTTCCACACTCCCTCACTCATAAAAAGCAGTATGACGCAGCAGCGTGTCTGTCTGTGCGAAGGAAGGAGGATGGCAATTTCTCCGAAGGAAACGCCAAACAGTGCAGGCTTCATTAGCTAATGGTCCTGTCCAGATAATCAATTCAGTCTGCCAGACGAGCCCAGACAGTCTGATGCTTTTCCCACCGCTCCGTCCTTCACCTCACTTTGGCTCTGGCTCATTTCTCCCACAGGCACTGGCTTCTCTTTCTTTCTTCATTTCTTTCTTTCCTTCCGCTCCTTCTGCACTCTCAATTCAAAAGGTGTATGCGTTGGCATGATAAAAATGAATTTCCATTGCCGAAGCATGAGGAAGACAAAATACATCTCAATATATATAACCTATCTATGAACAGACATTAATGCAAAATGATTGTGCACAACTGATAATATACTTGAATTAACAATTGACTGAAAGAGACTTCAGTTTAATCAGTCTCGACAAGTTGTTTAAGCAAGCTGTTCTGAATTTTACTGCTTATTAATATACAGCATTTTGGCATTCCACTATGGAAATATGGTGATTTCTGGGTTGTGGTCTTGCTTTCAAAATCTTGATTCGAGATCACTGTCTTATTCTCTCCTTCTATTTCTATTTTATTTACTAATTCCAAAGGTTTAACTATAATAACCACCACAGGTGGGGACTCGAGTCACATGACTTGGACTCAAGTCAGACTCAAGTCACAATTTTAATTGCTTGAGACATGACTTGATGCATGAAGAGAAGACTTGAGACTTGACTTGACTTGACTTGGGTTCTGGTGACTTGGGACTTGACTCTGACTTGTACTCTGATGACTTGAAAAGGTTTCTAAAGTCTTGACTTGAGATCTTGTGTTTGTGTAAATGACTTAGATTGAAAGTGATGAGATTTGTTCCAGCAGACGACTGAATTTAAATTCTGTTTTCTGAATTTGTATGGAATGATTGAATTTACTGAAGTTGAAACTGATTATAGAAATCATACTCATGATGCTATTACCAAGTTTTTATCCTATTAAAACCATATTGCATTGAAAAGTCCTAGATATTTAGTTTTCTTTAAGATATTAAATTGATACTGGACTCTTGATTTGTTCTGACTTGACTTGCTGTTCTGCATTTAGACTTGAGACTTGACATTAATGACATGGACTTGACTTGGTAATCTACATTTAGACTTGGGATTTGACTTAGACTTGTGCCTCAAGACTTGAGACTGAGTTCTGTACTTTTGTGGACTTGTGAAATGAGCACGAACTCTGAAATGCAGATTATGCGTTGTGGACACAAGAATTTGAATTGATGAATGAATTTGATGATGTCACAATAACACGTATTGGACACGCCATTTACACCTAAAGGTTGGCTAACAGTTAAGCTTAGGCAAGTGAAACAGCTTTGGTTAAGCTTATGGTTACTGTTAGGAAACTAAAGTAACTGTATTTAAGGTTAGTGTTAAGGTTGCAGTTAGGTAGGTTTAGGGAACTAAAACAATGTGGTTAAGGTTTGGGAAAGGCTTTGGTCATGGTTCATTAAGAAAAACTTTATCAAAAAAATTCAGGCTGTCAGAATTGAAGGCAGGTGCTTTATGCCCATCCACCACCCGGACACAACACCCTCACTTTCACTTTTACACGGAGTACATATTTGCATTTTAAGACTTTGTGCTTATTTCACACCGGCTGCACTATAAGAAAATCATTCTTGGCAAATGAGAAATGCTCACTAACAGGGATGTTAACAAATTTGTGTACAAGATTTGAGCGAAATAGGCTTTTCTTGGAAATGCATGTATGGTTTTTTTCAGTATGTTTTGAATCTTTTTTTTAAATAATTACAGCAGCAAAAAAGATCTTTTGAGATCTGAGTCCCAATAACTTTCCCACTCTTTTATACTGCTTGCTCACAAATAGTAACAGTAATACAGACATTAAAAGAACATTTGAACTTGAAAATCCTCAAAACAAAAATCTTGGTAACAGTTTACAATAAGTGTACATAAATTAAGGGTTAGTTAATGCTTAATAAGCATTAACTAACCCTTAGTAACAGTAATAATGTTGACGTTTGAACTTGAAAATTCTCCCAAAAAAAATCTCTTATATTATTTATATTAAATACATGAATTTATTTCTTGGGTTTGTGTTGTGTTTGTAGTTGCTGTTGTGTTTGTGTCTTCTGAGATATTTCGTGAGAGAGGCTAATTTATGGAAGCGTAATGTATTCAAAAAAATTCAAGAAAAAAAAATTGCCCTGTTTTTCTGAATTAACAAGATAATTATCTCAGAATTCTGAGAAATGTTTTCATGGGAAAAAAAAAATTCTGCTCTGTTTTTCTGAATTAACGAGATACCTCAAAATCCCAAGAGAAGCTCTCACCTGCATGGAGTAGCCTACGGTTGCAATACCATCTATATAACTTAAAGACAATGTTTCAAACCAAAAGCAAAATAAAACTGGATTAAACTAAACAGGCGGGACATGTTTGCTTCCATGAAATCGAGCTCTCAAGTAGGAGATCTTCTCTTGGGATTTTGAGATATCTCATTAATTCAGAAAAACAGGGCAAATTTTCTTTTTTCTCAAGTGAATGCATTATGCTTCCGTACTAATTCATTAAAGAATGTCAAAATTCTAAATCTGCCTGTCTCTGTCTCTTGATTCCTTCGTCTGGTTTCTGTTCATTTCATTCTGCTGAAACCTGAACCCCAGTGCAGTGTCTTCATCATTCTTCTTCGCTCAGCACTATCACAGACCTGGTGTGTTTTACTGTACACAGCTGCCTCAGAGGCCAATCATGATGTCAGCTGATTTACAGCAGGGATCCTGTTTTCAATATTTTTGAAAGACAATAGCAGTAATTTTCCCATTAACACTTACAAAATCACAACCCCATTCTGTCTCTGTCTCTCTTTCTGTGTGTCACTAGCAGCTGTGATTATGGACCAGCACTCAGTGGGGGGGACAGGGACCCCTGCAACCCCCATCACACACACACACACACACACACCCACCCACACAGACTTCCTCTTTGCCTCCTACACAACATACCAGCTGTGGCTTTCCCCAGACCCTATGCCCTCATCAATAATTCAATACTAAACACTGGGACCCCTCTACTCTGCACACTCACACACAGACACACACAAACACAAACACACACACACACACACACACACCAGGGAGCTCTCTCTTCACGCAGCTTAGCTGAATCGTAATGGAGAAGAGAGAACTGTTAGTGCATAATATTCATGGCCGATTGGCTTGTATGTGGGTTGATGGGAGAGACAGAGTGGGACGGGGCAATGATGGCTGGTAGTGGCTTGGTAAGAAACAAGGCTAAGAGTCTTAACAGTCCCGCGACATTGAATTTTGTGGAAGCGTCTCTGGTAGGTAAGGTAAGGTTTTTTTTTTTTAAGATTATTGCCTTTATTAGATCCAGTAGTTGTACAGTGAAGAGAAACAGAGAAAAAGAGTGAGGGGTCCTGGGCCTGATTTGAATTCAGGACGTTGTTTAATTACACGGGATGCACTTTAAACCACTGAGCCACCAGGACCCTGATAAGAGCGCTTTTCTTATGCTAACACAGGATTCCTATTGGCTTCAAATTATTTTTGGTAGCATTTTTGATAACCTCCAAGCTCTACTCCAGCCAACAGCCATGGTGGAAATGTTTCTTTTGAAATCAATTAAAGTTGCTCCACTATTGCGTTGCGCTGCGTTGCCGTTATTGCTGGTGTTCCGTTGATGTTCCGTTATGTTGGAATTGTGTTGCATTGAGTTGCCATTATGATTGTACTTTTGTTGTGTTTTTTTTTTTTTTTTTTTAAAGATTTATTTTAGGCATTTTATGCTTTATTTGACAGAGATAGTGTGAGAGAGAGACAGGAAGGTATGGGAAAGAGAGAGGGGGGAGGACATGCAGTAAACTCGAACCCGGGTCACTGAGGGAAGGACTACGCTCTACTCGTTTTTTTCTAGTTGGAGGAGAAAGATCTTTTCTGCAGGTGTTTGTCAGCAGGAGAGGTGATGACTAACAAAGCAGCACTGACCCAACCTCCCCTCCCATATGTTGACTGCTGTGTGCTTATTGTTGTTTTTTTGGGGGGTTTTTTCATCATTGCTGCAAACAAAATGTCCCCTTGGGGAGAATAAAGGTTTGACTTGACTTGGACAGACATAACTAGTCAATATGCAGATCTGCAGAGGGTTTCACGGCTGATTCAGACTCTGCAGCAGTAAAGACAAACAAGACAGCAGAGGTCAAAGGTCATGCTACAGCTGGAGAAGCAGAAACACAGGGGGCGAAACCAAGATGCAGAAAAGCATTCCTCAAACTCCTAGCTCAGTCTAACAACCTGTCTAGTGCTGCACACTGCTCATGATAAGAATTGTATATTTTTATAATATTACTGATGACACTTTTTATATTCTTATTTTCTATACATATACAGTGTATGTCTATACTAATGATACTTTTTGTAATGGATCCACTATTTCACACTGGAGACATATTGTAAGTAAATCCATTCATGGTAGTAATAAATACTTCTTATATAACACTAATTAACATGTTGGAAATGTTAGCTGCATATGTTTATATAACACAACAAAAATTTTAATTCCATTTTATTGCTTATTGTTTTATTGTTTTGGTAACACTTTACAATAAGGGTCACTAAGTTAAGGGTTAGTTAATGCTTAATAAGCATTAACTAACTCTGAATTAACAGTTAACTAATGTGTAATTTACAAATGGTGTTCATGTTAACTAAGGTATTAATTTAGACATTATTTAATAGTTTATAAAGATGACTATTAAATAATGTATAAATTAATACCTTAGTTAACATGAACACCATTAGTAAATAATTACCAGACACATTAGTTAACTGTTAATTAAGGGTTAGTTAATGCTTATTAAGCATTAACTAACCCTTAACTTAGTGACCCTTATTGTAAAGTGTTACCATTGATTTTATTTCTAACCTGATTTTCTGTTATTCTTTTTTCCCTGCTGAATTATTTTTGCTGCTGCAACGACCTGATTTCCCCGCAAGAATCAGTAAAGTTTCATCAGTGCACATCAGTGTTTCCATCTATTTCAATTCACATTTTAGTCTGAAACTCTATGTGTTGTGGCCATCTTGGTAAGACGGCTTGGTAAAACCCATTTTTATAAAAAGGCTTTTTTAATCTGTTAAAGCAGCAGCTAGATGCACTTGTATTACAGTCTATGTACAATTCCAGTTCTTCTATGCTTGTTGCTTGTTTATAATTGTTTTCTCTTTTTGTTTTGGTACCAATGGTTGGTGTTGTGTATTTGCATTATGTTCTTTTAATGTTTTTAACTTCCTTCTATCTGTATTTTATTTTATTTTTACTTGTACAAGCAACCTTGTTAAGAAAGGTGCTATACAAATAAAGATTATTATTATTGTTATTATAACTAACTTTCTTGCATAACTGCTTACACACATATTACTACTGCTACACCAGGAAAAATAAGACTCTAGACCTATCAGAGGCTCCTGGAGAGGGAGAAGCAACTTGCCAGGTCTGTCATGAGTTGGAATGAGGATAGGAGGATAGTCTTTGAAAGTCCAGACAATTTCAGACTATATACTGTAAATGTCTGTGTAGATACAGTCGTGCCCACTAAGACATATAAAACATTTCCTAACAATAAGCCTTGAGTGTCCAAAAAACTGAAATAACTTCTGAACAAAAAAGAAACTGGTCCACACTCAGCATAATGAAATGGCAAAGAGAGACATCCAACGGGAAATAAAAAGACATATGAAGATTGACAAGGGCATTTATAAGCAAAAAGCGGAAGCCACTCTGTCCTCAGGAGATCCCAGGGTGGCCTGGCAGGGTGTTAAAGCCATGGCCAGCGCTCCCTACAAGGGACAGGGGAGGTTCTTTTCCAGCCTGGGGAGTGGGGGGGAATGGGATATATGGCAAGTAACCTAACTGTGTTTTTCTCTTGTGTATATGACTAAAACCATCAAAGGCCAACCTATTAGGGCTGGGCAATATATCAATATTATATCGATATCGTGATATGAGACTAGATATCGTCTTAGATTTTGGATATCGTAATATCGTGATATGGCATAAGTGTCTTTTCCTGGTTTTAAAGGCTGCATTACAGTAAAGTGATGTCATTTTCTGAACTTACCAGACTGTTCTAGCTGTTCTATTATTTGCCTTTACCCACTTAGTCATTATATCCACATTACTGATGATTATTTATCAAAAATCTCATTGTGTAAATATTTTGTGAAAGCACCAATAGTCATCCCTACAATATTGTCGCAATATCGATATCGAGGTATTTGGTAAAAAATATTGTGATATTTGATTTTGTCCATATCGCCCAGCCCTACTTACAACTGAACATTTAGCCCACTTCGTAGAAAATACCGAGATATATATCGTATATCGCCATTCAGCCTAAAAATACCGAGATATGATTTTTGGTCCATATCGCCCAGCCCTACAACCTATACAACCAGTCAGGGAGTACAAATACCTTGGTGGTGTTCTAGACCATAAGCTGCAGTGGAACCAATGTATAGAACTGTAAGAGGGGGCAGCAAAGGCTATATTTTCTCAAAAAGCTGGTCTCCTTTCATGTTGGGTGCGCCATGCTTAAAATGTTTTACAGTGCTTTTATTGAGAGTGTTTTAACCTTTTGCATCATCTGTTGGTTTGGTAATGCAACAGCAACGCAAAAAAGCCACGTTGAGGAAAAATTGCCAGCAGATTGCTCTCACTTTGCATGTGTATGTGATATGTTCTGTTTTGTGATCTGTGTAGTATTGAACATGACCTGTGTTGACGGTGATCTCTGCTCTGTTGTAGTCATTTTTGTTTGTGCTATGCGCCAGTGAAACGCTGCAAAAGAATTTCCCTCCGGGGACAATAAAGTCCGTAAAGGAAAGAGAGGGGGAGTCAACTTTACAGAGGTTCTAGTTTAACACTTAACCAGTTTGTTTCTCTGAGTTCTTACTATTGCAACAGTCCATAACCAGTGATGTAGTGGAGGGTAAACCCATAAATCATAAATCTTAATGACATAAATTCATAGTATATATCTCTCTCCTGTTGCTCTGCTTTTTGCTTCTTGAGCTGATTTTACAATTTTTTCCTTCCTCCTCTAAATCAGCTCAGTATTAACTTCTCACAGCAGCTAGAAAGTCTTTAACAACAGACTTGTAAAAACTGTTGTTGGTCAGCTGGTCCTGCTCAACTAATTTTCACTTTCTGATATGTTAATGTGTGATTTAGTGTGACTCCCCCCTTCTCTCTCTCTCTGCTCTGTCCTTTTTCATTCTGGCCTCTCCCTCCTCTTTCTTCTCTGTTTGAGTAGTGTCAGTTTGTCCTTCAACATCCTTATCTTTCTCCTGCAGCTCTTCCTGACTCTCTGCTTCTCTCTCATTGAAATGCATGTGTTTCCTCTGTCATTTCCTCCAGGCTTTCCAGAGGTTTTACTTTCTGTTGCTCTGCCTGAAGCTCTGTCTCCTGTGGGAGCTCTTGGTTTTCTCTCTCTGCTGCTTCTTGCTGTATTTTGAGGTTTGTCTTCTCTGTCTCCCTCTCTGTTACTTCTCTACTGACTGACTGAAGCTTCCTCTCAATTTCATCCCTCTGTTTCTCTGTCTCCTTCAATTCCACATTGATTTGCTCCATCTCGTTCTCTGCTTTACTCTTCTTCTCTGTCATTATAGTAATTTCATAATTTTTGACCACCAGTTCTTTCTCTGTGTTCCGTAGCTGTTCATCAAGTTCTGACTTTCTTGTCTTCAGATCCTCTATGTTGGCCTTTACCTGACTGCTTTTCCACCATTTTTTCTCCTCCTCCTCTCTCCCTGCCACTACCTTCTCCAGTAGGGATTTGAGCTGCTTTCTCTGGTCCTCCAGTTCCTTCTTCCTTCCCATCGATCGAGCAACCGCCTCTTCTGCGTTTTTCCGTTTGCATTCTTTCTTCTGCAGCTCTTCCTCAAGTTTTGTCTTTTTCTTGTCCAACTCCATCATTGCCTCTCTTTCTGCTGTAAGCTCTTCTCTGTCTCTTTCTCCTTCCATCAGAATGTGATGTTCTGTGTCATTATTTAAAGGATCGGTCTTCTTCTCTCCTTCCCTCTGTTCAGTTTCGTCCTCATGGTGCATCTTGGTCTCTGTGTGCAAATAGAGGCAAGAAACATTGTTGAAGTTGAAGTTCAAATTTGTTGTTTATGCAGTGTTTCCTTTTGTAGAGAAAAGGTGTGAAATTGAAGACACAGCTGCAGACGCACAACAGAAATGTGATGGTGAAGCTAAAAACATGAGTTTTACAGTAAAATAGGCCACAGCAGCAGAGAAGACACTTACTTCCCTTATAGGAAGGTATAGGAGGGTTTTACAGTATATGAAGGGTCTGAATTTTTTTTTTTTTCTCCACCAGCCACTGTTGCAGGTAGATACAAATTTCACTCAGATGTTTTACCTTTTTACCTTTTTTCTCTGCATCCACAGTTTCTTGACTCTTTTTTCTGGTAGATACAAATTTCCACTCAGATTTTTTACCTTTTTACCTTTTTTCTCTGCATCCACAGTTTCTTGACTCTTTTTTCTGGTTCGCCACATTTTGGCTACGTATACACTGCCAGAATTTGGTAGTGAGAACCGGATTTATGAATGAGAGAGAATTTGCATATGTTTGGTTCACATTGGAGCAGGCTGAAGTAAAATGACTAGACTGTGTATGTACGAGTAATGGGAGTCAACTCCACTCCAATGACATTGCGATGGCTTTAATGTCTGTAACCATAGTAACGTTTACTTCAGACCAATATGGCAGCTACCATCACCATGTTTTGAGTTTACTTGACACCTGTAACACCAGTAACCAGAGGTGCCAATTTATCCTTAACATCTTTATAAACTGCCACTGACTGTCATATTCTCTTTTTCCACTGCACAAATGCGACCATAAGATGTGGATCACCTCAAAACCGCAGAACTGGCAGGAGCGACTACAATGTTGAGGAAGGCAGGATAGAAAATTTGAGAATGTCCCACAACACTTAACCTCTGTCTCTTTCAAATTAACGATGATAATGTTACGTAACGCAATATGTGTTGCGGTTACAGAAATAGAATGATTTGTTAAAATAATACAAAAAACCTACCAGCCACGGTGTGACTTGACGATTTTACCCGCCACAGCCAACAATTTAACCACATTTGGCGAGTGGCGTTGTTTTCAGACACACATAAACCATTTTAAAAAAAGAAACACCTTTTCTGACAAACTGACTGATGGCATGAGAGTAGACTAAAGGTAAACATGGAATACTATAATTTTTTTCTCTACACTATAGCCTTATAAAATAGGCTACTATCTTTTTGAAAATAGTATCACAAGTCTTTTTTTAATAGGATTAGGGCTAACCCTAACCCTGGACTTTGACTGTGTAGTTATTGTTGGTGATTTTAACATCCATGTTGACAACCCCCAGGACAAAGGGACTAAAGAACTGTGTTGTGTTCTTGATAACTATGGACTGACTCAGCATGTGACGGAGCCCACACACAACAAGGGCCACACCTTGGACTTAATTATCTCCAAGGGTCTGAACATTTCTAAGGTTGTGGTGACTGATGTTGCTCTCTCTGATCATTTCTGTGTTTTCTTTGAGAGTACTATCTCCGTGCACACAAATGTTCAAACAGAGACAATTGCAAAACGGTATATCACTGAAAACACCAGTGATTTATTTATTCAGGCTTTCTCTTCCACACCCGCCCTCTCTTGGGTCTCAGTCAATGAGCTTGTAGATAATTTCAATTCTAAAATTACAAATGTTATTGATGCCATTGCACCCATTAAGGTGAAGGTTGTCTCTGGTAAGAAAAGATCTCCGTGGAGAAATACCACGCTGGTCAGAATAGAAAAAAGAGAGTGTCGAAAGGCTGAACGCAGGTGACGGAAAACAAATCTCCAGGTTCATTATGACATCTATAAAGAGAGACTTCGCATTTATAATTTGGAACTGAGAAATGCAAGGCGGTCCTTTTTCTCTGACATCATCACCAAAAACAATAATAATGCATGTGCCTTGTTTGCTACTGTTGACAGGCTAACAAACCCTCCTGTGTCAGTAGCCTCTGAACTTCTATCCACCAGGGCCTGCAATGAATTTGCCTCCTTCTTCACTGACAAAATTCAGAAAATTAGACAAGCAGTCAGTGCCTCCATATCAGGTACAGGATATGTGTTGACCCTGTGTCCACTTAAAATCAATTCAAATACCATGACACAATTTTATCCGATCAACCATAAAAACCTGGAGGACATTATACAACATCTGAAATCCTCCTCCTGCTGCCTTGATATTCTGCCAACAGGCTTTTTCAAAAATGTTTCAAATTGTATGGCCTCAGACCTTCTACAAATTGTAAACATGTCTCTTCTCTCAGGTGTCTTTCCACAGGCCCTGAAAACTGCAGTCATCAAGCCACTCTTAAAAAAGAACAACCTAGACACGTCACTAATTAACAATTATAGGCCCATATCAAACCTCCCGTTTTTAAATAAAATCATTGAAAAAGCCGTTTTTCAACAGCTGAACAACTTCTTGGCACTAAACAACTGTTTTGATGTCTTCCAGTCAGGATTTCGACCACACCACAGCACTGAGACTGCCCTTGTTAAGGTCTTCAATGACATCCACTTAAACACAGACAGTGGCAGAATTTCAGTCTTAGTATTACTGTATCTCAGTGCTGCATTCGACACGGTCGACCACAACATATTACTGGACCGGCTGGAAAACTGGGTGGGACTTTCCGGCACAGTACTAAATTGGTTTGAATCCTATTTAAAGGACAGGGACTACTTTGTGTCTATAAGTAATCACACATCTGAGCGGACAAAAATGACATGCGGAGTTCCCCAAGGCTCCATTCTGGGGCCTCTTCTATTCAACATCTACATGCTTCCACTGGCTCAGATTATGGAAAACAACAAAATATGTTACCATAATTATGCAGACGACACACAAATTTACATAGCCATATCACCAGGGGACTATAGTCCCATACAAACGCTGAGTAAGTGCATTGAACTCAATGACTGGATGTGTCAGAATTTTCTTCAATTAAACAAAAATAAAACTGAAGTAATTGTCTTTGGAGCCAAGGAAGAACGATTAAAAGTCAGTGCACAGCTTCAATCGGTAATGTTAAAAACCACAAACCAAGCCAGAAATCTTGGAGTAGTCATGGACTCAGACTTGAATTTCAACAGCCACATTAAGACAATTACTAAGTCAGCCTACTATCACCTTAAGAATATATCAAGGATTAAAGGACTTATGTCTCAGCAGGATTTGGAAAAACTTGTCCATGCATTTATCTTCAGTAGACTCGACTACTGTAACAGTGTCTTTACAGGTCTCCCTAAAAAAACGATCAGACAGCTGCAGCTGATTCAGAACGCTGCTGCTCGAATCCTCACTAAGACCAGGAAAGTGGATCACATCACTCCAGTTCTGAGGTCTTTACACTGGCTTCCTGTCTGTCAAAGAATTGATTTCAAAATACTACTGTTGGGTTATAAAGCACTGAATGGTTTAGGGCCAAAATACATTTCTGATCTTCTGCTACGTTATAAACCATCCAGACCTCTCAGGTGGTCTGGGACAGGTCTGCTTTCTGTCCCCAGAGTCAAAACTAAACATGGAGAAGCAGCGTTCAGTTTTTATGCTCCACATATCTGGAACAAACTCCCAGAAAACTGCAGGTCTGCTGCAACTCTCAGTTCTTTTAAATCAAGGCTTAAGACTTTTCTGTTTGCCGCTGCCTTTTATGACATCAAATAACTATTCAACTCTCACACTGCACTGTAACCTTTATTCTTGTATTTTACACCTGTCCTATTCTATTTTAGCCTATTTTTTGGGTTTTTTTTTATTCTCTTAGCTCTTTAATGAGCTTTATTTTTCTTGGTCTTTTATTTGAATTTTATCCTTTTCATTTTGTCTTGATGCTTTTAATGTTTTATGTAAAGCACTTTGAATTGCCCTGTTGCTGAAATGTGCTATATAAATAAACTTGCCTTGCCTTGGGCTCATGTTTTTTTAAATGCATGTTTTGTAATGAAACCCTTAATATCACTGTAACCACTGTGACAGTAACTTGACATTAAGAAAGGAGAGGAAAAATAAATGTGTGACTTACTGATTTTGTTTCGTCTCCATCTCCACACAACAAAGACAACTGCAACAATACACATGAAGACAACAGCCAAGACAATGGTGATATAACCAGCAGAACTGGGCAGGACCATGAAGAACTCATCTGAAATGATAAAACACACAACAGCATGGCATATAAAACTAGACCTCAGTTGTCTAAAACTAATAATGTGTCCATATCATGAATTTAGAAAACATTTTTACCTGGAACATGAATGTGTGTCTCCCTGGTCTGGTTGATGTTCTGCTGTTGAACTCTACAGGTGAACCTGTTGGTGTCTGTCTTCTCCACAGTCACTCTGCTGCTGACAGTATAGAGGCCATCAGGACCTCTGACTGTCTCTGTAGGTCCAGCAGAGAGGATGTTTCCCTCACCGTCCAGCCAAAACACCTCAGGTTCTGGGTACCAGCCTTTAGATTCACACCCTAAAACCACTTCACTGCTGTTTTTGGTAATCCCCATGACAGGAGAGGAGACAGCACCTAATGATGAGTCAATGGAAATGGAATAATGATACTTGGCACAGTATACAATCACCAAATCAGTTAAGTGGAGAGATAAATCACCTGATAATGTGACTATCTAATGATCTACTCTTTAAATCTGCAGACAGCCAACAGTGCACATGTGCAAATACCCTGCATACCATAAAACTTCCAATAGCGACTGGGGAGTGTTGTGTTTTGGTGTAAATAAAGTCTGTCCCCAGTAAAAGCTGGGTAAACAAATATCTCAGATTTTCCAGAATGCAGTATAAATTTGGACAATATTTATGGCCTGAAATATACTTAAAATTACGAACATGTCACAAAATATATTGTTATTATTATGTATGCATGTAGTTGAACATGCTGACATGCATTATGTGACATGTGTTTGTTCACCTTGGTTAGGCCTTAGGGACAGACAACCATACACGACATCTACCATCTCAGGGTCATTAGTTCAAGATGTACCATCTCAGACCTCAGACAAACTCAGGATGAAGCAGCGAGCTCTGTTGCCTCTTACTGCTAACAATGAGTCCAAACTGTCAAAATATCTCCTCCAACAACAGTAGAATTCTATGGTTGTACTGATGCATAAAGGTTTAAAAAAACATGCTCAGTGAACATATGCCCACTTACCAACAACAAGCTCAATAATAGATTCTCTACCCAATGAGGGAATGAAGCATGTGTATTTTCCCTCATCAGAGAGTTTCACATTGGAGAGTTTCAGTGAAATGTCTCCGTGTTTCAGTTTGTTGATGAACAGTGACGTTCTTCCCACATAGGACGGGTGTTTACTGAGCTGAAATTCCCGACCATAACGCCACACAAGGACAAATCCGAGGTTCAGGTCAGGTCTCGCCCACTCCAGTGTCATGGTAGCAGCATCCGTGGCAGGTTCCAGGCGGCATGGCAAAATGATGTCATCACCAATTATTGCCACTATTGGCTGAGTTGGACCAATCACCTGGGATTGACCTGGGAAGAAATAGGTTTGAAGTTTTATGCCGTTTTGCGAAAACTTGAAATACTGACGATGAGTGTTTCAGTTCTATAAACCTTTCTGGGAAGCAGAGCTGCTCTGGGGGCAAAAATATTCTCATTGTTTGAGTTAACCGCCGGACCTTCCATGATCATGAATGTGAGGATTATGAATGACTGAAAAAAAACTCCAATCTGCTGAAATATTATTAACATAATGTCTGTTGATTTGGCCACTGAAACCATGCTAAACACAACAGCATGTTCTTAACGTTGAAAAGAACAACAACAACAAGAAGTCAGTATTCTTTGAATGGCTGGTTGAATAATTTGTTTTGTTAATAAACTGCAAATTAATTACCCTACTTAAGATACCCTGTTATACTGCCCTATAAAGCCAAAAAGCAGTAAAAACATGCAGAATACTGATGAAAATGTCTTCAAATTTTCACTTTATATTATTATATTATTATTTATTATATTAGATCTAAAGCCTAATCGTGACCTTTTACCTTTAAATACTCCAAACCATGGCATTATTGATTTTGTCGTGTGTAAATTACCTCCACAAGAGTGTGTCAGAAGGAGAAAGACAGCAGTGTAATGGAAAACCAAGGCACTGAAGACACTGAGCTGAGATTTAAGAGACAGTCCGTCCTTCAGGTAAAACATTCTGGAGTTCTGAAAATTGAAATAAAATGTTAATTTCCAGGAAGAGAATATGAAAGGACAAATGCTTTTTGAAGTGCTATTCATACAAAATAATCAACTCCAAAATAGCTCTGTCTTTTTACTTATAGTTTTTGATCTCTCTCATTTTGGAATGAAGCTCTTGAATGAAATTTTGAGAAAATTAATGTTACACGTAAGAGG